>NC_088833.1:30562543-31162543 GCF_904066995.2 Poecilia reticulata
ACAATTTTCCAACTCTACAGAAGAGCTATGGATTCAACACATTTAAATAACAAACAACTTTTTTTTTTAACTATGATGCTGTGAGAGCTCTGACCGAGCCACGTAAACTTCAGAGATGCAGCTGCTGCAGCACTCAGAGGCACCAGCGTTGTGATTGGTGCTCTCCCACTTTCTTGCCCTGTTCAATGCAGGGCAAGAAATCATAAACACATCTTTCAGAAATGTTCCTGTTCTGCCGGTGAAATGCTCAGCGCAGCAGAGACGCATGTAGTCCGGTGTTACCGGTACGTTAAAAAATAAACTATTTTAAATTATTTTAAAAGCTAAAATCTCCCCGTGATTTTCTCAGATACTCAGGTTGGAGAGTCATTAACACTTTGGAACACTTCTGTTCAATATTTAAAAAATTACTTGTAAAAATACAACTTGTCTCATAATTCTGCACACAGTGGATATTTCAAGGGACATGAGCTCATTCTTTGCATTCCAGTGGAACAGTCAGCCTACTGGATGGAGTCTCAAAGCAATAAAATGGCTAAAAGCTCACAGATGAAAAAGATAGGAGTGTGGAAAATATGTTTTTTATCAGTATTGATATCTTCATCAAAGTGTTTCCAAATATCACCTTTCATGACATTTTAAAATCCTTATTTGGAATGAAAAATGCAGGCTAGCATTAGGAGCCCCAACCTCAGAAATCTATGAAGTTGTGTGTTGTGTAATCATTCATCCTAGTAAAATCACTGATAAATTCAAGTGAGTATTACAGTAATGATTAATAAAAAGCCTTATGACAGTGTGAGTTACAGACACTCTATGCCATGTAATCAATACAATCAATAAGTCTGACTTAATGATGTGATTGTGACTGTTCGTTTCAAACAGATGTCATTTTCTCTGACAGCAGCGCATCATTTCTTTAGCCACTCATGTTGATATGTTCTAATGGAACAGTCGTTCTCTGTAACATGTGAAAGTACAACTCTCTGCATGTTTTCCAGATACAGTCGGCCAGAGCTGTTCTCTATTCCATGGTATGAGTGTTTTAGTGAGATCCATAAAGATTTACACATCTGAGCTGCTCCCACACACCATTTATTATTCACGCTGAGTTCTTCTTTTCACTCTGCCTTCCTCGCCTCGAACACATTTTGCATGCCCTCCATCCCAAGGACTTCTCACCATTTAACTGATGCATTCCTGTAACAAAAAAGCAGCAGCTACTGCAGTTGTTTGTTTTTTTAATCCCTCCTCTTCGTGTAAATTAACAATTTCTTTAAATGTTTTAATAAATAATAAAACTCATTCTCAGGCCTATTTTTATGGGGGAAAATGGTTGTTTTTGAGCAAGGAATTCAATCACAAGACACTTAACTTTATCAGTCATTGAGGCTGAGTGCAGCTCAGTATGGGGGTGGGGGATCATAGCTATAGCAACCACATCCAATTCCATTTCTATTTCTTATTTTCCCAGAACAATTTTCTTCTGCCTCCAGAGAGGAGTAGTGACCATTTGAAATGAAGGTTGGATTTAAACATAGGTGGGGACTGTAAAAAGATCCTGAGGCTGCAGCACATTCTAACTGAGACCCATCGCTGCAGACATTAATAGGTTTCTTCTTCCAGCCAGAAATAACAATTAAGGTCTATAGCTCAGACCAGGGGTGTCCAAACTTTTTATCATGTGGGCCAAAATTGTCGAGCCAAACCACCCTGAGGGCCAAGAAAATAAGAAAAAAAAATGATTTTTTTGCTAGCTCTTTAAC
The DNA here is from genome assembly GCF_904066995.2 of Poecilia reticulata. Taxonomy (NCBI): domain Eukaryota; kingdom Metazoa; phylum Chordata; class Actinopteri; order Cyprinodontiformes; family Poeciliidae; genus Poecilia; species Poecilia reticulata. The sequence continues at coordinate 30,564,310 of NC_088833.1, forward strand.
AAGTTAAATGCAAAATATTTTAACCAATGAAAGTAGTCCATTTTATTTCTTTTTTGTGGTAAAGCAATGTGTTATTCTTCATAGATCTACAAATTAAAAAAAGGATTTTGTACAATTGCTGTATTAAAATAAAGGTATGTAGTTTTCAAATGAATTTGGACTTGATTAAGCAAATTTATTCTCAGTTGTAAGAACAGGATTGCTATAGTTAGCCTCGTTTAATGAATTAGACAGAAGCTTATTTTGGTGCAGCAAAGTCAGCTTCTCAGTAACTGTGCTCAGTGGCAGCTCCAGAAACTTTTTTCTGCAGGTGCTAAGAGGGAGCAAGGCATTTTACTGAGGGTGCTATGACGGATCTTTTTTCCTTATAATTTTCACCGCACATGCATTAGTATTGTTATTTTTCAGACTGATTTGCATTTATTTGACGCTTAGACGTCAGCCTAAAGCTTTGAGTCATTAGCCAGATTACTTCCAGATAATATTACATTGTTTAGGTTAAAACCGCATTTATTACAAAGGGGACACCCTAGTATTGACCCTTTGCAACTACGTCACTTAATCATTCGAAGCGCCATGATGTACATTGGAATCAATAATCCCGATTGAGAATCGGGAGTATTGAATTGAGCGGCTAAAGTTGTTTTCCTAAGTTGTTTTTATCAGTTTATTCATGGTTTCTACTTGTTAGAGTCGAGCTAATTTGTCTGTGAACGTAACACACCTGGTTGGGCCTCATACACGGCGGTATTTACAGAAGCCTGAAACAGCTAGCTTAGCTTGACGTGTTGATCAAATTCCCGACTTTGCCTGAATTCACATGATTTATGTCACAATGTCATAAACAGCATTTCCCCTTAACCCGGAGCAGCCTTAAAAACGTACAGAAGACGAGACGCTACTCATTTTTTTCCATACATGCTAGGCTACATGATGACGTGGCACTGTTTCCATGGTTACTGATAGTTAGACTCGTACCTACTCCATAATACGATATTTGATATTTTTCTAATCATACTTGTAAAGTGTATGAACGTTAATGTTCTTACCTTGTATAAAGTGTTCGCTGGGAATCCGTGGTTACACCAAAAGCTGATGAAAATGCCTCAACAACTGCATATATGTTCAATGTTAAATCAGATGACATTTTTTTTTATATTTTCTGAGGGTGCTTTGGGGGTGCTATGACTTTTCCAGGGGGAGCTGTAGCATCCCCTAGCGCCGCCACTGACTGTGCTACAAGTATTTTAGCAGAACAAATGTAGCACAATACATTTATATGAAGCTTGTTTGGTTTTGTTCATGGGAGCAGTGAGGAGTGGGTACAAACAAAAAAATTGAAGCACAAACCAGCAAAATATTGGACACCAATTTTGTTTAATTTGAACAGTTTGTGATCTCTGCAATGAGTTGAAAACAGTAACAGTGCTCTTCCACTCACTTCCATGCACCATCTTTGTACCTATTTGTATAGGCCATGACAGCCCGCTGATGGACGCATCAGCGGGCTGTTAGGATCTATAGTGAATAGATGGGACTGAGGGTCTGTCCTGGGGGCCGCTAGGTTAGCCAGATCCCACGACTCATCAGCAGGAAAAACAGGGCTGCTGTTTTCAGTCCTAACTTTCTGGAAACTCTACAAGTCAAAGTAAAAAAAAAAACCCGCTATTCCAGATTCTGGCTTGAATATTCACCCACATCCATGCCAGCAGTCATTTTTGGGTTCACTAAAACACTGGAAATGCATGTTTTTGGAGTGTGAGAGGAAGCCAGAGTCCCTGAGGAAAACCCACGCATGCACTGGGGGAACATGCAGCCCATTTTATTTCAGGATAAACACAGGGGGCTTTGCTGCCTTTGGTTGAGGACATATGTTTACCATCTCACTCCATATCACCAACAAAAACCCTGTATATACTGACTGACTGCATGCCAAACTAACCAGCAGACAATAACAGCCTCATTGCATCTACTTTTAAGCAAACACAGCCTGGTTTATCTCAGGTTCGCTCCAAACTGAAACCACAGCTGTGCATGAAGTGTATATGCTGGACTTTGATTAATGTGCAGCTTTCCTGCAGACCTCTTTGAAGGAACTACGGTAAGTTATACACTGTGAGGGATGAGCCACGACACGTCTTCAGTGGGTTATTTTTCCAGAGTCTTCCCCACAGAGCTGTTTCCTTTTATGGAAGTCTATCATAACCTGTCACATGGCATCGCTGGGATGTTTGGGGGAGCCTTGCAGCTGCTGTTCAGGATTACCAGCTTAGTTTAGCATTCAGGAACCCAATTTAAATCAGAATCAAATGAGAATGAGTTTAGTCAGATTTTCAGATTGTCAGAATAGAACATTTAATGTAGAAAAATGAATCATATGGGAGAAGACGAATTTTTAGGAAGCTGCATAGGTACGGCTGTATAGTTTTACATGGTAGGGTAACCATTGAAATTTACAATATTTATAGTCTTGCTCTATAGCTGCATTTCCATTAACCATATAATTGCATAATTTGACATTTGCTTAACAGGAACATGCCAGTTCAGAAAACAGCTCTCGTTATATGAAAAAAAAGTTTTGGCGGTAGAATGAAGTGTTTTTCAGCTGTGTTAAAATTGTTTCATTTTGCAAAACTGCAATGGAAAAACATTTTTGCATCACGAGTCACATGATCAACAACTGGATGTTGCCGCTGGTGCAAATCAGGAAGAAGACGACAGAAAGTAGATGGAGGACCACCGCGCAGCATGTTTTTTAATGGCATGCATGAATAAACTTAATCAAATAGGATTTAAATTGTGCTTCTTATTTAATGGAAACAAAATTTTTTACATTAGCAGAATATTGACAAAGTTTTGTAATGGAAACACAGCTCGTGTCTGTTATTTGCAATAGAAACAAAATTACCTGAGCTAAATCTGTCTTTCTTGTTTAAGGAAAAATGTAGTAACTCTCTTTCAGGCAATTGCAAATTGCCTGAAATTGCAAATGAGTGCAAAATGCTCATTTTTAATAGAAACAAAAAAGTGTTTCGTTTTATAATTGCCAAATTTTGAAATTTGTTTATGAAATGTTTGTTCACATGATAAATGAACAAGTTCAGCCACAGAACTGCCTCTCCTCAGTTGTCAGTGTCTCATTGAGGTATTGGAGCAACAATCTCCTTAAACTTGGGAGTGACTACGTATTCAAAACTGTAGTCTGCCATTTTGATTGAGCTATGGATTCAACACTTTGGAATGACAAACTCCACTGTAGATGAGCTGTGTGATTCTGTGAGACCACCGGTGGAGCCAGATGTGTAATGTCCAAGCTGGATTCGCCTAGTATGAAATGTGATGCGAAAAACTTTGTCTGGTGACATGAGAGAAAATGAACAATTTGTGCTTGTTATAGTTATTTGTTTCCCACAAAATAAACAAGTTATTCCCACAAGATATTAGGTCATGGCCATGATTGTTTTGTTTTTTATTTTTTTCCCATGTTAGTAGACTGGCACCATAGTTTCCATTACAGTCTTGGTAAATTCACCAAATACAATATGTCTGAAAAACTACTTCATCCTGCCGCAAAAACTTTTTTTCCATATAAAACATCTGTTTTTGTAATTCTATTGAGCATACTTATTACAGAATTCCAATTTGTGCAGTTTTATGACCAACAGCTAGTGATGCACAGCAGAAAGAGGCTCTGCAGCTGTATACTCTGGAGAAAACTCAATTTATTCCAACACTTCATTTGACATCTCATTACTAGGACTATAAACCAAATAGGGAAAAAAATCTGTTTTGAAATTTCACAACCACACAGGTCTCTGGTTCAAAGCAGATTCACATAAAATTGAGATAAAATCTTTCAATAATAATGCAATGAGAAAGATCAATAGTTTTGCTTTCATTTACTTATTTTATTTGTATTGTTTGTTTTTCTTTACTCAGCAGACTGTGTCTTTGTCCAAGCTGGATTTTCTAGTTGTAAATGTTAATGTGTAACTGGGTGAACTGGGATCGATGAGCTTATTAGATGGGCCGCCTTCCCCTTTTGTCTTATCAGCCTGATGATGCAGAACACGCTGTGCAGCTCCCCTTTTTATTGGTCAGCACACAAAAACACTCATGAAAGAGTAACTCATCTCTTTCTGTTTTTCCTCTACCCTGCTCACACACAAACCACACAGAGACACCTTGCGATATCTTTTCCCCCCCCTCTGTCTCCATCTCTGCTGCGTTAAATAATTTAATCAGTTAACAGAAACAGCCGAGCGTGCTATTCCAGGCTCTGCTGCAGAGGGTAAATTATAACTCACTAGGTAGAAGACAGCCATTACTGTAAGGAGACATATTATGGAGCCATGCTTTGTTGAGACCTTTTTATTGTTTGAACACTAACTATCCCTGCGGTGGGAAGAGGTATTGCTTGTCCTGTGAATGTTTATGCTGTTTGAGGCTTTTAAAAGTGGAATTCTCAGATGTGCAGCTTCTGAGAAGTGGTCAAAGGGAAGTTTAAAGGGAAGCTCCAGACAGACCATACCAATATTGCCAGAAATGATAGAACCCCAAAACACGTGTTTGTGCAATTCAGATATGGGTGCTGAACTTTTTATGTACACCTTTAAAGTCGATGTATTTCTTAACAGCTGGCAGACTGGTTCACTGTCTCTTCTGTGGTCATTGGAACAAAGGCAAATGTTTGGATTTGGATCAATTGCAGGTATGTATTGATGATTAATAGACCATGTCTCATGTTTTCATGTTCAGATATGAGCTTCCTTGGTTCTGAATTTATACATATGATTGTTGTCTGAGTGCAAAATAGGAAAGAACCATTCCTGTCAACGCACCAGTGTTACTCCAATCATTGTTGGTCTGGAAAATTGTTGGCTATGACTCCAGGTCACTGCTGGTGACTGCCACCCTGTCAGAGCATGTCTTAGAGTGCAGCTTGGTTCTCACTTCCTAAGACCACTCTGATCACTCTCTTAACACGATCCATCCCCACATGGCACAAACTTCTACGAACTACCTTCACCATGTTAAGGTCCTGATGTGGTCAGTCTCCAGATAATCTTTTCTCTTCAAATTTGTTTGGGATTAGTTTGACCTCCGATCCAATGCCACATCTTGATAAACAGTTACATTAACTAAGGGTTTTGTTGCAGAACAGGCTATGACAACCGTATGACTCACGATATGTTCCTCCCTTTAGAACGGATGGATTTCTACAACGCACGTTTTATGTGTGGCACTCAGCATTGACTCTGCTTTATTCAGGTGTGCCCAAATCCAGTCTTCGAGAATTACAATGAGAACCATTTGATTCAGGTGTGTTAAAGAAGAGTGTCAATGAAAAGTTGAAATATAGTAGCTCTTGAAGACTGGAGTTGGGTATCTTTGGTTTGGTTGTATCTGCACAGAACATGGCTGGCCTGATTTTTGATTTTGACCATGAGCCAGCTTTGAAAAGGGATCATATCTGCAACTATATTGTATGAAAAAAAGCAGATGGCTTAATACTTCCCAAAAGGTTCAATAATCTCCCTATGAAGCAAAGTCTGCAAGACATTGCAAAACATCAACATATAAGATATATGATATATAAGTGAATAATAAAAGCAAAAACAAAATGTGTCTCAAAAAGTACAAAAATAAAAATGAGGGATATGTTTCAAGCTTTGTTAGTAAAATCCAGTGTTTTGCATTGTAGCTTAATATGGACATTCAGTTGTTATAACAAGTTATGTTATGAGACAATATTGTCAAACTCATCCACTTTAATAAAACCAGACAATTGCCTTCCTAATCTAGAAATTCAGATATCTATTGTAAATATTGTCATCATCAAATATGCTGAAGTAATTTTGATTGGTCTGTGATGGACTGAAGACCTGTCCGTGCCTCTCACCCAATAATCACTGGAGATGAGACCATGCAAGGAGAAGCAGGTGTGGATGGATGTTGAATGGTGGGACCCATCGCGGCAACGTAAAGTAAAAGTTAAAATTTCCTGCAGTCCCTTTGCTATTAGCCATCCTCCACTCCTCTATTACAGCCACACCGTAGTTCACTCTACAAAACAGCCAGAGGCATTCTGTCAATGTTTGCATGTCTCTTTGACTCAGCCAAGCCTTATCTGTGCAAGTGCACGTGTGTTCGAGCATAATGATAAGCATACGATTTCAGTTAAAGCAAACATGAGTAGCCGATAATTTTTCTTCTTAATTCTGAAGACTATGTGTGTGCTTGTGTCTGGCTGTCCTTATGGTGTGGGGGGGAGGCAATTAATGTTATAAATGCACCACCATATTAGTAGTGGTACTCAATTGAAATCTTTCATTGAGCTAATTAGAGAGTCTGTAATTAATCAAAAATGAATCGCATTTTAATTGAAAACCATATTCTGACAAAATAAACATTTCCAATATTAAAAAACCTTATTTCTGCTAAATTATTGAATAAATAGACATATGAGCTCAACAACAAAGATATTTATTGTGGGTTGCGTCCCCGTAAGCATGTGCTGATTAGCGTCAGAGCAACTGTGCTGTTACTATTTGTTTAGCATTGAGATGCTATTTAAGGCTTGAATGGCTTTAGTGGCAGGTGAACTTCACTATTTCCACTTTTGAACACAGCAGTAGTCTTTTCCAGACTAATTATATATATAAATAACAAATTAACAAATGATCACATAATGTCCAAACATCTAAATGCTAATATCCAAATGTGCTCAGATGACATGCAAAAATTGATGACCAGCTTATTTTGTTAAACCAATACACTGTGCATGACAATATAGGACAGTGTTTTTCAACCTTTTTGAGCCAAGGTACATTGTTTTAATTGAAAAAATCACAAGGCACAGCACCAACCAAAAATGTAAACAAAGATAGTCTGTAGCCGCCTATATTACATATATAGTCATTCTTATCAAAGTGGGTTAGGGTTAGGAATCAAATAAACACATTTATTTTTATCATATTTTACATGTCTTATTTCAAATTGTACTTAACATGTCCACTTCAAAAATACACCTGAACAGTACCACAAAACTGTGGTGCTGTTCAGGTACCACAGTACCTGACATTTTGTTTTAATGTAAAATGCTCTGTACCTACTGCCATCTAGTGGTAAGAAAATTACACGATTACGCCGCTATTCACTATTACAGCAAAGACACTCAAAGATGGCATTATTAGCAGGTAATTAATTTGTTTTCAAAAACTCTTTTAAGACCAATTACCGTATTTTCTGGACTATGAGCGCACCATACTATAAACTGTACCTTCAAATTTTTTGAACCCCCCCTGGAAACTTACATATATCAGCCGCACCGGGCTACAGGCCGCTGGTATCTCTGCCGCTCTCGGTTTCCCATAAGGACCCAGCAGAGGGCTGCGTCCTAATAACTGCTGGATATTTTAAGGATGCAGTTCTCTGTCTCCAAATCCTGATTTGTTCACGCCGAGTTTACGTGCAGCGGCTCTATTTCCCTCCTGTACTGCCAGATCGATACCCCTCAACTTAGAAGCTGCATCATATGAGTTTGAAAACATTTCTCCGTCAAGCATGTGCTTGTTCTAAATGAAAATTAGCGCGTTCTTCTTTGATTTCCAATTTTGACTCCCAATGATTCACTTCCTGATAAAGAGCCCCCTGGTGTTTGAAGAAAAATCCACAGAAAAGCCGCATGTTCAAAGTGTAGGAAAAAAGTAGCAACTTATAGTCCGGAAAATATGGTAGGTGAAATTGGATAATTTCCACGGCACACCTGACAATCACTCACGGTACACTAGTGTGCCGCAGAACAGTGGTTATATATATATATATATATATATATATATATATATATATATATATATATATATATATATATATATATATATATATATATATATATATATATATATATATATATGGTGAAATTGGATAATTTCCACGGCACACCTGACAATCACTCACGGTACACTAGTGTGCCGCAGAACAGTGGTTATATATATATATATATATATATATATATATATATATATATATATATATATATATATATATATATATATATATATATATATATATATATATGTGTGTGTGTGTGTATGTATTTTATTTTCTACTTGTGTAAAAAAAAAAACTGAACAAAATAAAATGTATGTAAATTAATAGTAAACAAGAAAACACAAACCAAAACATATAGTTGTAAAGATTTTGTTTTAATAGAAATGTATAGAGTGCCAAAAAAAACTATAAAAAAAAGATTTTAGGCTACTTAGTGTTAAATAAGGCCAATTGCTTTTACCACAATATTTTTTTAAAATTATTGTTAAGCAGCTAACGCCAACCCCCAGCCTGACAGCACAATCCTTTCTCATACTGCGACACCCATTTTGATGTTTATGTGACTGGAGTGTGCTTCCTGCAGAGAAGAGCTCAGGCCTACCTCATTTTCGCCTGGCAGGTCAGCTGCTCTGTGTTTCAGTCTGAAGCCGTTGGCTGCTACGGAACCGTTTGGCTCTTTTCTCTACTAGCGAGCAACACTACATTCAAGACCCGACTGTACACCCAGCTCAATTTTAAGGGGATTTATCACTATATATGCCCGTATATTCAAAACACATCGCTCACTGGGGATTCCAGCTACCGGTTGACCTGTTCCGAAGGCCGTTATAACGCTCTTTTCGGGGTTTAATTAGAGCTTGAAAACAGCGGTGGTAGTGGAGGAGATTCCATATTAGGAGCACAGAGGAGAAGGCACCCCCTCCCCCCTTGTGTGATTTGGAGCTTTAGGTGAGTGTTTTCATATTTTGGCTTTATTATTACCGTTATAACTTATAACCCGATGTGCAGCGGTCCTGTGTTAATGTCCAGTTAAGGTTTGGGCGCATTATAACGTTGTTTTCGGTGTTTATTTCAACATTTTGTTTCTGTGTGGGGGATGGGCAGCATCAGCGCGTGAGTAGGCGCGCGCGTATTGTGCACGTGTTCGCTGAGCAGTTCCCGTGTGGTTTGTGTTTGTGAGCGCGCCCTTCCTTCCTGCTAGCTGTAAATGAAACCCTCTGTTGTCATTTTTAACCTCAGTCATTTAGAGAATGTTTCGAACATGTAGTTACTGTTGGTGGAGTTTTGCTCTCAAATTAAATGCTTGTGTTCAAGCTGGCCTTGTACTTGGCAACTTTATGCTTTTTCAACTTACAAGATTTGAATGACTTCCACAAGGCATTAATGTGTGCATTGTCTTCATAGATAAGTCAGTTTAATGTTATATCAGGCATTTTAATGATCAAGTGTCAATATACATTTTTAGTAGCTCACAGTTTGAAAACAACAGTTATCCTTGTCTGCTTTTTGCATTAAAACCTCCTAATCTTTGCTTAAGTTTAAACTAAGGTTGCACTTTGACCTAAAAAGTTTCACCATCCACTTAATTACCTTCCTTTTAGGTTGATTGAAAGTTTACTAGAGTGCAGTGCTATTGGCGGCTTTAAAGTTGTAAGAGCAGTGGGGGAGGGGCGAATACACACAAGTGTACTCAAACACACACACACACACACACACACACACACACACACACACACACACACACACACACACACACAGCTGAGATGGCCACTTGCCAACCTTGTGAATCTCAACTCAGTGACACAATGTACTAGTCCCAGATAAGCCTTCTGTAACTCTGTTACCAACTAATAGAATGTGTTTAAAGCCCACAGCATTGTGGATTTCGAACCCATTAATTGTTGTGATCATGTAGCAGATATGGACATTTGTTTTTATTTTGATGATTTTAGAGGTTTAAAGTGAGTATTCTATTATTCGGTCAATTTGCACCTTCATTTGCCAACTCATACTAATACAGTGATATTTTGTGCTTTCAGTAATGCTATTGTACTTGTAAACAATGTCATGCCCATGCAATTAACCAGTTGTGTATATGTTGTGTTTTTTGTGTAGTTAAGTATATTCATAGCAATAAATGGTCATAGAAATTATTACATATAGCACATAGTTGTTAAAGTTAAGCACATATTATTTTCTTTAAATGTTTTAGTATACCATTTTCCTATTCATTTGGGTGTTAAAACTTTTGAGCCAGTTAACTCTTATTAAATTAGTGATTTTGACCCAATCTACCCAAAACAACTAGATATTGTTTGAATAGAGTAATAAAATAAAGGAGTAAAAGGAAATGTTTTGTGAAATAGGTGTGCACTGATGACACTTTTCTGGCTGATCACCAATCTTTAAGAAGCCAGATGATTTTAGCCAATTTTTTGGCTGAGATGTTTCTAAATATCCTAGTGGTAGTCATTAACAAATAGGAGTGTAGCTATTCAACTGTGATCATTATATCTTCTGAAAGTAGGAAAGCAGGTTTCGAATTGTTGTGCCGATACTCATTTATGAAAGGCTTCCTGTCAGGCTGAATTACAACTCTGTAATGAAATTACAGAAGAAGCTACCAGCCCTGTTAACGTGGTAACAGTGACAGACAAGGTGGGAATTCTGCATTTAAGCACTCTGGGAATGCCACAACTAGTCAGCCGCTAATTGTTAATGTTACTGAAGTTGGCATCTGCTTTGAACTTTTGAGTCTGGACTGCAACTGTGTATGTCTAATTGAAGACTCAAGATACTTTAAATTGATCAAATATGAACAGGATAATTCAAAGATTCCTTAGATCTCATTTTTGTGAAACCTTTATTCTGTTTGTGAACGATAGAAAAAAACAAACTAATTTGAGCTCAGCTTAAAATATGAAATAACCATCATTGCATGAAAATATAAATATATTGCTTTATTTTGAATGCAGTTGCTTGCATTTTCCAATGCTTTTATTTGCACAAAAGGTTGACTGCCATATTTTCAACAGTCTGGTGTGTGTGTGTGCTTGCATAAGAAGTGAATGCACTGGTCAACACATTGTAGACATGAGTTACCCATTCAAATGTCAGCTCACACTAAAAAGCACAGTGAGCTAATTGATCTGGGCTTTTGCAACAGTCTCGGCTCCCTATGTGGCCCTTTGGAAAAATGAATTACTCACCACTGCTGTAAACTGAAAGATTATCTTAGGGAATCTTTTCAGTTCTTCTCAACAAGCACATAAATAGGGCAGGGTGTAATATTTCTTACCAGATTGCATATTGTTTATTTATTATCATAATTTTACAAGGGAACAAATGCTAACAAATGCTACGTGTGTGAATAATTGTTGGAAAAGCCATACAGTTTTTTTTTTCTTATTTAAATCTGGCAATTTTAGGACAGCTGATGGATGGTTACTCACATTATTATGTGATTTGGGTCAAACCATTTCCTGGTACTGTAATAGATATTTATAATTCTATAGAGGGAAGATCAAACACCACCCCTAGAGGGCACTGATGGCAGTTTTCTAGCTCATCACCAATCTTTAAAAAGCCTGACCTGCAGATGCCAATAATTCTTTTTTTTTTTTTGGTCTAAAAAGTTACTAAGTATAGCAACAAAGTTGCTAAATTAGCAACAGTCGGGTGACTATAGTTAACTACGCAGACATGACCTGGTTGGCGAGTCTGTCAGTCAACTCTCTCACGGCAGAGGTGGATAAGACTAGTGGATAAGGTCGGGCTCCTCCCCCTTGGGAGGTGGTATTATACCTGTAAGACACTATGAACTGTTATGCCTCATTTCCACTGAGCAGTGCGGTTCTGGTCGGGTCGGTTTGGTACACCGTTATTAAAATGGTGTACCGAATTGAAGGTCGGTTGCCCATATACAACCGACCTACAATGGGATGGACCTAAACCATCCCATTGTAGGTCCATTTGGTACTTTCCCGTTAGGGCGCAGCTGGTCCCATCAGCATCAGCTGAAAACTCAGACTATCCCGTGGTCTTGGTCTCCCTACCTTAAATGTTGTGAAAAGCTGAAACAATTTCTCAAATAATTGGGGTAACTAAAATACAAAAAAAAATTTCTCGGCAAATTATCTGCTTCAAAATTTTGTTAAATATTGCAATAAATTCTGTTAAAGTGCTTAGCACATTCATTTAGCTGAAAGGTTATTTGTGTTGCACGACAGCGCTCTTGCTTTCGCTAGAACCTCCGCTGTTGATGCGTGTATTCTAAGTGCAACGAAGGAAGGCTTAGATTAACAAAAAGGCTGTTTTTCTTGTTACAGATGTGCTAGGAGGTATATTTTGGTTATAGTCACATGTACTTGACTGGTTATACTGGCTTGCTGGCAGGGTGTTGACTAAAGAGCCCAGCATGGTCGGCCTGAAGTCGAAGTGTCAATGTGTGGTCACGTGATTTTCAGACATTTGTTTTTGCACACACCTTTCACCGTCCACAAGACACTCCAAGTCGAGCTACTCCTTCCGCTACTTCATGTTGTTTTACCATGTGTAATATACAACATGGTGGTAAACACAGCGATCATGGCAGAGAGCAACGATTATTACGAGTTCACAAGTTTGGAGGAGGAGGAGGAAATGATGACATACTGGAAAATCTCATTTTATTTTCCATGTTATCTAAAGAAAGAGCAGGATTTGGTGTGATGTCCTCCCACTGCATCGGATGAGAACAGATCCGGGGGAGTTTTATAGTTGTGCATAAGTTTCTAATCGAATGAAGATCAGTTGGATTGTTTTATACGTTCCTGCTTTAACTCTTTCAGTTGGGTGGGAAGTGATGCCTGGAGATAGCTGATTGGCTAACAGACCAAGCACACAGGTGGTTTTGATGCTCAATTCAGATTGTTTTATTTTTTTACTGAAATCAGATTTTTTTGTGTGGTTTTCAATACTTGCAATTAAATGCGACCGCAAGCAGACTTGTGTGAACGCTTTGCGACCTTAAAACGACCCGCGTTCACAAAAGAACGTAGTCAAACGGCAGCACTCTGTTTATGGAATAGATGGAGCTTTCTACGGATGGATTTTAAAATTGTATATTATCGTCACTCGGTCATAACAACATGAAGGAAGCTAATGAAAAGAAAGCGTAACTAGTATGTTTAATGGCATATTGACTGCAGCTTCTGTAGAGAAGTCTGCTTGGATGTGAAGACAGAACCAGGAGTGATGGGATTGGGATGTGATGTTTCAAAATTTCAAAATAAATATAATTTTCAGCCATTGTTTACGTCTGTCTTCTTCTGGTTCAGAGTTATGACCCATGTCTCACGTCAATTACGTACAAGTTTGATAAAATATAAAAAGACCATTCAAATGCATTTAAAACTATGGGGTATATGTCTAATTTAGTTCCATATATGGAAGTGGCAGAAATTAATAAAAAAAACAAACAAATTTTTTTTGGTGAAAAGGCTGGATCTGGCCGTTCCTACTGCTATGAAACGGTTGGACATGGGTCGCTTGTGGGCCAAAAACCCCTCAAATTTGGGTCTCTTTCTCCTGCTGTGTCTTTACCAGGCAACAGTTTCTTCTCCATATTCCTCACAGCTACACATGAGGACTGCCACTGATACTGGAGGACATCAATCTCCCTGATGATCTTTCCAGAGTTGATTTTCTGTTTTGGAAAAACATGCTGATCACATTACCGGCCTGTCCTCAAACAGCAACCCTCTACATTCATTTCTAACAACTCAAGATTCGCTCCTGCTTCAACATTATGGAAGCAATCAAATATGAAATGGGGAAATGCTTGGATGCCTTTTACCAGACGTGTATATATGTATGTATATATATATATATAAAATGTGTGTGTGTGTTTGTAGGTATACATATGCATGTGTATATACGTATATATATATATATATATATATATATATATTAGAGGTGTGCCGATCGATTGGTCACCGATCATAATCGGGCCGATTTTCGTGAAAAAGTGCATGATCGGTGATCGGCGATCATTGGCTCTTGTTGCCGATACCGATCACCTGCTTCTCATTTCACAGCCTGCCTGTGCAGCTGGTCTCCTCTTTCCTTCACGCTGTGCAAACGCGCAGCAACAATTCCTAAGCGATGTGGAACTATAACGCACTGAGTGAATGGGGAAGTTTGCCTGTTGCGGCGGAAAATTGAAGCACGTCAAAATGCATCAACACAACGAAGCTAATATGACATAAAACAATGCCATACTTGACAGAGTTTGGCTACATCGAGGCTCACTGCAGTAAAAAAGACATGGAGGATCAGATAGCAGGTAAAGCAGCGCACAGCTACAAACACTCACCCGGATTAGCATGACGGTCAGAAAGTCAAACAAATAACCCGCAAAATTATTTAAGTCTTCAAGCTGCGATGTAAGACGCTGGTTCTGATCTCGCTGTTGAACTGCTGCTACGCTACAGGTAGTAATATTTCACAGACTGAGCGCCGCTTCTGCTCCACCTGGTACTGACTCTCACACCGAACCTCTGCTTAAAGCTGCAGCATCTAACCTAAAAAATACATTTTACATGCGTATTAAAACTTTCGCTGTCCTAACATGAGACAGATAATCTCTAAAAAAATAATCGATCTCCTCCCTGCTCTGCATAATTACTCCACTCAGTCAGAAACAGCCACTCAGAACTAGCAGTAATCAGCTAGCCGCCATGTTATCAGGAAGGTTTCATTCAGTAACTCTGGATTGTTTATTGTAATGGAACCTGTATTTGCCTTTTAATGTTAAGTTTTATACTTAAATTTTTTTGGAAATGTTGAGAAGTTTTATTTTGGCTCTTTGCATTATTTAGCCTCTTCAGAGCCTTTATATGTTATCAGTCTATTAAAGATAGTATTACCGATAGCAGTACAATTTGCAGAATGCCTTTTTTGTTCAGTTTTCTTCTTGGAAAAAGTTATTAAAAACAAGTTTTTGTCTAAATTAAGGTGAATTCATGGTTCCTTTTTCCACATAATGTAACCGGTAGTGTTTATGATAAAAATAATAATAATAATTATGTGATCGGTATCGGCAATCGTCCCTCGGGGGGTGATTGGTATCGGTATCGGCAGAAAAAAACCTGATCTGCACATCTCTAATATATATATATATATGCGTGTGTGTCTATGTATGTATACATGCATATGTGTATATATTTGTGTTGTGCTTGCTTGTTTATCAATATAGCAGATAGCAGCAGTGAGGACCCAGGAATATGGCGAGCTGCAGATCAGCAAGCTGAGTCACATTATCTATGTAGGACATTGTGATTACTTGGCCTTAATAAATCACACAGGAGGCGTGTTGGAGTAGTGCGGTTATGTAACCGGTGCTAGGCGGTGTTGTGAATAGTGAAGGGACAGATAAAATGGGCTTAAGTGCAGTGCTTGAAAACACCTTCCTTCATTAGGCCCAATAACAAATGGAGACAAACAAATATAGAACAAACATTAATCCTTAATTTTGATTTAGTTAATTAAAAGTCCGTATGATGTGTAGTTTTTTTTTTTTTTTTAATGGTAGAGGCATAACAAGTCACTGACAGGACATAAGAGAGTGGCGGGATGAAGTAGAAAACACTCCAGGTATTAAGAGATTTTTATTCATTACAACAGAAGGTGAACACTTAAGATTGACTTGGTATGAGAGCAGATTATTTTAGTTTTCCCCTTTTTTTTTCCTGATGAAATATCCACTAATGTTGTATAACAAGTTTCATAATCTATATTGAGTCTCCTGGAGCTGTAAGGCAGCAGGGATTCATCAGCTCTGCCTTCACTGGGTGTGCTAAAAGTGGGCAAAGGTCCATGAAAACGTCTCAATAACATCTTTCAAACAGAGCACATCTCCTGGCACACATGAATCACCCTTACCTATCAGGGTTTCCCCCAGTGTATTATAAGCCTGGCTTACTTACCTCCTGCCTCAGGCTAAGCTTGTTTTTATATATATAAAATAGTTTTTTTTAATATACCAGTAACCCCTTACTGCATGCGTCTCTGCTGCGCTGAGGATTTCTGCGGCAGAGCAGAATTGTTCCCTAAAGATGGGTTTACAGAAGATTGAAGAGGGCAATAAAACAATGGAATGGAATGTTCTATTTATTTACTCTTATCAGTTACATAATTTAAACAGAATTTCTAGACCTTTTCAATAGAAAAATTGATTCTGACTTGAAAAGTGACCCTAAAAATTGTAATCGAACCATTGCTAGACACTGAAAGATTAGCATCTCTTGTGTCCACTCATTCTTACAAATTCTTAAACTCATGTATCTAAAATTAATGCCCTAAATTGTTTTAAATTCATAAAAAATTAAGCTTGCTTTGGAAATGTGAACCACATGTCAAATTTTGCCACAGAATGACTATTTAATCCCATATTCTATGTAGGTTTTTTCTCCCAGGACATTTCTGTCATACATTTCTTTGGGTCGTGACATCATCATAATGTTCTGTGACTCGAGGCGGTTACAGCTACTGGCTAACTAGCTGTTTACCCTTGCTGGCTAGCTTTTGTGAGACAAACCCTGAAGTCATAGGTTTAGTGACTTTAACGTGGTGCTCAAACACAAGTATTACCAGTTGAAACTATGGAGGGAAATACAGCTGAAAATGTGGGATTATCAAGACTAAAAAATATATTTTTTGCTTGACATTATATGTCTAGAACATACAGAGATTGGCGTGTTACCCTCAGTTATAATTAATGTTAATCAGTCATTAGGGTGCAGCAAATGGGTGTGAGTATAGTGGTCATTTGAGTTGATGAAACCTGCAGAAAGCCGAACGTGTCGCCATCCTTCTATGTTCTCTACATGTGTGTGCCCAGGGAAGCCATGCTGATGACAGAAAGTACATTCTGGTGGAACCAGGGTACTTCTCCTTCCTCCGCTTTCCCTTACTTAATTCATGTAAAGTGTCTTTGAGTGCTTAGAAAAGTATTATGCAAATAATGTTATTATCATTTATTATGATTAGGGATGCTCTGATCAGGTTTTTTGCTGCTGATTCCGATACCGATCACCAATGAGGCCGATCTCTGCCGATCGCCTGGATTGACTGTTAATTTTTTGCTTTATGTAGAAATGATACTAAGTGATCTGGCACTTAGTGGGCAAGTGCCAGATAAAATTAAAAAGTTATCTGGCAATAAAATCACCTAATCTAGACATAAACATGCAAAATACTTACAGGCACAATACAGCAGTTATTCAGTCAAAAGGACAACTGAAAAACCTGCAGTCAATAAAATAATATTCAACAGTAAGGGTCTCGGTTCCATAAATTATTAGTCAAATCTGCCTATATCAAATGTCAAGTAATAAAGGAGAGATTCATTCAAAGTCAAATGCAAGTTGCATTAAAATAAATAATCCTGAGTTACTAAATTATAACTTCCTGATGGCAGAACTAGCTGATTAATGCTGCTTCTGATTGGCTGTTTCTAACTGAGTGGAGTAATTCCGCAGAACACAGGTAGGCAGATGAGAATGATTATTTTTCAGAAATTGTCTGTCTTGTGTTAGGACGGCGAAAGTTTTAATACATATCTAAAATCTATTTTTATTTTGCTTAAGTTACATGTTGCAGCGTTAAGCAGAGGTTCGGTGTGAGAGTTCACTGCCGGTGGAGCAGAAGTGGCGCTCCGTCTGTGAAATAAATACTACAGTAGCGTGTAGCGGCGGCCCAAAAGCGAGAGCAGAACCAGCGTCTTTCACTGCCAGCTCGAAGACTTGAATTATTGTTTGGTTTATTTGTTTAGCTTTCTGACCGTGATGCTAATCCGAGTGAGTGTTGGTAGTTGTGTGCTGCTTTACCGGCCGCTCCGTATGTCCTTTTGTTCCTCGATATAGCCAAACTCCGTCAAGTGCTTGTTTTTTAACAAGAGCTGAGTCAAAAAGCGAAGCTCTCGATTTACCGGTCAATCTACGTTCCCACCCTCATCTATGGTCATGAGCTTTGGGTCATGACCGAAAGAACGAGATAACGGATGCATGCGGCCGAAATGGGTTTCCTCCGCAGGGTGGCTGGGCTCTCCCTTAGAGATGGTGTGAGAAGCTCGGTCATCCAGGAGGGACTCGGAGTAGAGCCACTGCCCCTTCATGTCGAGAGGAGCCAGTCGAGGTGGCTCGGGCATTTGGTCAGGATGCCTTCTGGATGCCTCCCTGGTGAGGTGTTCAAGGGACAACCCACCGGGAGGAGGCCCCGGGCACGCTGGAGAGATTATGTTTCTCTGCTGGCCTGGGAACGCCTTGGGGTTCCCCCAGAGCAGCTGGAACAAGTGGCTGGGGAGAGGGAAGTCTGGGCCTCCCTTCTGAAGCTGCTGCCCCTGCGACCCGACCCCCAATGAGCGGAAGAAAATGGATGGATGGATGTATTATATTCGTTGTGGTGATGCATTTTGACGTGCTTCACTCCCGAGGTAATTTTCCGCCGCAACACGCAAAATTCCCCATTCACTTAGAGCATTAAAGTTCCATACGACAGGATTTGTTGCTGCGCACTTGCGCAGTGTGAAGGAAAGAGGAGATGAGCTGCACACGCAAGCTGCGAAGTGAGATAAATGTGATTGTTTTGGTGAATGGTAACAAGAGACCGTGATCGGCGATCACCAATCATATACTTTTTTACGGAAATCGGCAGATTATGATTTTTGGCTGATCGATTGGCACACCTCTATAAGTTAGAAAGTATGATCATTCTGAAAGAATAATCAGATCTGCTGTTAATAGTGAAAATGATATCCCATTTTTTAGTCACGTATTCTGTCCTAAATGGACACTCTAAGAGTCTGGATCAGTGCAGTTGATTTAAAATTCATTCTAGTTGAATACATTTCTTTAAAGTTTGGAGTGATGGTTCAGTACTTTATCAAATACTTGCTATGAAACAATCTGAGAGTAATTATCCATATAAATCTGTTTCCACAATGGATTCCTGAACGTTTTGGTCTGGAATGTAACTTTCCGGAACCTTTATATGGTCTTCTGGAAAGAATTGGAAAAAACCCTCACATAGCTTGGATAAGGATTACAGCTGACTATTTAAAGACACAATATCTGACTCATTTGTGACATCAGTGCATTTGAGTGAAACATTAATATTCAGCGTGGGTGACTGGGCTTAAATGTGGTTTAAGAACAAAAATGCCAGAGTCCTTTTGTGATACAAAGTTAACAGAATATGACTCATAAAAAGTATTGTGTTTGTCTAGTTTGGTCTATCAACCATATTTTAAAGTCTATTCTCTCAGCGAAGGACTTTAGAAATGGGTGATGTGCTCTATCTTCCTGGTTTAAGTCAGAACATCGGCAGCAACGTTCTGTATCGGCTGTACCTGGAGAATTTATTTATTTTTTCTGTTTAGGCAAACCTGTGAAGAAACTGTTGCAGTAATCAATGTCAGTTATCTGCTGCAGTAATCAGTGTGATTACTGCAACAGACAAACGCATGGATGAGTTTCTCTAGAGTTTACTAAGATGTTAATCCTTTAATCCTGTAAATATTCTTCAGGTGATAAAAGGCTAACTTTTATTCTGACTAGAATAGAAGTTACATATTGCAGCTTTACGGTACCAGTGTGTTATTGCATCTGATAAAGTGCAGTGTTTTGGTTTGTTTGACTGCTGCAGGCAGCTGGATTTGGGCTTCAGCTGACTGATTCTGTTCCAGGTGTGTAGTTAACTCAGCTCAGTGCAGAGTGGTCTACATAACTTACACTATTTAAATACGCCAACATAAAGTTCTGGTTCTGTCGTCCTTTCTTTCTCCTCTGCAGCTGCATGACAAACCTGAATGTGATAGTGGGTAGTCTTGTCTTTGTTTTGGTGGCACTTCTTAATGTTGCTCTTCAGAACACTGCACAGAGATCATGCATCAACATTCTGGATGAGTTCAGGATGGGTTCAGGTAGAGAACTGGGCTGTATTTGTTTGGCACGCGTGTGTACCGGGCATGGGATATTTTCGGTACAGATACCATTGCAGCCCTAATGCACATAAAGAAACAGAATAGTGTGCACTGCTGACTGACTCTGCATCCAGGTCCTGCATCCTCTGCCCTGCTCCCAGATTCTACTCTGTAATATTTCTAGTTGTCCAAATGAGTTTCTAGCCAATAATCTCCTGCTGACTAATGTATGTGTGAATGGCAGCTGTGGAGCAACTCTATGAACATAGATCTAGAAAACATTCCCTTATGTGTGAACTTGCGGTGGTGGGCTCCCAATTGTTGTAGCATGTTATTGATGCCCCTGTTTGAATGTGTGTGTTATGTGCACATGCTTTTAGCACACACAGAGCACATTGTTAGATAAACTGTGGCATGCTACATTCAGCGTGCCAAGTTGGGGGTGATGGATGAAGGCAGCAAATGTTGGCAACACATAGAGCTCATGGCAAGGAGGATATGAAAACCCTGAATTAAGAGTTTTCATGTTGATTTTTTAAATGTGGGTGTTCAATTTATGTAACTGCAAATTAGAAAATGGTAAAAGTTGTACCCACTAGCCCATCACAGTTAGCTATTTTTATTCTCAGAATCCCTTTTATTGGCTCCAGTTTTTCTGCAGAATACAGTGAAGTTTTTAAACTGAGTTTATAAAGCAGAGATACACAGGGCATAGTTTCACAAACTAGCTTGAATTTGGATGTTTTCTCACCTGATAGTCTGGTGGACTTGGTGCCATTGGGGATCAATGTTGAAACCAAACCCTTTGAAAAAACGTATTTATTCCCCTCCTCGCCTGTGGTGGTGCTGCAACAGGAACTGCTGAAGGAAAGAAGAAAACCTCAGAACAAGCCACTGAGCACAGCTTCATTTTTCACAAAATCTAAACAAATGGAGAAGTGTCACATTTCAGTGTTTGTAGGATTTGACTTTGGGGAAAAAACCACAAGTCGTTTCTCTAGCACTGGACATGCACATTTGTTTTGGCTGTATTTACCCAGAATGCCCTGCACTATACTCCACTTCCTGCTTTTAGAGCGATCGCTGGTCCACTTGGCATTTACAAATCCATTCAAGCCGCACACATTCATGTTCACTTCGATCAAACCAAAACAGGTTTTAAGGTGGACCAGATTTCACTTTTTGATCCACATCAGAGTTTGATCACACATTCACACCTCCACAAACCAACCAGATGTTCTAGTCAAAGTGAATTTGGATTGAAGCGGACTAAAAATGGACTGGTGTAAATGCTCCTTTAATTCCTGTGGTATTCGCTCTGAAAGGTGTTTCTCTTTTGTTTATTCACTCATTTTTTTAAAGTTGAAAAAACCTGTTTATCTGCAGTGTGAAAACCATTAAAACTGGTGCATCTCTATTACATGTTTTCTGAACAGCTGAACTCTGAGTGTGTGGTGTGTCTGTGTGGTAACCTGCGGGGTCAGTTCCTACATTTTGAAGAATACGTTATACCTTTTCCTTTTCACCTGTGAAGCGTCAATATTTGCAGGGTTGTAGCTCCCTTTGCTTTAGTCTGACAGCACCTGGAAACACTCCTTTCTCCAAAGATTACTGGACAGTATAAACCACATCAGGATTATCTGATAAGTAGGCCAATATGAACAAATATTAGTGTTGATTTATCATCTCTTTTATACGTTAAACTTGAGACCAAAAGTGATATTTAAAGGGGGAGTATTATGTATTTGCCATTTTCTAGCACAGTGTTTCTCAACCTTTTTCAGGCCAGCGCCCCCCTAGCCTTTATCCAGGTCCCTCACCGCCCCCCACCAAAAAATTTGTAGGCTTCTTTCCACTGACAATTATTTTATTATTAATGTTACTATCATTATTGTAGATGTTTTGAATCGGCACACCGATTATGTTTTCCCGTACACTTTAGCGCGCCTTACGCTCCTTCACCTCGCGCACATAACGGGGTAAATGTAGCGAGTTTTGCACTAAACGTATCGGCGTCTGGAGGAGGGGGGTTGGGGAGGCGAGCGTATGTTTCTACGCTCCTTCGTGGGGGGGGTGCCGATTTATGTTTTCGCATCCACCTGAATAATGTGTAGTTGCGCCCGTTACCCATGGCACTTAAACAATATTACTTTACCTTTTATCTGGAAATAGTTTCTGTTTATTCTTGCCATACTGTCCTCTGTATTAATTATTGCTCGAAAGGTCTTGCCATACCAGTTTATTCCTCCGTATTACTTTAGTTTCTTAGTTTATTCTTGCATTTTGTTCTTCATTCATTTACATTTAGTTTCATTTGATTAGTATTATCCTCTCTTGGTTTATTGCTATGTCCACTTTAGTTTCTTTCCTGTTGCTAAATCATTATCATTTATTGACCATCAGTAATCGTCATGTGTTTCACATCATGTGTTGATTTTTCACTGTTCAGCGTCGGATTCTCTGTTTTTATGCCATAATTCACATCTAGTTCGTCGCTACGTTTTGCCCGCTTCTCATGTTTCAGAATTTTGCGCAATGTGCGCGGAGTTTTTTTTTTTTTTTAATCCCCTAAGGTGCAGGGCGGTCGGGAAACATCGATGGGGAAAAGGCAGAATGACATAAACCTTTTAAAACAACGGAAACAATTTCGGTGTTCTGATTATTGAAATATAAAAGTGTTGTGGTACCGTTGTTCCCTCAAACCCGTTTCATGTCGGACCACTTGCAACACTGGTGTTAACGCTATAACATGAACGCTCTCTACCGTGGTATCACCCATGGAGGGATTTCTGTATTTAAATGGGTTCATTTTTCAGAGGGATACAAAGTGAAGGTATCGTGATTTTAGTAATTACATGTTTGTAAGAGCGATTTTCTGTTGTCCTTCCATGGAAGTGGGCAGCTTTCAAATGGAAATAAAACACTTTTTAATATAAATTGCTGCTTTGACATGATCACAGAACTGCAAAAACATATGTAGCCTACATAAATACCAGACAAAGTGAATCACAGCAGCGTAATCAGCCGGTGTAACGCTGAACTGATGCGGAGCGGAGCTGCGCCATGAAGCTACAAACACTGAATAGAAGAAGAGCTGCCATCGATACAGTTGCAGCCAAGCATGATTTAATGTTACACAATACAGTTTTACCAAGTTGCTCAAAGTCTAAACTGGCATTGTTGTGCATTTAAGGTGTAAAGTTTACCTTAGACCAAACGCCCCCCTTTTGTAAAAATGTCCGCCAGCGCCCCCTGCCGTCCTCTGAACGCCCCCTGGGGGGCGGTACCGCCCACGTTGAGAGCCGCTATTCTAGTACATCAAGTAACTGTTAGCTTCACTTGTTATAAAAATGTTGCATAATGAAATATGACTTAAAAGAAATTTGACTTCGTAATTTAATACCTTGCAATTGGGCTTCTGTCTCTTCGAGAAACACTTTGGAAGTTCTGCCTTCAGGAAGTCATCAGAACATGGCTTGTCTGTTAACCTCTGAACAGCGTTTTTACTAGTTATGTGCTTAGATGTTGCTCCTATAATGAACTCAGTAGATGCTCACTTCCACCAGGTGTTTTCTAATTGATACTGGCTAGTCTGAAGGAGTCATTGGGGAGGGCTCGGAAGCTTCGAAACTGCAGCTCTGAGGGAAAGCTGCGTCTTAAAGGCAGCACTGTCTGTGTCCCTTTACACCAGTAGGTCCACCCTAACCCTTCCATACCATTGTACTGTGGACCCTGAACAGGCTTGTTTGGGAGTCACATGGTGTCTGGTTCTTGGGGATAATCAGAGCTGTGACAACCATGAACAGAACTGTTCTACTGCAATGTGCAGAACCTCAATAGCATCCAGTTGTAGGTTGGAAGAAGTTAGAGCTCATGAATGCTGGTATTGTTGATAGGTTGGTGTTGCTGTCTGTTGATTGTGGTGTGTTGAGTTGCACTGTCCTGTTGGAGGAAGTGGTTGGGCTTCAGCAATGTTTAGTAAGTGGTTCACATCAAAGTACCATCTACATGACTTGAGCTAGAACTAAATGTTTTATTGTTCCTCTGTTAGCTTTTTAGAATAATTCTAACCAGCGTTGTTTTCATGCAATCTTGAATTTGGTTTTTGACGGTTCTAAAAAGAGTCCTGCGGTGAAATTGTTAGTTGTGTGGAAGACTTTCATTTGCAAATCAGACAACAGATCTGTTGTCTGATTCTCTTCTCTTCCTGCTGCATTAGCTTTTATTTCTTATCTGACACTTCATCTGACTTGATGAATGAGGGGGCTTTCTATTAACAGCAGGAGATTTTGCTCTCAACATAGAAAAACCAATTCTCTTAAGAGAGGTGATAGTGGGATGGAAAGTGTGACCTGGATTTGATGTTTTGTTGAACCATAAACTAGCTATGGTATTGATGCTTGTTGTTATGTCAGAAAGCAGCACGATGAGTTGAACTTCACCACAATGTGGTGGTGCCTTGAAGTCTTCTGATAAATTGTTTTGCGTCACTATCAGGGACTGTCTGAGCTCAGAGCTGCTTCACAGGTTATTGTCTTTATGTAGCTTTTCTGGATGTTGTTGCTATCAGGCAAGTTATAATTGTTTTGTCTAGTCAACTATTAATGGCAATGTTACTTGTTGTCTGGAGACAAAGAGAAAGAAATGCAATTCTAATGATTCTAACAGCAAAAACAGCTGATACATCATGAAAGGTAAACGTTTACTAGGTGAGAACTTATTTGGGAAATGGATTCCATTTCCCTTTTAGTACAATAACTGCACTAAAGCCAAAAACCGCCTCAAGCGGGTGTAAACACTTTTCTTTTTCTTTTTTTTTAATTGAAGTTATTTTGAATTTTGCAGTTTCCATGAACCTTTTCTAATGTGATACTTCAAATGCGCATAAAAAAAACTTTGATGGAAACATGATTTTGCAGGGGATGTATAATCTAAATGTCTAACGTTTCAGACTATTCAGTAGAAATCCACTCTGCACACAGTCCAGGTAGATGTTAAAGTTCTGGGATCTTAAGTTCTAGAGGTGCTGTAGTTTGGCTCTGCTGCAGTGTTCCCGAAGTGCTCAATTTGTATTTTGCGAACCTTGCACACGGTGAGGCTAATATCAAGTCCTGAGTTCCCAGACATTCTGCAAAAATAAGTGAGTCCTAATGAAGGCATGGCTGGTTAAATTCCCCCTCCTCAATTTTTATAGTTCCTTTTTTATTGTGGTGCTTTCTGCGCATGCTGATGTTCCGGTACTGGCTGCTTGGCGACATCGGATCATGCCGCTCAGTCAAGCCTGTTGCAGCAATTAATCAATAAATTGCATGGTAACTTAAAATGAGCTTGATAATTTGTTGATTATGTATTTTGGAGGACAGTTTTGTATTTATAAAATGGATTTTATAAATATAAATTTTTTTCAGCAATTTTTACGTTTGCAGTTTTTTTACATTTTAAAAAGGTGCCACGGATCCCATCGCTTACATGGACACAAAACGACCAGGAAAAGTGAGAGCTCACATCTTTAATTGACTGAAGATGAATATGTAAACTAAAAACTGGAGTGTAGACATTTTTTAATGTCTTTGTAAGCCTGCAGCTTTATTTGAACTTTATTTTTATTTTATTTTTGTCTAAGTTGACTTAAAAAGTAAGATATTATTAAAGTAAATTTTCTAAGCTACAGAAAAGTAAGTTGTGCAGAATTTTGCGCCGATGTTATATCCAATATGAATCCTTTTTGTATTACAGAATTTACCAGTATTTAATGTCAGCAATTTTATTATTATTATTTTTTAAGTTTGATTACTTGATCAGAATAGTCAATAGATTATTGACCACTAAAATAATTTACAACAACCCCAAGAGAGACATGCAGGCAGGGGAACCTCAGCGGATTAAACTAGCCTTATTCTGTAGAATATGGTCATTTGGTGCATCATGAGTAAAACTGAAGCACACTAGCTGTCATCTGCCAGCCTCCTCTGCAGCTTCCTTTCGGTTCATGAAAGCAATAAACACACACTGACCAGAGAGTGTGTGTTTTGGGTTGATGTTTCAGAATGCTCCGTCTGTCCTCTGGGAGTTCTTGTCTCCTCTTGGTCACACTCTGCTGAAAGCCATTTACACCATGGCTGTCAATTTTCCAACAGACATGCACACTTCCATGTTAAGCCTGGCGGCTCAGGTGGAGGTAGCTACATAATACCAGACTTTCAAAATGTGAGGACCCCTCAGTGTTTTAAGTAGCTTTAACAAGCTTATAACATACCAGTCAAGTTGCCTGTTTTGGTCAGAAAACTACAATATTCTACCATTGATTTCCTCAGTCTTCCTGTATTATTAATTTCCCTGTAAGTGTCCCTTATTCTAGTAATTTCAAAAGAATTTTTGTGCCTCTCCAAACTGAATTAAGTCACTAGCCTCATGAGAACTGCCACAGCAGTAGCCTGGGAGGCAGTTCTCACAAGGTTAGTGCCGACAGCGGGAACAAACCAAGTGTTGTGACAAGAAGTGATGGGGTTAGATCGGGAGCTGCCGCGAAGTAATGCGCTATGGGAGCGCATTCAGCCTGATACAGTGTTGCATCGTTTTGAATGTAGCTTTTTTTAGTGAAATTATGCTAACGACAATATAACATTGTTTTATGCCCAAGAATACAACAAAGGTTCGTCTCGTTTGTCCTTTGCTTCCCTAAAACGTATAATGTTCTCCCCATGAGAGTGATGCACTTATTCACAGTGAGAGTGTTATTTATAGATATTTGTCATTTATCATAAATATCTACCCATCTAAAGGCCCAACATGCATATTGCAGTAATCGTGTTCTTTTCATGGATTATCTAAGATTCCTCAGACTTAGAACCACTGTGTGATCAGTGTTCAGTGACGGATTTATGCTCTGTACATACACTGTATGGTAGAATACATTCTATGTCACACCATAAAACTGCCAAAAAGTCCTAAAAAGAGTCACGTTTTTCTGCCAAAAGTGACTAAGGCCCATTTTCTGCCCAATGAGATGCAATTAGTACCTGAAAAGACTTTGCTTCACTCAAAGGGATTATATCTCATAGATATGGTTTAAATATGTAAAACAAACAAATTTGCTACAATTCCCTTGTGTTTTTTCATTTGGACTCTATTTTAGGAATTATATAGGAATATCCACAGTGTCAACAAAGGGAGGCCTATCAGATGTTTTAGGATGAGAAAAGAAATAGCTCCGCAGTTATTCCTAAACAAGGGTCAGAACTCTGAAGAAGATAACTGCAGTAGGGTTAACTCTTGTGTTGGTTTTTCTTGGAATATTTATTTGCCCCTAAATGAGCCTGAAAGCAGGTGTAGTCATGTTCTCAGTCTTTGTCCCCTGCAGTCGGGACAGTTCCTTGGTGAACTTAGCATGAAAGATACCCATATTATTGCTTTATTACCTCAGACGTTTTCCTGTTTGAAGTTTCTCCAATTCTGTGCTCCATTTTGAGCTTGATGTTGGTTTAATGAAGACCCATTTTCTTGTTGGTCATGATTCCTAAGGTGTTATCCAAAGTGCATCCATCTTGTGTAAAAAGTTGTCAACATGCGAATTCTACTTATAAATGTTTCTGTAACTCCACAAATACCATCTCTTTAAATGTATTTCATATGGGCAGTTTGTGAGGTGAGTTCATCTTCTTTTACAGTGTTTTCATTAAATGGGGTATTTCCTGTCAGTCATCCAAAACAGGTGAGGACTGGATTTTTGCTGCATGTCAGGGTTAGGGCACAAACAATCTTGGGTATTTCAACTTATACCACTGCCATGTGTACCTGGTGCACATGGCAGTGTTATGCGCTCTCTGTCTGTCCCTCACCTGACCATTGGTGACACAGAGTAGAAAGCGGGTGTTTTTGTCCTGGTTTTGTCAACTTTGGTGTTGGTGATTTTGAGAGTTTGCAATGAGCCTGCGCAAGCCAAGCAAATGTTAAACTTAGTTCAATTTGTAAACTATACAAAAGTATAAGAGTCACCAGGTAGGTACAGAACCTTATATATGCTATGATCTTTTTTGTGGAGCGAGGCGCCCTCCTTGGATAATGGTACACGAAGCAAAGCTATTTAAACAAGCCCAGCCATACACAAAAACAGCAGTAGACTGCTGTTTTACACCATTTGTCAACAGCACGCAGTACTGACACAAGTTGAGCAGAGGCAGCACATCACCCAGAGAGCTGAGCTTTGATACAGAAAGCAGAACTTTCTTGGTTTAAAATAAATGAGTATGTTAAGAAGATTGTTTTGAACTCGAAGAGTTTCAGTATTAATAACCTGAAATCTCTTCCAGAGATTCGTGCTAAAAGTCCCGTTTTCTTTTCCTGATCCAGACAAGTAATCTGTCTCCTAATCAAACATCTGACAAAGAAGACTCTGTAAATTCTGAAGCTCTCCTTACATTTCTAACAGTGTTTCCATGCTTTCTCAGATCACCTGGTTTAAAAGAATAATCTGCACAAGGTGGAATGTTCTGCCTGAGAGGAGAGGCAGTAATCCATTCCATGAGCACCAAGAGAAACTGAGCTGCAAACGAATTAGATGCAGACAGTTTGCTATGGTAATTGTCAGTGCACTAATAAATTGACCCGATTTTCTTAATTTTAGGTGATCACGATATTTACTACATGTGAAAAGCTGACCTTATCTACTGATCTTATCTACCTCAGAAAAAGTCTGAAAATGCAGAGTTGGTGTAAAGCCGAAGTGACTGTAGGCTTCTTGCTGGCCAGACACACACAGACTACATCGAAAAATGATGCCACTCAGATTATTGTAGTGACTTGCTTACAAAAACCATCCATCTTCACTTTCATTCACGAAACACTTTTGGCACGCACACACACACAAACACACACACACACACACACACACACACACACACACACACACACACACACACACACACACACACACACACACACACACACACACACACACACACACACAGATTTTTTATTACATTTTGTTTCTTTCTAAGATATGATGGTGGACAAAAGGTGTACTTTTAATTTCACACTTGGCGCACAAAATGATGATTCAACTAATTAGTCGCACTCTGGTGCCTATTGTTTTTTCAGAGTAAGGGCTCTTGCTTTGACAGCTAAATAAACAATCCCGTCTTTGTATCACATTCAGCTTCTGGGAATCCTTTGCTACATTTGAATTGCATAAGCTGAACACCAATGGATTGAATGCACCTTTTAGAGGTGGAAGGCATGATTACTTCCTGTCATCACTTGCTGTAGATTTTTAAGCCTTGCATTGCTGTAAGAACCAACACTGGTGCAGATAAACCGATGGCATCTGTACCGACACTTTACGCTAGGCCAGAGCAAAGAACTGCTATAATCAGTAGCTGGAGGTTGGTGGTGTCATGGAGCTCTAGTTTTAAAATTTCAAAGTTGCTTTCAGTTTTAATTTGCACCATTTAGGACAGAAAACAGTACAGAACCTCAGTGTTTCATTTGAAAAAGAATAACAGGAGATTTTGCCTTGTTTCCACTGATTGGTACAACAGGGGTCGATGCAGTTCGATACACCATTTTATATCCGGCGTATTCATGAGAACCACTCCCTGGGCAGCAAGGGTTAAACCCTAACGCCAATGCGACGACAAATGTGGCACACTAGTATGTCTCTACTCGTTGCAAGCAGTGGCATTTTTCTGTCCCCCAATGGACTGTGCTTAAGTCCCTAAGCATACCATTGTCCCCTGTACCTACAACTGAAGGGGGCCCATGCATGGTGGGTGGTTGTATGGGCTGCTTTCACAGTGGAGATGAGCAATATGACGTACCGAACCGCACCGACCGGAGTTGTACTGCTCACTGGAAATGTCCCTGATCGTCTAGTGTTGAGGAGCAAACATATCAGATTGTCTAGACCAGAATTTAAACTCAGAGATACTTTATTGATTCCAGAGGAAAATTAAATAGCTAAAGGAGGACCTACTTTTTTAGTTAAGGTTTCCTGTTTCACAATGAATTATTCTAATTGTTTTATTGCCCTGCACTGATGAATTATATTTTTTGTTGACCTAAAAGGTTTTAACTGGCAGTATTGTTGTATGTTTAGGATTGAGGGGTGGGTTGTGTTGCTACATAAATAATTGATTTGTAATCCCATGGACACCTTCCGAATGGAAATCAAATTCTAAAGCACTTTAAAATTTCCACCCCTAATCATGATCCAGGTTTGGTCTGTTTAAAACTAATTTACTTTGGCGCAAGTGCTGATGAAGTTGGAGTAAACACCACGGTAAGATTGAAAGAGCTGTCTGATTCATTCAGAAAGAAGATTGTAGCAGTTAATGACTTTAATAAGGGATTTGATGCTGAGGTCTGGTCATCTTAGCAACTTCACGCTGAAAGCAGGATGCTAGGAGTTTCCCAAAAGCCTAAAATATTATCACAGGACACAGCAGTCTTTTCCTCCCCTTGATATGGAATTTCATGACTGGACATTCAGAAAGAGACTACAAGAGGAAACCTTGGTTGTTTGAGAAAACCAGGAAAGCCAGATTAAAATTTGGCAGACAGAAAACCGTTCTTTTGACAAATGAGTCAGACTGAATTATTTGGACACCAGAGCAGAGGACATGTTTGGTCTAAACCAAACAGCTTTTCAGGAAAAGAACCTTGGAAACAGGGTAGTGTGACTCACTGCTTCCTCAGTCAGAATACAGATTTCCGTTGGCATCTTTTGTTTCAGTAAAATTAACCTGATATTGTTTACTTATACAGGGGTTTCCTCCAGTGTATTGTAAGCCTCCTCCAGGCTAAGCGTTGCTTGTTTTTGTTTGTATAATAATTAATCAATCTTTATTATTATTATTATTATTATTATTATTATTATTATTATTATTATTATTATTTATTTTTAATTAAGTTAGACTGCAAGGGTTTCTGTTGCGCTGAGCATTTCACTGGCGAAGCAGAATTATTCCTAAAATGTGGTTTATAGTTGATGCATTTAATAGGCCACAAAGCACGGACCAATCACACACCACTGGCGCCTGTGCGCATTGCCTTGCACGCCATTGCTGCTTGATGTCTGACACATTATATTAGCCTGGCCTGCCAGGCTTATTATATACTGGGGGAAACCATGACTTCTCTTTATGAAAATGCACAGCCAATAAGATCTGGAATAGTTCCACGTGTCTCAGTAGTGTGTCATTGCACCTCTGTAGCATCCAGTGTTGGGCTGATCTCAAGGATGTCTTGATTGGAGCTAAGTATCTTAAAGTTTTATTCTACTTACAAAGCTCATTCCTGGCATGCCCGGGCTGTGTCCTCCACCAAGTACTCTGCAGCTTTAAACACAGAAGCATTTGTAGCCACACCCAGTTCCCCCCGCTGGCTTCTGAGTGGTTAACTGTATTTCTGGCTTTTATCTGCAGGCCTGCCAACACTGTTGAAGGCTGGAAACCTGAGGAGGGGGAAAGATGAAGGAATGAATGGAAAAAATGACTAAAACACTACAGAGGGAATTCAGGTCAGGGAAAACAGGGAAGCAAGGCGGGAGGAGGCCAGAAAAAAACCAGCATGTTCAGATTGTCTGTCATAATTACCTGGCTTTGATCATGGTTTCACTGATTGGTGGAGATTTAGGCATTCTCAGGGCAGTGTTGCTTCATATTTTTCACTCTTGAAATATGGAGAATAAAATCCAAGAGATTTTGACTGAAGACATGATTTGTGGTAGAATCAGACGTGATGTCACACCATTCAATACCCCTGTGCTGTTGGCTGGAACTGTAAGCATTTTAGCATTCAGGTCAGTACATTAGTGAGCGAGGATTTTCCATTTGATGACGTTGAGCTGCGCTGCTTCAGACGGCAACAATATGTCTTTCTAGTCGGGCACAATGGCTGCTGCCTGTATCAGCCACTGAGTTTTCTGGGACAGTGTTTTTTTTTTTTTTTTCTCTTCCTTTTTTCTTTTACATTTTCTACAAATAATAGTTAAACCCAACATAAAGAGTGAAGATAAACTATAGAGGCATACGAGTCAACATTTTAACTGTTATATTAACTTGTCTAAAACTGTTATCAATCAATCAATCAAATTTTATTTGTATAGCACATTTCAGCAGCAAGGCATTTCAAGAAAAAAAACCTAAAAAATTAAAAAAGATAAAAACATACTTTTGTTACGGAATTTGAGTGCCTGTCGTCGCCGGACTCCGCCGTCTGTTTAACATAGGTAACGGGACCTGGATAATACCCAACAGGACAAGGTCTCCAACCTTGCAGCACCAGGCTCCGTCCACCTGTCATGCGAATTTTTGCTCTAGGACTTTGCTGTCTTACACGGATTTTTGTGCACTATTTTTACCTGCTAGAGTGTAGAATTTACAGGGTTTTTCTGTGCGCGCAATGACCCTCAGTCACTCACCACTTTTACATCATTAGAAAGAGGTATAAAAAGAAATTAATAGATAAAAACATTAAAAACATCGGAGACATCAAAGCCCACACTAATCCTAATTTAGCCATAAGCAACTCTAAACAGGTGGGTTTTAAGTTGAGATTTAAAGGCACCCAGTGTTTCAACTGTTGTTTCCATGCATGTCTTCTAGATGATGCTGATTGTTGCTAAAGTTTTTGATTTCCAAAAGTTCTCTATCAGCCTATTCCATTACTGTGGAGAGAGTTAATAGTGTCAAATTACAATTAACAGTGTATGAAATAAATATTTAAATGTCATTAGTTTAGAAATTTAAAAAAAATAAGAAATAAATACAGCAGTAACATTAAATAATTTCGACGTGCCTCAATTAAATGCATTGATTTCATTTTAAAAATTACATTAATATATTACCATAGCTCTAGTTTGAAACATTTCAAACTATAGAGCTATTGAGGCTGGAATTGCTCACCCAGAGTTTGTAGTAAATCAGTTACAACAATTTATTGATGTTGTTTCCACATTTTCAGTGAAAATACTGACCAAGAGTCATAACAAACTTGGAAGAAGTTATCTTGACTGCTGTTTGAAGCAGCCAATCAGACATCGGATTCTTCCAGTAACCCCGCCCACTGAGTTTGATGGAAGATTTTGACAGTTGAAATGAATTTATGCTGTTCTTCAGCTCAGGAATATGAAACATTAAATTTGAATCATGATTACATTTACTTTATACATTTTTTTTATTACTCGATTGTCAAAATAATCAATAGAAAACATGATTACTAGAATGATCGTTTACAACAGCCCTATTTGCCTACA
Source organism: Poecilia reticulata (assembly GCF_904066995.2). Classification (NCBI taxonomy): domain Eukaryota; kingdom Metazoa; phylum Chordata; class Actinopteri; order Cyprinodontiformes; family Poeciliidae; genus Poecilia; species Poecilia reticulata. The sequence goes on from NC_088833.1 coordinate 30,597,357, forward strand.
CTTAAAAACACAACTATAGAGCCTTAAAAACAACAAACAAAAAATATGATAATTATTTTTTTTTTGTGGTAAAAACACGATGTGATACTGATCACATTTAGAGCCGGCCCAAGGCACAAATGAACAAAGTAGTCGCTAAAGGCCGGCCTTCAAGGGTTAGGGTAAATGGTACAATTTTAACTCTGAACATAAGAAACTAATTTAATGTTTTAATATTTGTTTGAGAATGTCAATGCTACTAAATTTGATTTAATATTTTTAGCAAAGATAAATTATAAGATTTAAAATTTTCACATTAAAATGTAAGATTAAAACCTCAACTGTGTAGAGTTGAGTCTAGCTGCGCTGTTGAGGGGCCATAACTTAATTTCCAACAACCTCTTGCTGGTATTTCTGTTAAAAAAAACAAAACAAAAATCCAAACTAACCCTTTGCTCCCTGTATCCATTCATCACCCATATTGCTTTGCGCTAACTGTTGATTCTTGTCTTTGCTACAGGTTCTGAGCCCATGGTCCAAGTCCTGACTGACTGATCATAGTGGTGGTGCATACAGACTTACTGCTGGGGTGAGTGCCCTCAAGCTCTGGCTGTTAAACCTCTCTGTTTACTGTTACTGTTGGCCAGTGTGTGCCAGTTTACTGTAAACAACTCTGCTCATAGAGGGACCTCCAATGCTTACTGGTTAAATATGGTCAGTGCAGGGTGATGGCATGCACAGAGTATTCACAGCGCTTCACCTTCTGTAAAAATTTCCGCCACCGCCCCCTGCCGTCCTCTGAACGCCCCCTAGGGGGCGGTACCACCCCCGTTGAGAAACGCTGCTCTAAAACAATTAAAAAATACAGTCACTGTTTGATTTCCTACTTTACACTCCAAAATTCTGCTGTCATTTATTAAGTGGTACTTATAAACTACTACAAGATAACTGTGAAAAATAATGTTTATCCTCTACTGTTGTTTTACATTAGATTTTTGAGAGCTGTTTCTGCTAGTTCAAGTAAAAAATGAGGCCATGACCTAAGCAAACATTAGCATGAAGGCTAATTAAAGCTACCAAATAGAGAAATGTTCATAGTGCTGGATGTTTTGTCCTTTTGTTTAATTTGGGCCTTTTTTTTCTTTTTTTTTGCTTGTTGTGCAACAGACAAGACAAAATGGATCCGTTTGACCATGGGAATTTTTCAGACCAACCATGCTTCAGTTTGTAACTGCCAGGCTTTTCCATACTTACACCATATAGAACAAAAAAGCTTAAATAATTAGTACTTGTGATACTGAATGGATTAACAAATTGGGACAGGGTGACTGAATCTGGAGGTCATTTTATTTATTTATTTATTCTTTATGCCTGTTTGTTTTTAGACCTTATTTATATGTCACCTTCAACCTCATAGTTCATTTTAAAATCAGCTAAAGTTGGTGATAATAATGATCGAGGGTAATATTGTTTTTTTGGAAATTATCCAAATTTACACAATAGTGTTTGCATGAGTCATTCTTGCAGTATAAGGCACATTTGTTTCCGTCTGTATTAAAGTATTATGCAGCTCTATAGCTGATTGGGTGTTTCCACAGATAACCTGGTTTACAACCTCTTATCCTAAAATGCCTTGTAATAGATCTGTTTATGGTCACCTGATTACCTCTGGCTTCCTGTTTGTTTGACTGTTAAACCACTTCTGGTTTGTCACGGTGTTACTGAAAATAGATTATTGCTGTGTGCTAGGATAATTAACAGATTACTACAGGAAAGCTGTTAAAACGACACAAACAAAGGGCATAATCTGGGATATTAGGTAGCCACCAAAAGCTTCCAGAGCTTGGTCAAACATGTGAAAACAACACAATTTTAATTTGTTCAATTGGCCCAATTAAGAGTAGAACAGCCAACTAGTGGGAAACGGCTTCTTTATTAATAATAAAGTAACTGGCAAAATCAACAGACTATCTACCTTGGTCAAACATGCAGAAATAAACTGCAACAAACATTCTGTCAAATGGTTCATGAAGTGCAATTATTAATGCTAAATATTAGAGATATGCCAATCAATTTTTTTCCTGCCGATACCGATCACCCATGAGGGCCGATCACCGATACCGATCACGTAATTATTATTATTATTTTTTTTAATCATAAACACTACTAGTGGCTGTTTCTGACCGAGCGAAGTAATTATGCAGAACAGGGAGGAGGCAGAGGAGATTGATTATTTGTCTCATGTTAGGACAGTGAAAGTTTTAATACGTATGTAAAATTTATTTTCTAAAGTTAGATGCTGCAGCTTTAAGCAGAGGTTCGGTGTGAGAGTCACTACCAGGTGGAGCAGAAGCGGCGCTCCGTCTGTGAAATATTACTACCTGTAGCGCGTAGCAGCGGTTCAACAGCGAGAAGAGAACCAGCGTCTTACATCACAGCTTGAAGACTTAAATAATTTTGCGGGTTATTTGTTTGGCTTTCTGACCGTCATGCTAATCCGGGTGAGTGTTTGTAGCTGTGCGCTGCTTTACCTGCTATCTGATCCTCCATATGTCTTTTTTTACTGCAGTGAGCCTCGATGTAGCCAAACTCCGTCAATTATGGCATCGTTTTTTATGTCATATTAGATTCGTTGTGTTGATGCATTTTGACGTGCTTCAATTTTCCGCCGCAACACGCAAACTTCCCCATTCACTCAGTGCGTTATAGTTCCACATCGCCTAGGATTTGTTGCTGTGCATTTGCGCAGTGTGAAGGAAAGAGGAGACCAGCTGCAAAGGCAGGCTGCAAAATGAGAAGCAGGTGATTGGTATCGGCAACAAGAGCCAATGATCACCGATCACAGATCATGCACTTTTTCACGGAAATCGGCCGATTATGATCGGTGACCGATCGATCGGCACACCTCTTATACTAACTGTGTTAATATAAGATGCTAAAGACAGTCAACCCTGTGGTCATGTTGCTTTTATTGTGAAATGTAATGAAAACCTGTCTAACTGCAGAACTGACTGTTCTCTAAGATGCATGGGCCTGATAGAAATAATGACCACTTATGATAAAAGTATTTGTAAGGCTCCATTAATATAACAGTAATTTCACAATTTTAAAGAAATTAAAATGATTTCTTAAATTATTCCTCCAAAATATTAAGCCATTACCTTTATATATTTTGAAATGCCCTTTAGAAAAAATTTAATAGGTGTGGAAACAAACATTAGATTAAAGAGATCAATGTCACTAATTGCGTTTCTTTTCTTGAGCCAGAAATGATGGAACATTTACTTTATTTAGAAATCTTTTACAATATTTGCATAAGATTATTTCCAGAATGTGCAGATTACTAAATATGTACAAGTCTTCTTTCTGTAGAATCTTCATAATTTTTCTGGTTGAATTATTGTGTGTTTGGAGGATTATTCTGTCTGGTTCTGGATCTTGTCCTGAGCAAAAATAAGTTTTACTCTTTCTATTCACTTTACTTTAAGACAGTTGCTGTGATGCATATTTGTGGCAACAATGTATTATTTTTATAATTTATTATTTTTACAACTGTGAGCAGCTAATTGGTGCGTTAAAAGCTCATTAATCAAAGCTTTGATATAATGAAGATCTCCTTTTTTTTTTCTTTCTTTCTGTTAATGAAAGTCCCATCGGGAAATTTCAGAGCAGCCCCATGACTTGTTTCTCTGTAACTTTTTTGAAGAGATGGCTAACTTGACTGTTAATGTAAGCTAGCTCAGTATGAAGAAAGCATGTGTGATTGAGTGGCTGTGCCTCAGCTAACCTGCAGCACGCAGAGCAGGTTTAACTGCTCATCAAGTGAGCCTTGCTGGCACAGCCTGCATGCCACCATCTGTCACTGACACACACATCTCCTTGTTGACCCCAAATGGGGCATGCGAGGCAGGGAGAACCCTGCCAATACAATCTGTCACATAAAGAGACCAGGAGCTCTACAGAAGCCGGGAGAGGAGTGATCATCATGTAGGTTCCAGATTGCCATTAGAAATATTTTGAGAGTTTTGTTCAGTCACTTTAAGTGTTCTTGCCCTGGGTCAACGCTCTTAAATGGAACTGCTGTATCTGTTTGTGACAGAGTGTTTTGTCTTATTGCACAAATTAAAATCCAGCTCCATGTATTCCTATTTGTCATTTCCCCTCACTTGCATTGTAAATGTCGCTGTCGCCATCACCATCACCATCACCATTAAACATTTGTTCATTCATGTTGCTGGCTACAAATTCCGTTGCTGACACGTACAGGCGTGCTAATGGAGGCTAATGAAGGAGTTGTAGGTGTGAGGCTATCAAAGATTGTGCATAACAGGCTTAAGAAAAATCTTGTGCTTGGCCAGGTGCTTTCTCAAACTAGACGTGTTTCCACCGCTGGCCTTGTACTTCGTTGCAAATATTTCAACGAGTATAATTTGCATCACATTTTGAAAAGTGGAGCTATACATTTGAGCATTTTCTATCGGTCAGGTTTTCTTTGCTTACTGAACTAGTCAGTTCCTGACGTCATTACCCTCTTGCTTATGCTGCATTCAGGACAAGCATGGAAAATCCCTCACTCTTTTTCCATGCTATCCCAATGATGTCTTTAGGTAACGAAACAAGGTACTGTCTGACTTTATGTGAATAGGTAGAATAGGCAAGATTTCAGTCAGTACTTATAAAAATATCAAATTTGGTACACATCCCTTAGTTTACCTGACACAGTATTTGGCGACGTAGGGATACCATGACTGCATTGAGGCATAACATTTATATTTACACGTTTCTGGTATGCCCATAAGTCTGATGGACAAGTTATAGAGTAAACAGCAGCAATGCTAAACAGTAAAAATCAGGAGCTTATTAGTGGCAGATCAGGTGAAATAGATAAGTGCAGATAATTAGCATGAGTGAAGATCACTGGTGAGCATGACTACAGTAGAAGCAAGAGGAAGATTAACATCTAACCAAAGAAAACTAAATAGAAATGCACAAAGAACAACTGCAAGAATAAGCTAACAACTAAATGCAGTGGAATAAATTTAGATGGCAAGACATCTCTAGCAATAATTAACACGGGGGATTGAGCAAAGCAGGACAAGAACATAATTGAAATAAAACAAATAAAACACAGTGGATCATGACACAAAAAGATCTAAAAGAAATAAATATTCAGGATTTTTATTTTATTTTTTTTAGATAAAAGGTAAAATGATATTGCTATTGTAGCATATTTGGCCACAAATAATACTAAGAGGAGGGTTTCCACCCAGAAAACTTGCTAAGCCCGGTGGTCGGGGCGCCGAGGAAGTCCACCGGCAGTCCACCGTGTTTTTGTATTAAAAGATGTTAAGTAGACAATAAAAGTAAAAATATTACTTTTATTGTAATACAAGTAATATTTTACTTTTATTAAAAGTAAAATATTACTTTTAATATTTTATGATGTTTCCCATAACATCATAACATGATGATGTTATGGGAAAACATCATCAGTAAACTGCTATAATTAAATAACTAAATTAGTAAACTGCAGTTATAATTTATTGCTTTTTAGGTTTGCCAGTTAAACTACTCCCCCTGTCCTAGGTTTCACTAAATCAAACACAGAAGCTGTTAGAGGTGCTGATGTTTTTAGCAACAAAAGGGGCCCCTAAGTCATATTCTGTTCCAGACCTCATACATCCTTGGACCGGCCCTGCATGATGTTGGTAATCCGCTGCACTGCGCAGAGATGCGCAACAAATGGGAGATTTAATTCAATCCTGCTAATGTGGGTTTAGTAGCTCTTTCATTTTGTGTCTTTTGAGTTTTTAACAAGGGGACAGAAACTTTTGGTTAGTCGAGTTTCTGGACGAGTTTTTCAGATGTCCAGTGGCCGCGCGCATTAACTGTCTGACTAAATGGGCAAAACATTTGCTACGGTTTGGTGCTTGGTGTAACCGGAAAAATAATACTAGTAATAATATAAAATCAGCGTGATGCGTGACTGAGAGGAGAGCGCGAAAGCTCCTCACCGGGTTAAACCGGTGAGTGATTAGCGCTGGGTCGTTAACCACTAACGCACCAGCCAACCGGGAACACAGACCTAAACTTTACAGGGAAGACGGGGCCAAACGCTGGGCAGCGTGTTGAGATGTAAAAGCTGCATAATGTTTTGTTCACAAATATACATCATTCTCACCGCTCCTCAAAGCACCACTGAAAGCGCAATTGCAAGTTATTCATGCGGTTCACGTAGAGCTGTGCAGCCAGAGCTAACACGGTGGGTTTAAACTCTTACCTTAATCAATAACTCCTCATAACTAATCATAATTTCTTACAGGGGGTTGATGTAAGTATCCATAGCGGTCAGCCTGTGTCCAGTTCGAGTGAAAGGAGGAGCGTGGGATCCGCGCTGAGGTTAACTTTAGATATCCAGCTGCGAGCAGAGGCCAGCGGTGTAATTGGTCCGGCTTTAAATGCATAAACTACAAACATATCTTCTATAAACATTTCTTTTAGGAATAAATCTGCTCTGATGATGAAACGCTCGGAGCAACAGAAACACTTGCAGTCCGGCTTAAAAAAAAGGCGATTTTATTTCTTCTTTTATTTTCCTTTAAAAAAAAAAAAAAAGACAGAAAGGCTCAGCCTGGCGGTGGCGCTAGTAAAGCATGGCGGGCTGCCAGGCCTATAATGCACTGGGGGAAACCCTGAAGAGGAAATACATTAGTCAGACCATAATGGTGATGAGCGTATTGAACTGCTAAGTGTAAAAGGGACAAATTACAAATTACTTGTTTTTAAGCAATGTTTATTTTATATCTTTTTTTCTTCTTTTTTTTATTCTTCATGCCCACATCAACACCATGAGGCTTGAAGTTGGTAAAAGCTGCTCTGTTACGCTTTGAATCTGATTTAGAGTTGGCTTTGGTCTTGTAGTTATTATTTAATGTATTTTCTGAATTCAGGATACTAACTTTCTGATCCAGGTTTAGTAAATAAATCGTCGTTGCACTTGAAGGAACTTTGGGAAAAATAAAAACGTTGCTTACAGCTGGATGGAGTTTGTATGGCCCATTAAAAATGGCATTAGCTTTTTTTTCCCGTGAGTCGTTTATTTTGGTGTCAATCAAGCATTATTACTGTAATTAAGAAAGCAACAGAGGCAAAAAAAAAAAATCTTAAAAAAAAAACAAAAACAAAAAACAAATGGCGAATGGCACAGCCTATAGCTGATCATTAATACTCTCGTCTAGTCATCCAACATTATTATTTATTCAGTAATTTTAGCAGCAGGAAAGGTTTTAGTATTGGAAAAAAGTTGCTTATTTTGTCAATGGTTTGTGATTTATTGCAGTTATTTAATTACAGACCCCGTGGTCAACTTGATCAATCAACCAATCAAGTTTATTTGCATAGCACATTTCAGCAACATGGCAGTTCAAAGTGCTTTATAACATCATAAAAAACACACACAAAAAATACAAAGTTGTAGAACCCATAGTCCTCAATTATAAAGTGCCATAGTTACACATCAGAATGTTGATTGTTTCATTTATGTTGTCTCAAAAGCAGCTCTAAACAGGTGGGTTTTTAGTTTATATCTAAAGGAACTCTGACTCGGCTGCTTTGCAGTTTTGTTCCAGATTTGTGGAGCATAGAAGCTGAATGGCTGCTTCTCAATGTTTGGTTCTAGTTCTGGAAATGCAGACCAGAACCAGAAGACCTGAGAGGTCTGGAAGGTTGATACAACAGCAAATCTTTAATGTTTTGTGGTGCTAAGCTGTTCAGTAATTTATAAACTAACTGTATTTTAAAATCTATTCTGTGAAGTCCAGGGAGCCCATGGAAGGACTGTAGAACTGGGGTGATGTGCTCCACCGTCCTAATTTTCCTAATTATTGACAAATATAAGCGATAATTTTGCTTAGTTCTCTTTTTCGTCTTGACAGGACTGGCAGAAACAAAACTGTTTGTAGATTTGTATTCTGGGAAAATACAAACTGTACATACCAAAATTTCAGCAAATTTCTCAGCTTTAACTTAAACCATATTTTATAGAAATCGGGTAAGAAATAAGGGCACTACGACCATTTTTGTGACAGATTCCTGTTCATCCCGCATTGCAACAGTGGACATGACTCAATACATAGTAATGGCACCTGCAGGACTGTCACTAGTGTCACTGATAGCCTGCTGATTGTCAGCTGATTGTTACATTTATTCATTGTAATGTATATCAATGAAGAAATTCTTCAACTGCTAAAATCTGATGCCACTTCATTTTTATTTACATTTTGGGAAGCGGGAAACTGCTGGTCTTCTTTATAGGTTTTTATGTTGTTTCCTTCAGCAGTTCTTGGTGCAGCGCCACCAGAGGCGATGGAAGGAACAGGTTTTTCAATTAGTTTGGATTGTTTGACACAGTGCAGAGTGAAGGCAAATTTTGGTCCCCAATCAAACCCAGTCTACCGGACTATAAGGTGTGAAAACACCTTTAAGCACTCTCTGTCAGGACATTAGTCCCTAAGATTTTATTTAATTGGCAATAAAGCAAAATGGCCATTAACCAGGTCAGGTTATATGTGACTGGGTTTTTACATTTCACTGAAAAAAGAACTTCTGGTGTTGTGATAACATAGTTCAGATAAGCACAGTGTGGAAAATAAAGCGTAATAAAAGCCACTGAGGTAAGCCAGTTTATTTACAGTCTCCTTCTACAGCACTCATGTTCTATAACAGATTTCTAGACTTGCTAGGTAAAATTTTAAGTTTCAGCTCAGTAAGAACATACATGACCTCTTTCAGAATTGGTTTTGAATTTAGTCATTTCATATCTAATGTTCTTTATCAAGTGTTGAAACGTGTCCTGGTCCTCCTCCTCCTCCTGCTGACCTATAGGTCTTTGTGTGGCTCCAGAAGTGGGGCTGGATTGACTTGTACTCACCAGTTTGCTGCTGGCAATTGTCTCAGAGACAGGAGAGGAAAAGAGGGGGTTGGGATGCAAAGACAGAGATTCCCCTCTTACCACTGTCCCCACGCTGTGAACAGAGCTGCTGCTGCTGCAGTTTGTGGCTCCACAGCGCCACTGCAGCGAAGGGAAATGCAGCTTGTTGTTTACAAAGTTTCAGTGTTCCACAGACAGCGCTGCTGACTACAGCGTTGAAGTTATCACTGCCTGAACGGTCTCTGCAGCTCAAACTGGGTCGAGGACGGGGAACAGAAAAATGGTCGTTTAAAAATAGCTGCTGGATGTCTACACAAAGCCTGGATCTAATTATAACATTCTGCTGCTGCTGCTAAAAGGGGCTTTCAAATTTGTGGGGCAGATTCTTTACATTACAGTGCATTTCTTGGCATTAATTTTAAAGGTGTTTACTGCTTTAATATGCTTTTTTTTTTTTTTTCTTTATGTAGAACAAGCATTGAAACATGTCAGGTTTTAATAATGGTGATTGACCAAAAAACTTCATTCAGTGCACCCCTACTATTTTTACTAACAGTAAAAACATTTAGTCCTCCTGCTACTTACAAGAGAGCAATCTGCTGCCAAAACTTGATATATTTAACCCTCCAGCGGTCTTAAAAGACAAGAACATTTGAACTGCACTGACTTGTTTGTGCTTTTACAAGGTTTTCTTTGTGTGGTTTCGGAAACTGAAGTACTACTACTCTGATGGGACATCCCGTCACCGCTATCTAACCATGACATTTGCTGCACTCTTCCTGAGCGTCACACTGAGACCACGATAGTGTTAAAAAACACTGAAATCTTTCCTTTGCGCCTTTTCTGATCTCCTTGGGGGGCAGGTTGGGTTGGGGCGCTTCCCCCCTGGATAATGGCAGGGGAGATGCTGCACATATCATAGAGATCTGGAATACGATACATAGGTTGACCCCCAAATCAAGAGAAAAAAAAAAGTCTCTTGGAGGTATGCCCTAAAATGTATGGGGCAGTTTCCATTTTGGGTCAGAGGGAAAATTTGGGCCATTTTTTGTATTTACACACTTTGAACTTTAGCAAACTCCTCTTAGGGATTTTGAGCCATTGGCTTAAACTTTGGTCAGTATGTTGTTAAGAAATGGGGAATTAAAATTATTAACTGGGTTCCAGCCACGATGCTTCCTCCTTTTATTATTATTAAAAATTATGAGTTTTTGAGCATGTTTACGGGGCATGATTGACAATCCTAAAATTTGATACACGTTTATCTTCTCAAAAGTTACAAAAGAGTCTCTTGGAGCCATGTTCTAAAGCAAGTGGGAAATCAGCTATTTGGATAACATTTGTAATTTTGCTCAACTTAGTCAATAAGTGTGGTATTGCATTTTTCCTATTCTTAAAAACAATGTATAGTTATGAGATGTCACACTTCCAGGAACTTTGTAACCATGACAGCCATCTGGGTAGGGGGTTGTTATGGATTTACTATGACAACAATAAACAAGCAACAAGCTTGTTGGCAGAGCTGGAGCTCTAGCGGCGCCGGTGGCCACGAGACTAGAGCAGCGGCGAGCTGTGAGGGCCGCAAACGCTGATTCAGCTTTAATTTAGATTATTTCTGCTTGTGACCATTTAAGATGGAATGATGGATGTTGAACTAATTAGATAATATCCCTTTTATTTTCAGTTTTATTCACAGTTGCTACCTTTATCAGATATACTGTACATTTTGTTTAATTTGAACCATTTGTATGAGTCATATTTTTAAAAAAACACTGAACTTTGTAGTTTTCCAATCTCTGGTTCTTGTAAGACTTTAACCAGATGATAGAAATTTAGCCAGTTAGAATTGTTTGTCTGTTATCTTTTATAACAGAGATCTGGGAACAGCTTTCATGTAGCCTTATTGCCAGGAGGGGTCATAAAATATTTACATTAGGCTCAGGCGATTTCACTCCATGTGTGAAAAAATAATCACTGTGAAACAAGTTTCAAGTGTCCTGACACAGAGAGAATTGTTACAAACTTAACTTTTTTTAAACTGTCTTTAGCATCTCATAACAGTGGTCAGCACAGCGACTGTAAACATCAGTCTGTGTTTTCTATATTATTTACTAGTTACTTTAACTAATTTCTTAAAGGCCGGTAGTGGGAAGGTGTACCCCAGAAACCTAGCTAAGCCTGGTGGTAGGAGCACCAGTGAAGTCTACCAGCCGTCTGTGTTTTTGTATTAGAAATGTTAAAAGTTGGCAGAAAATATAACAAGGCAATTATTTGTAATTGAAAGACAACATTGACATTAGTTAAACAGCAACTATAGAGTCTTAAAAAAAGCAGACAATACAACACAATTAAAAGTCATATCTAATTTTGCTTTTCAGTTAATCCTAATAAAGTAATCATCTAGTGGATCCAGGGAATACTCTGGTTAAAAAAAAGACCTGTCTGTGATTGACTGCGGGTGTGATTAAATTACTTTAACTATCAAAGTTGCAAGAGCAGACACAGAGCAAAGCTTGAACATGTATTGCGTTTGAGATGTAAACACAAACACCGCACGTTATTCTTTGCTCACAAAGGTATACTCACTCGCAGTAAAGCCAGGTCGCCTGCCATGCTTTTCATACACTGGGGGAAACCCTGCTATAGAAAACACAGTTAAATCTTACTTTCCACCAATGGTCCAAGCTGCAGATCTGTAGGCACTGCTGAGCCAACATGTCAGAGAAACACACATAACCTTTCCTCCTTTGATGTTCTGGGGGTTATACAAAGTCCACAGATCAGCATTGGCAGCTTTATTCTCCTGTGAAGGTGCTCTGTCTAACAGTCACAGTATTAAGTCAACACGTCCTATTCTTAAAATTAGCAATGATAACAACATAAATGCACAAATGCTCTGTCATTTTACATGGTGTGTATACTGAATGCAATCATTTTTGTGCTGCTGCTTCATTCACCATGTTAGGGGGGGGAGCCTCAAAGAAAAGCAGAAACTGTCCTGAACAGGAAGAAAAGCTACTGCTACAAAAGCAGCAACATTATGATGCCTGATGTTGAAAACTGTGTGAAACTGCTCAGTGTTGTGCTGTGAAACCCCAGACTTTGACATTACGATGGACAGAAAGCAGACCTGTACCACCCAGCTAACACACTCCACACTCAGACCCTGTGCTGCTTCATGAAGACCAACAGGACCTACGCAGGGTTAATGTGGTGGCTGTTTTCTTTAACCATAAACCACACTTTTTGTTTTATGGTTAAAACAAACCAGGGTTCACTTTCTGTGATTCCATCAGTCTGATTGAAATAAATTTGTTTTAAGATGTTTATGGGATGTAGGAACAAACCATTTTCCCTTCATGTACAGCAGCAGTGTGTGTTGAGAGAGCGTTCTCTAGTTTTTGTTCTGGTGTAGTCACCAGTTGAGACACACAGATCTCTAGGTAACTGTGATCACATTAACGGAAACCATGTACAGGACTAACGCTGCGGCAGCCAGCCTGAGCCGGGCCTTGGATAGTACATGTTTGTAGACCTTTTTTGAGATTGACGGAAGAAACAGAGTTTGACCTTTCAACTTGTTGGGCAGGTATTTTCTCAGAGAGCACAGTGGAAGTGTAGCGATAGCTGAGAAATGTGGCTTGGGTTTAACAGCACCTTGACCGCGACTGCTTCCAGAAACAGCCAGCTCAAATTCTGATGGCACTGCACTCTGCCATTAATCCCAGAATAACACATTGTTCATTTTCCAGGGATTATATGTTGGCAACAGGTGGAAATAAGATCTGTGAGTCTATCGGTGACATGCATGTTCTACTGACAATCATTGAACAACATTGTCGTGTTACATGTTTGCTAAAGTAACATAATTGTTGTTGAGTTTTTTTTTGACTGAAACTAACTTTTAGTGTGAAACAATGTTTTCAGTCTGAATTTCAATAGAGGAGGAGTAAAGACAGCTCAGGAAGTAGAACCACTACTGTGTTGTTTGTGAAAGTGAAATCTGTTCAGTTGGGTAAGCACAGAGATTGCCTTAGTTTACTTGGAAGACATAGCGGTAGCAAATAATAAAAAGGCAGTGGTGGGTACCGCTAACTAAAAAGTTTGCTGCACTAATTTTCAAGCACCAATCATTCTGCTAATGCTAAAGTCTTACTTCAACACAGTTTTTAGCAAAAGCTAATGCTAAAGCGCCTACTTCAATTCAAATTATATCTGTCCTTGAAAGACTCAAGCACCAATTAAATTTTGACATTACATGTTACAATCATTCATTCATTCATTCATTTTCTGTACACCCTTGTCCCTTAGTGGGGCCGGGAGGGTTGCTGATGCCTATCTCCAGCTAATGTTCTGGGAGAGAGGCAGGGTCACCCTGGACAGGTCACCCTGCCTGTCGCAGGGCAACACAGAGACAGACAGGACAAAACAACCATGCACACACACTCACATCAATTAAGACCAATTAAACAGTCATATTTTTGGACTGTGGGAGGAAACCGGAGTACCCGGAGAGAACCCACACATGCACAGGAAGAACATGCAAACTCCATGCAGAAAGACACCGGGCCGGGAATCAAACCCAGGACCTTCTTGCTGCAAGGCAACAGCTCTACTAAATGTGCCACTGTGCAGCCCATTACATGTTATATAATGTCCTTAAATAATGTGCTTACGTGTACATCATTTTCTCTGCAGTCCATGTTTTATGTAGCTGTTTAATGTTTCTTGAAATAAACTTCTCTTTTTTCATACTTTAGGGAGCCACTCTGATGAGGAGCTCTCTATTTTACATGTATATATGGTTTTACTATGGGCATAATTTTGTATTCATATAAACATTGTATTTCATAAAACACTGCTAAGACATTTCTAGCAGAGTTTCTTTAGCATTCAAACACTGGCCATCTCTCCCAAGATGAAAATCTCTGAGAAGAGGAGTGTTGACATCTACTCGTCTGTATAGCTGCAAGTCTATTTTTTTTCTTTTCTTTTGCAACTCCCAATATATTTTTAGAAGTCTGGCAGCTAGAGATGTGCGATATGGCTTAATCTGAATGGTGACCACCTGGTTAAATCAAAAGTTACATAAGAAAAATATCTCTATATAGAAACACAATAACTGAACCTGAGCCAGGTCCAGATAATTGTCGTTTTGCTCCTGCCTTTGTAACAAGGTATTCCCTTGAGCTCTCAGCCACGATGCCTCCCGCTTCATCTGCTTTGATGCCGGATGGTTACGTCATCAACAACCATTACTGCGGTTAGCTGGTAGACTGCAGATCTCTGGCCAAATTTCTATCGTTTCTACCGGTTATCATACCGCCACGTTTCTATTGGCAGCCATACTGCATTATTGTAGTAGGGTTTTTGGAAATCCTTTAATTTTCTTGGTATTGTTATTACTTGTGGGGGGATTATATCCGTTAATCTAAAACTTTAAACTTTCAACTACCACTAAAGAGTGGCATTATGGATTTCTTTTTGTTTCTGTGAAATACATCATGTCTGTCTCTATAGTACTAACTAGTAAATGTATTTACTGAGGTGGTCTGAGACCTGGATATAGACGTGAGCTTCAAGCTGGAATCAGTTATCATAGATAGGAAGTAGTTCTCCTGACGCTGCCATGCTGAGTCTTTAGAAAATAAAATTCTCAGAAGTCAGATGTGAATGGTTCATAAGCTGTAACTGACTAACAGTTGGTCTCTAATGATAATGGAATCAGAATTGTATTGTCGTCTGCCTCACTCCAAATGACTCAGTTTTATTTTTGAGTCTGAATTGCGCTTTGCATCTGATTGAAATTATTAATACTCCATACTGATTAGTCTTATTAAAAACATTTTATTGTTCCAGAAGCATCTCATTTTCATGAGCCCAATATAATAAACAGTGTGTGATTATTTCCCTGCCACTGATAATGCTCCCCTCTGTGTTCCAGGATAGAAGTGTGTGTGCTGACCTCATGGTGTAACCGGATTAAAAATGAGCATTAGCAGTGATGAGGTCAACTTCCTGGTCTACAGATACCTACAGGAATCAGGTATCCATCCCCACTTCCACCAAAGAATCTGACAGGCACTTCTGCTACTTTACATTCAGATTTGACATCTTGTCACCTTACAAACGTTATTTACACAAACGCATCATCACACCTTGAAAGAACCTTCAAAGTGAGTGATTTTCTGTAAGGTGACGAGCTGTTTACCAAACACTGTGAATGAGGGTTAGAAAAGAGCAAAGGCAGGAAGGAAACCACATAGAGGCTTTAATTTAGTTCAGCTGTTCACTGTTCCAGGTTTGATGAAGACCCAGAGCTTCATTTCTAATCAGAGACGTTTTCATTTCATTTTTCTTGACCATCATTTGATGACTCAACATAAAATCTGGAACAAAGCTTTAGTGTTGACCGAAAGTGACAGAATTTCATAAATTTACTTCTGAGAATCCACTGATCACCCAGCCAGTCATTAAACTAATTAGTTGTAGCCAGAGATATCTACCATTCTTAAATATTTGCATATTTCATGTTCACAATAAATTTTCTGTTAGGTAAACATGGGTTTACTCCTGTCACAATAAAAGTCAAAATAAGACACACAGAAAGATGAAGTAACATTTTATCATTCAGTCTTCAAAATCTAAGTTCAAAAAACTTTAATAATGGGTTCTGTTTTCTCTGGGAACCTTGGTTTCCATGGCGATGCTGTTAAAAACCCTTTCTGGTGTGCTGCTGTTTGTCAGGGTTCTCCCACTCTGCATTTACATTCGGCATAGAGAGCCACATCAGCCAGTCCAACATCAACGGAGCTCTGGTGCCCCCTGCTGCCCTCATCAGCATCATCCAGAAGGGCCTGCAGTATGTGGAGGCTGAAGTCAGCATCAACGAGGTGGGAAACAAGCCCCTCCTTTCATGCTACACCTGGTCCTGCTGCAAAGAGCTCCATCTTTGTTCAGCTCTCACTTCCTGTCTCTGTCCTCTCCTCACTCGCTCTGCAGGATGGCACGTTATTCGACGGCCGACCCATCGAGTCTCTGTCGCTCATCGACGCAGTGATGCCAGACGTGGTCCAGACGAGGCAGCAGGCGTACCGGGACAAAATGGCCCAACAGCAGGCTGCAGCTTCGGCGCCGGCATCGGCCGCAGGGGGCAGCATAGCCGGCAACACCAAGAACGGAGAGAACACTGCCAACGGGGAGGAGAACGGAGCCCACGCCTTAGCTAGTGAGTAGGAGCTCTCCGGTTAGCAAAGCCACAGCCCACATCTGTTGGGTGTGTGACACGTCCAACTGTGTCCACAGACAACCACTCAGATCTGATGGAGGTGGATGGAGACGTGGAGATCCCTCAGAACAAGGCCATGGTCCTGAGGGGCCACGAGTCAGAGGTCTTTATCTGTGCCTGGAACCCAGTGAGCGACCTGCTGGCTTCTGGGTCAGTTCCTCTTCACCTACACACAGTATACATCAGCTAGAATCTGGAAGATGTAAGGTGTGTGTGTGTGTGTGTGTGTGTGTGTGTGTGTGTGTGTGTGTGTGTGTCTAGGTCTGGGGATTCGACGGCTCGTATCTGGAACCTGAGTGAAAACAGCACCAGCAGCTCCACGCAGCTGGTCCTGAGGCACTGCATCAGAGAAGGAGGACAGGACGTCCCCAGCAACAAAGACGTCACCTCGCTGGACTGGAATGTGAGTTCATACTAACAAGCTGTGAGGTCCAATTAAAGCTGCTGCCTTCAGACCAGATCATTTAACCCAGTGTTTTTCAACCACTGTGCCACTAGTGTGCCATGAGTGATCGACAGGTGTGCTGTGGAAATTATCCAATTTCACCTACGGTACCGTATTTTCCAGACTATAAGCCGCTACTTTTTTCCTAAGCTTTGAACCATGCGGATTGTAGCCTGGGGTGGCTTTTCTGTGGATTTTTCTTCAACCACCAGGGGGCTCTTTAGCATGAAGTGAATAATTCAAGTCAAAATTGTAAATCAAAGAAGAATGCGCTAATTTTAATTTACAATAGCGGTTCTCAACGTGGGCGGTACCGCCCCCCAGGGGGCGTTCAGAGGACGGCAGGGGGCGCTGGCGGACATTTTTACAAAAGGGGGGCGCTGGGATTCCTTTGGGGGGCGTTTGGTCGAAGAAGGTAAACTTTACACCTTAAATGCACAACAATACCAGTTTAGACTTTGAGCAACTTGGTAAAACTGCATTGTCTAACATTAAATCATGCTTGGCTGCAACTGTATCGATGGCAGCTCTTCTTCTATTCATTGTTGGTAGCCACTTTTAAATTTCAATAATCAGAATACCAAAATTGTTTCCGTTGTTTTAAAAGATTTATGTCAGTCTGCCTTTTCCCCATCGATACGTTTCCCAACCTCCCTGCACCATAGGGTGTTAAACAAACAACAATGAAAAAATGAGGCGCACATTGCGCAAAACTCTGAAACAGGTGAAGCGGGACATAAAACGGAGCGACGAACTAGATGTGAATTATGGCATAAAAACAGAGAATCCGACGCTGAACAGTGAAAAATCAACACATGATGTGAAACATATGACGATTAGGCAGCGCAGCAGGTGATGAGTGAAGATTACTGGTGGTGAGTGGCAATAAATAATAAAATAAATGTAGCAACAGGAAAGAAACTAAAGCGGACATAGCAATAAACCAAGAGAGGATAATACTAATCAAAGGAAACTAAATGGAAATGAATGAAGAACAAAATGCAAGAATAAACTAAAACTAAACTAAATACAGAGGAATAAACTGGTATGGAAAGACCTTTCAAGCAATAATTAACATGCTATTCTTGCCATAAGAATAGTGTGTTTATTCTTATGGCAAGAATAAACACACTATTTCCAGATAAGACCATAACAGTAAAAAGCTTATCACTTATTTATGTTTTTAATTAGATTTGATATATTTATTTCTTCAATATTATTTTTCATGTCAGTGTTAATGTCATGAGGCTGATGACTCCATGACATTTTCAATTTGACTCATTGGGATTTGATTAAGAACCAGATTTGTTCTTTGTAATTTCTGTCCAGTAAAACTAATAATCTATAAATCTAGTCAGGTCTATATAAAGATATAATCCATGTTTCTGTCTCATATTTGTATAGCATTAAAAGGATCTGAAACTTTTGTTTTTCCACTGAAAGCTCTGGTTTGCACAATAAATGCCATGTGGGTGAAGTTTTATGGATGATACTCTGATGTCCCATTCTCCTGAAGGCAGCACAGAGCTTCACCACCAGAAACTGACAGAAACACTGAAGAGAAGAAGAGCTATGATTAATGTAGTTACAGTTCTATCCATATTTTAATGTTGCAGAGCTCAGTCGTTTTGCAAATAGTTCAAAGTTTAAACTGGCATGTTGTTCATCTTTTATCTGCTCATTTTGTGGAATATTTAACAACTAGAAAATGACAAAGAACAAGAATATTTCTTCCACTCTGATTGGCTGCTGTTAGGCCTACCAATTTTAAGTTGATTGTTCATTGCATTTAGACACCTGTGAAAATGTTTATTTCCATGGCTTTCTGTTCTCTGGGAAATTAGTTTTGATGATAAATACAGAACAAGCATAAAAATCAAAACATCTACAATAGTGATAGTAATATTAATAATAAAATAATAGTGCAAAGTAGCCTGCAAATTCTTTGGTGGGGGGCGGTGAGGGACCTGGATAAAGGCTAGGGGGGCGCTGACCCAAAAAAGGTTGAGAAACACTGATATAGAACAAGCACATGCTAGCAACAGGCACGACGGAGAGATGTTTTCAAACTCATATGATGCAGCTTTTAAGTTGAGGAGTATCGATCTGGCTCTACAGGAGGGAAATAGAGATGCTGCACGTCAGCTCAGCGTGAACAAAACCATGGTTTGGCTTTGGAGACAGAAGGCTGCGTCCTTAATATATCCAGCAGATTTATTATAACGCAGCCCTCTGCTGCCCTCCGTTGGGTCCTTATGGAAAACCGAGAGCAGCAGAGATACCAGCTGCTTATAGCCCGGTGCAGTTTCCAGTTTTTTGTTTTTGTTTGTTTGTTTGTTTTATTTGAAGGTGCAGCTCATAGTATGGTGCGCTCTATAGTCTGGAAAATACAGTAATTGGTCTTAAAAGATTTTTTGAAAATCAATTATCTGCAAATAATGCCATCTTCTCTGCTGCAATAGTGAATAGCAGTGTAATCATGTAATTTTCTTACCACTAGATGGCAGTAGGTACAGAGCATTTTACATTAGAACAAGATAATTAGTGATGCATGAATGTTACAGGTAGCGGTGAGAGCATTGTATCTAGCAAGACTGTGACAACAGTGATGGAAAAGACAGTGAAGCTCAGCAGTAGTTGGAAAGAACATGAGTCCATTTCCCACAACATATCTGTGTGAAGTGAGCTTCTCAAGCCTGGCTACTATAAAAACTAAAAACAGAGAGAAACTGAGAGCTGTTGAGGAAGAGCTTTGTCTTTCTTCAATTTCTGCCAGGAAATCAGCTCTGTTTTCATCCAAACATGCACAGGTTTCACATTAGGTGGGTAAAATATAGATATTGACATTTTGTACATGCAACTCTTCATATTGTAACAGTGAATATGAAGTGAAATGTTTCCCAAATATTATTGCTTCTTTCAGAATAAGAATGATTTTCTGTATTCCGGCTATAAGATGCTTGTGGATTAGTTTGTAAAACACTTTGAAGTTTTCTACAACTTCTTTAAATTTAACACCACAGTGTTGTGGTACTGTTCAGGTGTATTTTTGAAGTTTACATGCTAAGTGCAATTTGAAATAAGAAATGTAAAATATGATAAAAATACATTTTTGTGTTTATTTGATTCCTATTCAAGAAATTTTGATAAGAATGATTATATATGTAATATAGGCGGCTACAAAGTATCTTTGTTTACATTTTTGGTTGGTGGTGTGCCTCGAGATTTTTTAAATTAAAATAATGTACCTTCACTCATAAAAGGTTGAAAAACACTGATTTAACCAACCAGAGTAGTTCTGGGTAGGACAGATTTACAGACAGAAGATGTTTTGTCTTTAATGTTTTGGACAGTTTAGCTTAATATTTTCTTTGAGTGTGTTGCTCTCTCACCTGACGGGATATTTTGAAATAATTAACAAATTTAATAATTGATTGCAATTACTAAATTAGTTAACAATTATTTCAATAATTAATTAAACACAATTAATCCGATGAATTGTTATAACCCCACAGTCACGTAACTGTTACTTTCAGTTCTTAAAAAATACTGTGTATATAAAAAATTGCTTAAAAATTTGTCTTTTAAAGTATTTTTAAAGAATTTTCTGACACTCAAGGGCTGTCACTCCCTTGATGAGGGAGTGACATCATAAAATGATAGATGGCTAAAATAAAAGTTTCAACCATAAAACGCAGTATGCATTGATGAGGAATAGATCACTGTCACTTTACTGAAACTTCCTCTGGACCAGGAATGGACACAACACATGAACATCATCTCATTTTTCTAAATGCACACCGACACTCACCAAGCTGTCATGGAGCATTAGGCAGGTTACCATGGTGACTCAGCATCAGCAGTATGGATGTCGTTTTTTGTTTTTCCAGACAATGTTGGCTAATAAGTTGAGCATGAATCTGCAGGTCAGCTTGCATCAGTAATGTTTGTGTTTGTGCTGCAGAGCGAGGGCACCCTGCTGGCCACAGGCTCATATGACGGCTTTGCCAGAATATGGACAAAAGACGGTGAGATGGATTTGATGGAAATGAAAAAAATGTTTGTTCACGATCAGCTAGTTTTCATCATCATGTCCCTGGATCCTGTAATAACTAGTCATCTCATTGCTATTGCTCTTATTTACTGCCATCTACTGGCAGCATTATGTAACGTCTCAGTGTCAGCTGACATCAGCTTTTGTTGCCGTCTTGCAGGTAATCTAGCCAGCACCCTGGGGCAACACAAAGGCCCCATCTTTGCCCTGAAGTGGAATAAGAAAGGCAACTTTATCCTCAGTGCAGGAGTAGACAAGGTAAGCACATGATGAGAAAGATTTGCCCAGATAACACACAGCAGAGCTTAATTCATCCCTCCATTTGTTCCTACAGACTACAATCATATGGGACGCTCACACAGGAGAGGCCAAGCAGCAGTTCCCCTTCCATTCAGGTACAGCAGGGGCTCCTATGGGTTGTATAGGGATTGTTGGGGTTTCGTTGAACTCATCAACATCCTGCTGTCCGTCTTCCGCAGCTCCAGCTCTGGATGTGGACTGGCAGAGCAACAACACGTTTGCTTCTTGTAGTACAGACATGTGCATCCACGTCTGCAAACTGGGACAGGACCGGCCTATTAAGACATTCCAGGGACACTCAGTGAGTGACGTGGAGGCAGATACGCTCTCTTTTTAAATCATACATGTTGAAACCAATGTTATTCTGTCTCTACATGTCCTCATTTCTCTCTCTCTCTCTGCAGAATGAAGTTAATGCAATCAAGTGGGACCCTACGGGGAACCTGTTAGCATCCTGCTCAGATGATATGACGTTGAAGGTAAAACATATAGTCTCCGCTCCACATAAAACACAAGTTTTTCACCCCTACAGCCTGAGCGCCCCAGTTGCTGTGGGTAACAGCATTTGCGCCAACAAAAGCATTCCAAACGCATACTATACATGAAGTAATACTTGATATGGATACCGATGCAGCATATCCATGTAGCAAGGAGTGGCTCATCCAAATGACAGTGTAACTAATGTTTATGATTGCTGCTTTAGGGTTAGCGCAGCTAGCTTTTTAGCTAGCAGTGCTTACCACTGGCCAAATGTAATATCAGTTCAAACTGAACAACTTAAACATCTTGTTTAGTTTCTTTTGCACTGTGGATGTTCAGTGGAATTCAACTTAACAGCTTAACAGGTGACAGTTTTTTTGTTGTTGTGTGTTTTCAGATCTGGAGTATGAAGCAGGACTCGTGTATCCACGACCTGCAGGCCCACAGCAAAGAAATCTACACCATTAAATGGAGTCCTACGGGACCGGGAACCAACAATCCCAGTGCTAACCTCATGCTAGCGAGGTGAGAGTGTGTGTACATGTGAGAAGACTGCATCACTGGCTGTGTTTCCATTATGAATGTGTGCAAATCTTTCTCTATATTCTTCAAATGTAAAAAAAACAACAACACAATTTTACAATCGCAATGTTTACATTGTATTAGAAATTAAATTAAAATATGTGAATAAGTTTGTTCATGTAATAAGTCATTAAAAATCATGGCAGCAATGGATCAATCAATCAAATCTTATTTGTATAGCACATTTCAGCAGCAAGGCATTTCAAAGTGCTTTACATAAAAAAAAAAAACCCAGAATAAACAGTGAGAGAGATTTTGATTAAAAGTAAAGATAAAAACATTAAAAACATTGATCCACATGAGGACTTGCCCTTATGGGGTCTCCTCGAACAGAGTTTTAGCAGAGTGACATCATACAAGGATTCTCAAACCTCAGAGTTTTAGCAGAGTGACATCTTACAAGGATTCTCAAACCTAAGACATCAAAACGCACAATTTAGCCATAAGCAACTCTAAACAGGTGGGTTTTAAGTTGAGATTTAAAGGCACCCAGTGTTTCAGCTGTTTTACAGTTTTCTGGAAGTTTGTTCCAAATTTGTGGTGCATAGAAGCTGCATGCTGCTTCTCCTCGTTTGGTTCTGGTTCTGGGGATGCAGAGCAGAACCAGAACCAGAAGACCTGAGGGGTCTAGACGGCTGGTACAGCAATAACAGATCTTTAAGGTATTGTGGTGCTAAACCGTTCAGTGATTTATAAACTAACAGTATTTTAAAGTCTATTCTTTGAGCTACAGGGAGCCAGTGTAGGGACTTTAAAACTGGTGTTATGTGCTCTATCTTCCTGGTTTTAGTGAGAACACGAGCAGCAGCTTCTGGATCAGCTGCAGTTGTTTGATTTATTAGTCAGACCTGTGAAGACGCTGTTGCACTAATCAATACGGCTAAAGATAAACGCATGGATGAGTTTCTCTAGATCGTACTGAGACATAAGTCCTCTAATCCTAGAGATGTTCTTCAGGTGATAGAAGGCCGACTTTGTGACTGTCTTAATGTGTCTCTGAAGGTTCAGGTCAGAGTCCATCACTACTCCCAGGTTTCGGGCTGATCGCTGGTTTTTAGTTGTAATAACTGAAGCTGTGCATTGATTCTAGTTCGCTCCTCTTTAGGTCCAAAGATAATAACTTCAGTTTTGTTTCTGTTCAGCTGGAGAAAGTTTTGGCACATCCACACATTGATCTGTTCTAAGCATTGGATGGGTTCAGAGTCAACTGGTGACAACGTGATGTAGAGCTGTGTATCATCCGCGTAGTTATGGTAGCTAATCCTATTTCCTGTTATAAGCTGAGCCAGTGGAAGCATATAAATATTGAAAAGAAGGGGTCCTAGGATTGAACCTTGGGGTACACCACATGTGACCTTTGACCTCTCTGATGAGAAATTTCTGATTGAAACAAAGAAATCCCTGTTCTTTATGTAAGATTCAAACCAGTTGAGCACTGGACCGGAGAGTCCAACCCAAGTCTCCAGTCGATTCAGTAGAATGTCGTGGTCAACAGTGTTGAAAGCTGCACTGAGGTCCAACAGAACCAGCACTGTGGTTCTCCCACAGTCTGTATTTATATGGATGTCATTGAACACTTTTACAAGGGCCGTCTCCGTGCTGTGGTGAGCACAAAAACCAGACTGGAAGGAGTCAAAGCGATTCGTTATTGTTAGGAAGTTATTTAATTGTTTAAAAACAGTTTTTTCAATAATTTTGCTGATCAATGGGAGGTTGGAGATCGGCCAGTAATTTTGCAGTAGTGATTTGTCCAGATTGTTCTTTTTTATCAGTGGTTTGATAACTGCTGTTTTCAAAGTCTGGGGGAAAACACCTGATCAGAGCGATCAGATCAGTAGCAACGACAGGCAGGACTTTCTTAAAGAAATGTGTGGGTAGGACGTTCAGACAGCAAGAACCGGAGCTTAATTGACTTATAATTTCTTCTAGGGTTTTATAATTAAGTAGTTGAAATTGGGTCATTTTTCCTGCATTTGTTTTGTTTGGGCACAACATTGGTACTGTCTTTGGAGTGGATGTGCAGATTAATCCTCTGATCTTTTGAATTTTCTCTGAAAAGAAACTGGAGAACTTATTGCAGGCGGCATTAGATTGAAGTTGAGCCTGTCAACAGTAGCAAATAAAGCTCGAGCTTTGTTAATGTTTTTGTTTATGACATCTGCAAAGAAAGCCTCTCTTGCATGTTTTAGTGTTGTGTGATAGTTACGTAGTCTTTCTTTGTAGATGTCATAATAAACGTGTAGTTGAGTCTTGCGCCATTTCCGTTCGGCCCTACGGCAGAGTTGTCTTGCAGATTGAACTGTTTGTGCATTTCTCCATGGAGATTTCTTCCTACCTGTCACAACCTTCACTTTAATGGGGGCAATGTAATCAATGATATCTGAAAGTTTGCACTGAAAATTATCTACCAACTTATCTACGTCATTATAGCTTAAGGAGGGGGGAACGAGGAGGGGAACCAGTCGATCTGTCCATAGTTGATGTTTTATCACTTTGTTTTGGGACACTGTGCTTATGATAAGTGGAGGTCTCTATCCTAGTCAGACATCCTTGAGGATGTTCTTCTGAAAGCGATGGTGACATTGTTGTTCTTGTTGATAAAATGAAAAATGTTTGCAGTAAAATGTTTGCCTTATTCCATGTTTGTTAAGATTTCATCCGCCTCTTCCAAAGAGGTGAAAGCGCTGCCAGTAGATCCAGAGGTTATCGATGAAGGTCACTGAGCTGGCAGAGCAGGTTTTAATCAGCCATTTGTTTATTATGCCCAGTCTGAAATGTTTTTCATCTCCCCATTGAGGCGATGGAATTGGACCACTGAGAAATAACTTCATTTTTAATTTTCCCATAGTGTCCAGAAGAATATTAAAGTCCTTTTTCAGAATCTCAGATTTTTGCTTTGCCAGATCGTTGGCTCCAACATGCACAACTAAAGTCTCAATGTTTGGCTGATCAGTGGTTAGAGAGAGCACTTTACGAGTCAAATCAGATACAGTGTCACCAAGAAAAGAAATCACTCTTGTTTTCTTGGGATTGCAAACATGACTGATTCCATTTACTGCCTCATCTGCAACAATAAGCACTCTTGGCATACCTTTCGTTTTCCTGGTGGTCACTTTGTCCGTCGGAACTTTGTGGGGTGGATGCGTTGGTTTAGCCTCATTGTTGATGTTTGAAAGTGGGGTTTCACTCAGAGGCTCAGGCTGAAGTGCAGAAAATCTGTTTTTCAGTGGGATTCCCACGGAGTCGGAATGTTTTGAGGCTTGGGCTGTTCGCGTTGTCCTTGGGAGCGGGGTCGGTGTAGTCGTTTTGGCTCCAGCTGCTTGTTTGCTATTCTTTGGCGGAGCAGGTGTTGAGGTTGAAGGTGGGTTTCGGCTCAGAGCCGGCCACGCTGAATCGTCCAGGTGAGGGGTTCTCCCCGTTAGTCGTCTCCTGGGTTCTGCAGTGTGAGACTTTTGTTTCGGCTTGGCGCCCTGAGCGATCCAGGGTGAGCTGCTTGGTGCGGGTGTACGACTCTCCGTGATTGAGGAAGAGTTGTGTCATTTCCACAGGTAGCGTTGATCTCAAAGTTCACCACCAGCCGTTGAATCTTCTTTCTAAACTGAAGTCGTTGTAGAATACTGCTAATGTCCTTGGGGTTGGAGGGGGGCATTTTGCCCTAGTTCATCTTGGAGGTGAAGAAAAGTGAGGTAAAAATCAAAGTGAGAAAATCTCCCGGTCCTTAGGTTTGAAGTAATCCAGTTATGATGTCAATAATGTAAATATAACCATAAAAATTGTGATGTTTGATAGGTATTTTCCTAGAACCTACATAAAAGAACCACAGACAACGTATATGAATTTATGACTAAACTTCTGCAAGCAAAAGGAGAAGACTCTGTCAACTGCTTCTCAGAGCTGTTCACAGAGCGTTCTGCTTCTCTTTGGATACAGCTTGTCTTTTATTCTCAAACTTCAAAGAGGGAGGATAGGCAAGATAGACAGCAGAGGAAAAACAGCAAAGGTCGTAAACATTTTACCTAAACAAGCAAAGGTCGTAAACCAATTTAACATCTGGCCCTGATCTGAGCCGGTCAAATCTCGGTCAAACTGTTTCACATGAAGATAACAGGCAGCTGTGACTTCCAGGTCAGTTCACACATACAGTTTAAACAAGAGAACACTTTAACTGAAATAACAACAAAATATAATACCAAAAATCTCTATCATTCCCCCCTTTTTATCATTTCACATGTGTGTAAACCTTATTCAAAGCCAAGCATAGAAAGAAAAGAAATAAATAGAACCAAGAAATGCAAAATATATACATTTTTGTCCTAGTCTAAC
Source organism: Poecilia reticulata (assembly GCF_904066995.2). NCBI lineage: Eukaryota > Metazoa > Chordata > Actinopteri > Cyprinodontiformes > Poeciliidae > Poecilia > Poecilia reticulata. The sequence continues at coordinate 30,623,737 of NC_088833.1, forward strand.
ATAAAATTACACAATGATCATAATGATAATGAAATAACAAAACAAAGAAAGAACAGCAAAAATCAAACGCAGTTTTCTCATCCCTAACACCACTTGTTTTCACATTTTTGGTGTAGGAATCATTCAGCAATGAATTAATCTGTTTATTGATTACAGAACACCATCATTGTTCAGAAATCGTCAGAATCTCAAACAAGTCATCTTCATTCGTCTCATAGGATGCCTTTGCTAGCTGATAACTGACAACAGTTGTGTACTTGTCTTAAACATCATACTTCGTAGGTATGGAATAATGCAAACCTTAAAAGGACAGAACAGAACCGAAACATCAGAATAGGTGTCACGAGCTTTAACAGTAAAGTCCACCATGGACCAGACATGAACCATGAAACAAATCAAAAGGAAAAATGTGATCCTCGCGTAGCACCGTCTACACAATGTTTAAGTTCCTCCAGGCCATGTAGAGCATCAGAAATAGTTCCACCAGTTCCTGTTTCGTCAGGAACACGCTGGGCCAATGATTTTACAAACACCTCCCTGAGAGGCTGTGAGCAGGTCCAGCACAATACGATTTTGCAAAACCATGTTTCTCAGTTCAGTCAGCCCTCTCATGGAGCCGTTTGCCAGCCGGTGTGCGCTGTTGATGAGTTGCAGTAATCCATATCTGTTGATTTCAACGTGGTCCTGAACTTCTCCTAATCCAATCCTGGGAACATGCTCTGCATGAACTTTTCACCTCCGGTCCAGATCTTGAATTTCCCATGGAACTCCAGTGTCCGTAGTGAGGCCTCCCCAGCGTTTGACCTCAGGCATCACGCTTGGAGCAGACAGCCAGAATGTGTCGTCCTTTCCTGATGAGTACAATCAGGTACAGGAAGTACCAGTCTGCAATCACCCGTGAACCATAGTCTCCTGGCACTATGTACTGCACAGCGTTGTCTCCTGTCGTCCAATGTCCGATCTGTGATGTTGAACTCCTCTCCTGAAGCATGTTGTCACAGTCTGGGTTGTCCTTCCAGACTTTGCAGTGTGGAGTCATCCTTTGACCCTACAGGCGATGCAGTTGATGTAATCCGGTGTCGTTTCGCAGTGGGTGTAAACTCTGTTACACAAGTTCCAAGGTAACATTCCAAGAAACGTGTCCGTTGTTGAACACGCAGCTCCTCAGAGACCGGGTTTAGCTCCTGCTAAAGAAATGGTCTCTGGTATTTTCCATGCGGTTAGTGGAAATGGAAATACGTCAGCATTAAAGGAACAGTTCATAGATCCAAAAGTTCCTTCACGGCATCTCCTATCTGAAGTAGAACAGAATAGTCATTTTTACACCATTTGCATCCCTTTGGCATGGGACGCTTAGTCGTGGTTGTGTGCTCAGGCCATAGAGACACATCTGTTTGTCATCCGTGATGTGTCCTACACGCAGACCTGAGTTGTGTGTGGCGATTGGCAGCTGCGCACACACATAGCAGTTCACAGCATGTCCCTCGTACGCGGTTCTATTCATTAGTTTCCACCACAGGTTGATGCTGCAGTCACAGCGCAGTAGAAGATCCATCTGGCATATGGAGTCCCCATTGCTGCTCGGCGCACAGAGATGTCAGAACCCCATACTAAAGACGGGGAATCTTAAGCGTTTCTTCACCGGGTTTGAGACGAGCTACCCTAAAAATAGCCCCCTTTGAAGTCCGGCCTTCCTCCCTCCGCCTACTTAGGGGTTCAAACACTCTCTGCAGCTTGCAGTGACTTAGATGTATCCAGCTGGGTCTTTACGACTGTTGGTGTGGTCATCAGCACCTGGAAGGGTTCTTTTATGACCTTTATGTAGACCCAGTTTCCTGGCTGGATGGGGGTGGTTTTATTTATTTCCTGTAGAGGAGAACAGTCAGACGGCAGTAAATTTGCATTTAACACCTCTTTCTGTTTCAGGATCCTGATCATATAATCTACCAATGTTTGTTCTTCATCAGCTTTCTGTAAGTCTGGAGCAAACAGAGGCAATATGTAAGCTCTCCCATAAATTTTGTCAAAGCAGGCTTTGCTGGAACTACTTCAACTCTTTTAGAAAAAGCATCATCATCACCAAACAATATTTATGTGGTCCACTTTGTGTGAGTTCAATAAAGTCCATATGCGTTGTTTGAAATGGATGAGGGTTTTGGGAAACTTCCTCTTCTTGGTCTAATGTTTCCTTGAGGATTGTTTCTGACACAAACTGGACATGCAGTACAAAATTTTTAAGTAAGAATTTAATCCATATGTGGTAATGGTAAAATGCTGTTGTAGCATAGAGACCATCCCCCTGTTGACACATGACAATGTCCATGTGTCAAAATTGCTGCCGCTCTAAATAGAGATTTTGGAAGGACCGACTTCTATTTACTGAAAAATGTTATCATCATTCAGTGTCGCCCCTTTAGTTATCCACATTTGTTTTTCTGCGTTTGGAGCATTATCTTGCATGTCTTTTAACACAGCTTTGTCTATTACTTGAGGATCTTCTATCTGTATTGAGAATTGTCTCCCCCATGCTTCCCAGTTGCAGCTTCCTTTGCTACTTTATCAGCTAATCTATTGCCATTTGAAACCTCATCCTGTTCCGTGGTGTGCGCTGCACACTTACAAATGCTAGTTCAGCTGGTAAATGTATGGCCTGCAAAAGATTCTTAAGCAAGGATGCATGGGTGACTGGTTTCCCTGTAGATGTTATCAAATTCATCAAAGCATAACTCTTCCTAAATAAAAATGACCATCCTGAAATTAAACCAAACCTCAATCCTCTAATTTTCCATTTCTTTTTGAATTTATTGACTATCAATCAAATCTGGATTAAAATGTTCTAGACTGAAGTCTAGAAATGTTGCTTTTAATCACAATCATCAGGTTTTAGTAGCCGTTACAAGGTTGCTTAAAGTCTCAGACTTTCTCTTAACCTCGCATTTCAGACCAGTTAACAATGGTTTTTATATTTTAAATTAAATGGTCAATAATTTTATCCGTTACTCAATTTAGCAGTAAAATTTCTCTCTTCTCAAAACAATTGTCATTCATCCCAATATAAAACACACAAACACAATCCCAATCAATTTATAGATTCTTTATATAATTAAACTCTAAGTTAAGCGTTTCAGTTAAATGCAAAGAAATACTCCATAGTATTTCAACACTGCAATATCAATTAAGTTCAACACTTAGATATGTTTAATTTAGTTCCAAACTTGTATATTTATTTCAAAGAAAATAAACATTTGCAAATCATTATTAGTTTGAATCTAATAATTTTAGTTGGTGTAATTTAGCCGTATCACACTCAGTTTTTTTTTCCTTTCTTAACTTGTAACCATTACAGTTTTTCCTTCACAGTTTCCCAATCTATGGCTCGTGGCCCTAAAAGGATCACTGGTCCTTCTGTAAGGACTGAGTTAATGGGTACAAAATGAAGATTTTTATTTAACATTGTACCTTAAAACCTTCAAAATGTTCTTTTCTAAATAGATAATTCCTTCCTGCTAGTAGTAAGCAAACAAGTCCTCATTACAGTAGCAGTGTGTGTCACAGCAGTGTGTGTGTATAACTTATCTGCATTTCTCCTTTCTGTCTTGCTTCTCGCTTCCCCTCCTGCTGCTGGCGTCGCTGCAGCTGGTCCTCCCTCTGTCTCTTCTCCAGCTCCCTGTCAGTCCAACTGGCTCTGGTGTTGGATTATTTATAAGTTGTCCAGACCGTCCCTTAGTCCACCAATGAAACAAGCGGCAAACAGTTCAGTTTGCTTTCTTTTTCCAAACGTCTAGCAGGACTCCATACAGTAGTTTTGCTGCATGGCAGTTCCCAGATGTCAAGGATTAGGACCAGTGGACACTTTATTGCCTTCAGTGTCCAGTTGGTAGAAATCGTCCTGTCCTTTTTCGCTTCTTTATCAACTGGCTGGTGATAAAGGAGGGAGTCATCTGATTGGCAGGACAGATCTGAGCTGAGGTCAGAGGTCAGACGCAGCGCAGCGAGGCTCAGACAGAGGAAAGGAAAGAAGCAAATAAGAGTCAATTATAACTTTCTTTACTTTTCATCGTATAGCTTTTAGCCACTTATTATCCAACTTTTTAAGAAGTCATAAACCATTTCCTTATTCAACACATATAAACATGAAACATGTTAAAGCTGTAGTCTCTTTCATCATGTTCACCATTAACTTGTAAAATGTAGAATGTAAGTTTAAGTTAACTTCATCTAAGACACGTCTCACCAGAGAACAATGGATTTCTCTAAATTTGTTGATCTCAGTGCTGCAGACTGTGAAGTCAGCGGGCAGCCCTCCTCTCAAGGCCTAAGAGTTACGAGGCTGGACAATGTCCAGGTCGGTACCTTACTCTGACCGCTGACCCCTCCAGATAGACAGCTAAGAATCATTTCACCAGTTGGTGTTATAATATTATTCCGACACAATACATTAAACATTGTTCTCTGAGGACAATTTTATTATTTAGTTTTATTTTTCAGCTTCTCCTCCTTCAGGAAAGTCATGATTCCACTTTTAGCATACAAAGAAGTTGTTCCATGTTGTTATTTCAGTGAGACCTCTCTTTACTGGTTTTTCTTTAAAGGTGTAGGAAGCTCAAAAGAAAAACAAAACAAACATCAGTATTTCTTAAAACAAATTATTTCTCACTTGTGAGGTTTAAACCTAACATTAGTAGCATTAAAAATTATTTTGCATACATTGATTTCTTACAGGAATTCAATTTCTTTTATGGTTTTACTTAACGTCTTAAACTGCATGCACATGTCTCTAGCATTTCATCAATTTGGACTGGGGGTTTGTGTTTTTGGGGTGTGGTAGAGTCTGATCATGCTGAAGATTTCTCCTATTTGTGGTCTCCTCACTCCACCACCCCTCTTGTCGCCCCGTGCAACATTCTTTGAAGGGCAGTTTCTTGCCCAGTGACCAATATTGCCACAAATCCAGCAGCCTTTTGAATACCGTAGATTTTGTGGGGTGTTATTTTGGGGTCTTCGCCTATCGTGACCTCCTCTGCCTCTGCCTCTTCCACGGCCTTTTGTCCGGTCGTTGGAAAAGGCAGAGGTATATAAACCTCCAAATTTCTCCAGGTGAAAACATCTGATCCTTTCACAGCTTTCCTGACCTCTTCTAAGGTACAGGGTCTAAAGATATATAAGTTTTGTGTCCCTTCCTTTAGGGAAGGATACAGTCGTGTTGCTGGAACAGCAGCGGCTGATACTGGGGCAGACGGAGCTGCTGAAGCAGCCAGGGGAGAGGTGGCTGCAGGAGCTTGCTCTCCCTGCACCGCTGCAGAATTCCGTGTGCTTGGAATTACTTTATTTTCTTCCTTCTCTATAATTAAGTTTTTAGATTCATTTAACCATAATTTAGCACACCTCAGCTCATTCTCCTTTTTTTTTATTTTTTTTTTTTTATTCCCATTTTTCTTTCTACACTACTCTCCAAATTCCCACAATTGTTTGCCATTGATCGATTTTTAGCTTTCCATCTATTTTATATTTCTTTCTCCATTTTTTCATGTGTACAGTGCTACCAGGAAACCTGGACAGCATGTACTTTTCATCCCATCGGCGCCCTTACCGAGTGATGAATTACAAGAATGTTTATTTCCATATTTAAAACACTTGCAATTTCAGCTTAAAATATTATTTATTTGAATTATTTAAATTTGGTCCAGGTTCGTTGACTCCTAGGGAGTCTATGAACTGGAGCTCTTTTCAGTGGGCCAGCAATTAAAATACCTTGTTGTGGTATTCCCCGCTTCGACTCTTTCGAGTGGGAGAATCTTGCCTATTGCATCCACAAGAGGTTTGCTGCTTAAATCCACTGTTTTATATGAGGTAAAACACAGAGCGGTATTTAAACCTCCAATCACTCTCACACACACAAAGCAGCAGTAGCAACCAGCAATATAAGCACAGTAATGACTCTATGATTTAGCGCAACATTATCTGTTTTTGCCTTGTCAGAAAACTCAGCACCAGTCATGTTTTACCCATCAAAAAATCAAACCACAGCAATGACAAGCTTCCTATCCGCCTGAGGACTTACCCTTATGGGGTCTCCTCGAACAGAGTTTTAGCAGAGCGACATCATACAAGGATTCTCAGACCTCAGAGTTTTAGCAGAGCGACATCATACAAGGATTCTCAACCACAGAGTTTTAGCAGAGCGACATCATACAAGGATTCTCAAACCACAGAGTTTTAGCAGAGCGACATCATACAAGGAAGCTCAAACTACTAAAATAGCCATTTTAAAATTCACCTACGTTTCTGTAGTTTTCGGGTTGTCCAGTCGGATCTCGTCACTCCGCCGTTGGCAGACAAAGTCGGACCTACGGCGCTGGCCAGCGAAGAATTCTACTTCCTGGGTCTTTCTTTCCAGGTCCAATGACTTCTGGCCATGCATGGATTCAGCGCGTCTTCCTCTGCCTGACAGCGGTCGGTATGAGAGATCCCGGGTTTCGGCACCAAAATGATAGGTATTTTCCTAGAACCTACATAAAAGAACCACAGACAACGTATATGAATTTATGACTAAACTTCTGCAAGCAAAAGGAGAAGACTCTGTCAACTGCTTCTCAGAGCTGTTCACAGAGCGTTCTGCTTCTCTTTGGATACAGCTTGTCTTTTATTCTCAAACTTCAAAGAGGGAGGATAGGCAAGATAGACAGCAGAGGAAAAACAGCAAAGGTCGTAAAACATTTTACCTAAACAAAGCAAAGGTCGTAAACCAATTTAACATCTGGCCCCTGATCTGAGCCCGGTTCAAATCTCGGTCAAACTGTTTCACATGAAGATAACAGGCAGCTGTGACTTCCAGGTCAGTTCACACATACAGTTTAAACAAGAGAACACTTTAACCTGAAAGTAACAACAAAATGATAATACCAAAAAATCTCTATCAATGTTAGTCAGTGCAAATATAGGAACGTGCACTCTAAAAGGCAATACCTGTTCTTAAATTATGTTTGTATGCTTTACTTAAGTCTCACTAAACTGTTTAGTCAACTCAAGTAATGTGAGTAATTTACACGTTTGTCCTGAGAAAGGTACAAGACTGTTTTTTTGAGTAAACTGGATTTTAATATTTTCGTTACTTACTGGATGTAAACAGTTACATGAGGTATATTCATAATTCAGTCATAGTGTTAGATCTGACCGATCAGCCAACCAGAGGAGACGTCTGAGTTTTATTCTGACAGTGGAGCAGCAACCCCCGCCTACTTGGGAGTGACTACATATGCAGAGTTTTGTGGAAATTGTAGTTGGTGATTTTACAGAAAAGTTATGGATTCAACACTTTGGAATGACACACAACTTTTTATGAAGTGTGTGATGCTGTGAGAGCTCTGGTGGAGTCTGCACATTGACCGAAAAAAACAAAAACAAGCCATCATGAAATTGCCATCAATAGCAACATCCAGCTGTTGATCATGTGAAAAGAAGAAAAGAAGAAAAAAAACCGGAAGTAGTGTCAGAAAAAGCAAACCTGATACTTAAAAAAATAAATGTGATGCATTTTCTGAGAGCGACTTGTTTTAAAACATTTATTTCATCGTGGGTGAAAACCATCTCATCTTAGTGCAACAAGTTTTTATGGAAAAATGTTTTTCAAAGTTGCTATGTATCCATTAAGCTAATTTAGTTTTGTAATTTCAGTTTGCACAATTCAATAGAAATGCTGCTAATGCTGACTGAATTAGGAGCTGTTCCTTTTTACTGCATTCTGTTTGTCTCGCTAGTTTTAAACAGGTTTTGCTAGCTCAGCCAAATGTTTTATTTCAGTAACTTTAACCAGCTGTGTGCGCGTGTGTGTGTGTGTGTGCTGTCTGCAGTGCATCGTTTGACTCCACGGTGCGTCTGTGGGATGTGGACCGGGGGATCTGCATCCACACGCTGACCAAGCACCAGGAACCGGTGTACAGCGTGGCGTTTAGCCCCGACGGGCGCCACCTGGCCAGCGGCTCCTTCGACAAATGTGTTCACATCTGGAACACACAGGTAGGCAGATGAGTCTGTAGATGCTGCGACCGTGTATCGACCTCCAGTGGTCTCACACAGTACCCTCTACCTCCAGACGGGGGCGCTGGTGCACAGCTACAGAGGGACAGGCGGGATCTTTGAGGTGTGTTGGAATGCAGCAGGAGACAAAGTGGGAGCCAGTGCGTCAGATGGATCTGTGAGTACGCAGGAATACGAGTTGGCCGCGCGTTGCCGTAGCGATGCCCCAGCTGACTTCCCACTCTTCTCTTCCAGGTGTGTGTATTAGACCTGCGGAAATAGAGCTGCTGTTCGCTGAAAGCCATGGACCGACCATGAATGTGTACATAGCCAAATGACTGTCCCTGCCTGCCCTGCGTACTGCTCACGCTTAGGCCCCGCCCACCGACTTACAGGAAGCAGGACACAGGAACAGGAAGCGAGTACCGACACAGCAGGTCCACACACGCGCGGATAAAGTGACAGATGAACGGAGTGGCGCCCCCCTCTGTTGGATCAGACTCTCAGAGAGAAGCAGAAGCGGGATGCAATGGAAATGGAGCAGAGATGTGACGGATCGGAATATTTACCAAAATATGGAAGCTGTTTGGCTTTTTGATCTGGGAAACATTCCCATCGTCATCAAAATGTACAACAATGAAAACGTGTTGATCTATGTTGCTAGTCAGATCTTATTGTGGACATATCGGCTCCTCCACCACAGATAGGATGGCACTTAGGGTTTCTTTTTTTTTTTTTTTTTTTAATTTCAGATGTCTCGTTCTATATTTTTTATCATGTGAGAGGGTCAAAGGTCATGGAGATGTCCCCTCTCTCCCCCCCAGGCAGGTGGCAGCAGCTCACTAAGCTTCACCAGGCAGATCAAACTCTGGATTCCTCTGATTCATCCACACGGGCAAATAACACATGATGTCCCCCCTTTACACCTCTCCCTGTTCTGACCTGGAAGCTGCAGTAGAACCAGAACCAGGTCCAGACTGACTGCTGGTTTGTTCTGATTTTAAACTGGGAGCACTGGGAGCTCTGTGTGTTTTTTACTGTTTTCCATGTCATTTTTACAGCTTTTTAAATTAAATGGAATAGTTTCCCTTTTTTCCAGTCATAACTTGTTTCCATTCAGCAGTATGGCGCCCTCCAGTGGCTGTAAGGGAAATGTGGCTGGAATATTTCCAGCCTGACGGCAGATGTCGTCTCTGGATTTAGTCAATACAGTGTACCAACACTCCAACCATTAAAGACTTTCCACTGAACCAGTTCCAGTGTGAAACTGGCCCCGATCAACTGGTTGGGCTGGGCCAGAACTTCTCATGGAGACCAATAATAACACACCAAAATTTTGAATACAGCATGTCTGAACCTCTGGAATCCGGCTCTGGTTTAGGAATAACCACTTAGCCGGCAGAAAAAACCCAGTTAGGAAACATGAAATATTTACTAAGTCTCTTCTTGGAGCTACACCAATAAATCAGGCTGGATTTGCTCAACTTTGGGAGCTGATTGATCAGCCGATACATACATGGAAAACCAATCGTATCCACTTTCACATCAGACACCATCTCCTCCTGTGAGAGGGGTCTGACTGACCACCAGGTCACGTCTGCACATGCATGGTTAGCAATGGTCACCTCTTCATTGTCTACTTAGTGATTTTTAGTAACTATTCTGACATATTGGTGTCTGCCAAAATTGGAATCAGCAGGATTTTGCTCCTCTGGTCTGCTGGATTCTCTCTTCATTTTTGGAGAAATTCTTGTCTTGTTTTTGCCAACAGGTTGATTTCAGTGGCCAGTTGTTTGGCTTTTCTGTCCTCTGCTCAGATGAGCTGATGCTCAGAGCAACAGGATGTTTCAGTCACATCAGCTGAGGTCAGGACAGGAAGGGCTGTAGAAATCCAGTTGGTGCGAAACTCTTTACAGGTTTCAACATTATTAAAGCAAAAAAGCAAAAAAAACAAACAAAAAACGCCCTAATCCAACCAGTGTTGACGGTCCTAAATAAGCCGTTCAAATCAGAACGAAGGAGCTTTAAACATGGTGTGAACTTCCGGTTTGATCTAAGGAAAATACTCAGTTGTCGTATTATTAAAGAAAACTGATGGAGATTATTTTTTGTCACATCTTCACCTGATTACAATCATCTTTATTGTGTCGGCTCCAGTTTGACCTGTTATCCTTCAGCTTGCTTTTAGCAGCACTGGTCCCAGTGTAGTGGTGGACCTGGACCGGCTGGGACAGACTGGGACCGACTGGGACAGACTGGTACCGTTCCACCAGCTGCAGCAGGAAAACATTTCATCCCCCAGACGCCGTTCCAGACATGCAGTCCCCACAAATCAGCTGGAGATGTTCACGTCTCTTTAATGATGACTGAGCATGGCTGAAGAGGAGCGTTTCCATAGCAACCGCACATCCTCTGTGTTTTGCCCGTGTTCATGCAGGTTTCACAAAGGAAGAACTAATGAGCTCTTAGCAGAAACCTACCTGAGCTGTTCAGGTCTGCTCCCTGCATCATGACCTCTGACCTCCAGTCTGCTCCTCACCAAACCTCTGCTCAGTTTTCTACTCTTCTAAAGCCACACTTTGTCCTTTTCACTCATTTAGAAACATGAGGCAAGCAGATGATGGTTGGTTCTTTTTACCTTTTCCTTTCAGTGAAGAACCACTAAATGAATCAGTTTCCATAACAACGTGATCTGTTGGAAACATTTGTCCAAGTGGAGGAGAAAAGAACTCTCTTCAACTCTGAAATAAAATAAACAGGATTGCAATGAAATATGAATGTAATTTTCCAACCAAGCAACAGATTTGAAAACGCCAGATGTTTGAAGGGAGGAGCAGATCTGGAGGGGGAGCTGGTTGCCGTGGTTGCAGCTTTTTTATTTTTATTTTTTACTGTTGACATGTTTTATACAGGACATTTACAGAAAATACCCTGGGTGTAAAACCTAGCTGCTTTTTTTTTTTTTTGTCTCTGATCTCCGAAATGTTAAAAATATCAACTCTTTTTACTTCTGATCAAATTAAAAAAGGAAAAATGAGCGAATTGGAACTTGTAGGCTTTACTGGACCAAAACCTTCCAGAAGCTCCTCCCTCTGACAGCTGCTGCTGCTCAACGTTTTGTTTCCGCCTCCCCAAGCAGAACTCTGGACTTCTGGACTCCACAGATTGATTCATGTTCCCGTTTTACGTCTCGTGTGTGGTATATATATATATATATATTTTGTTTGTTTGTTTTTCTTGACTGTATTTGAAGTTCTGAAATCCAAACTTTCAAGCGGCCATCTTGGACGAGCCGGGGCGTTGCTGAAGCTGCGTTCAGGTCCGGATCAGTCCCCAGGGCTCCATCAGCGTGTTTTCCGTTTTTCTTTGCAGCTTGCATCTCATCCATCTGTGTCATTTAAGTCAGATCAGTAAAACTTCAGTGCAGAATAAAATATATTTTGATAAGAGGTTTGAGTTTTGATTTTTCTGTGTGGGGGATATGAAATGTGAAAGAGCTGGGGGAAAAATGAAGCAAAAAAAAAAAAACACCATAGAAGAAATTGGTGACAGTCGTGTTTGTTTTATGTCAAAACACAAAGAATTGATTTTGGGTTTATGAACCAAATAAAACTTTGACTTCAGTGTTCTTGAGCGCTTATGTTAGTTTTTCTCAGTTGCCAACATTTTCAAAATAAAGTTGTGCAAAAGCAACAAAAAAAGCAAAGTTAAAAATTCTTAAGGAATGTCGTATCCTTTAGGTGAATTTTTCTGGGAATGTTTAAAGAACATGAAAAATTGAATGTCCAGAATGTTAAAACAGTGGTTTCTACAGTTTTCCTACAGATGTGACTTCATGTTTGCAGTAGTAAAACCTGAAATAAGTTTGAAGATTTGAAGCTTTCAAGATGATGGGACAACTTCACCCAGTTGTTCTGCATTTCCTGGTTTTACTTCAGAACAGCTTGTTGGGCGTCATGCAGGTTTTCTGCTTCAGAACCGCAGTCCATAATCCAATAAATATTGGGATGCAATAAAAAGACCCAACATGGAGAGTTCAGTTATTAAAAGCACTTTATTAATCCCAGCGTGATTATAAAACATCACCATACCATGAAACCAGCGCCACCGTTCATCATAATGTTCCACTCAAAAACACCCGAAACCCACAATCCAAGGTCACTTTGTTCTTTGGCAAACTGTATCCTTTTGTTTTCAACAATGTGACTGTTGAGCTTTTGTCTTAATTTGTAATAATGTAGCTTAAAAAAACTGCAAAAAAAGTGTAATATTCTCAGAAAGTGACGCACTTTTTGTTGAGATTCATTAAGATTTTATGTTTTGCTATTTCAAAAGTTTCTGAGGTGACTGGTGAGAAATGTTACACTTTTACCCAATGTTTTTTTTTTCTAATGTCCCTGAACTCACCGCAGAACTTAGTTCACCTTGAAGCTGATCATGGTGGTTAATCTTCAGTCCATATTAATGGCAGTTTTCCTTTTGTTTCAGTGATTTTCTGGGTTTTCTCGGTGCTAACAGGACATATTATGTTTTGAGCTGGGGGAAAACAATATGTAACATAAAAAAGAGATAATTTTACATAATACCAGAAGACAAACAATGTTACATAATGTCTTCTGACTCAGTGTTTCCTTGTCTGCAGTCCCTTGCAAATATCAGTGAAACATGCATAAAGATGGATGTTTGGCACTAAGTGAGGAGAGGAGGAACCCCACTCTAAATACAGGTAGTTCCAGTTTGGTAAAGTCAAACTGGACTTTACCAGTTTGACAGGGGCCTCATGTACTGGCAGACAGCTGATTCAGCCAGAGGAATGAAACTGGCCCCATCAAGCTACAGTGACGTATTCACATTGTTGATGGGCTACAGTGCATGAGAAAGTGTTAATGGCCTGGAAGGAATTACTGTACACATCTACCAACCATCCATCCATCCGGACAGATAAACAGACGCACATACATGTGTATTTTAATGTGTTAAAAAGTTCAGCACAATTCATCACATTTTTGTTATTTTCCAAAGAAAAAGCCAGAGCAGGAACCTTGGTTTTGTGTTTCTGGTACACCAGTAAATCTGATGCGCACCAACAGTGATAGTGCATGTCTGGATAAAACACAGCCATAAACATCTGACCAATCACACAACACATCACACAGAGTGTGAGGACATTCATCCACAGTGTGGAAACCGATTCACTGACAGAATCGTGAGACCAAAAATGCATCCTCTTCTTCACAGGTTCTCCTCTTCTCACCAGGCCGGGTCAAGCAGACACAGCTGTGTGTGTGTGTGTGGTGTCGTGTGATTGGTCAGAAGTGTGTGTTGTGTTTTATCCAGAAATGCATCCAGACAGCAACGTTGACATTTCGCTTCAACGAGTCCACTTCCACTGTTTGAAGTCCAAATCCATGAGTTTATCAGACATGATGAGGAATTATTTCTCTGATTCTTCACAGAATCCCCACAAAGACAAACGTCAAATAGCATTTTCATGCTTAGCCAACATTGTGTCCTATGAATCATTTCATAGGACACAGAACGGTTGTTTCCGCCGCTGTCAGGAAACAACCGTTCTATACAATGCATGATGTACTCAGCAGCGGGAGGCGCTGTCTGCAGGAGCTCTGTGCTGAGTATGAATGGTGTGTGGAATATAAACAGGCTGACTGTTCCACCCACTGATCTACTGCTGCCTGCTAATGCTAGCAGAAGACAAGACAACATTCCAAGGTGAATGTTCTTCATCATGCCTCAAACTCATCTGGAAATGTCTCAGACTCCAATTCCTTAAAGTTTCTCTGCTTTCTGCATCTATATAGTTGTTGGCTGACAGATGCAGGGTGAACTTACATGTATTTACATATTTAGTCATTTAGTGTTGTGCTTTCAGTTCCATATGGACAGGGATTCATCAAAGAAATCTACATGAATTCATGTGTATGCACTGCTTCCTACATCTGACTCTCACAAAGAAGTACTAGGACCATTTACAGATAGAAATTGACTACTCCTTTTTTCTAACAAAAAAAAAAACAACAAAAAACTCAGAAATGAGAAATGAGATTATTCTTGGAGATTTTCTAGAAAAAACAAGGATATTTTTCAGCTCCAAAAGTTGAAAAATTGAGAGAAAAAACTCAAATGCTGAGATCAAGCCAGAAAAATGTTCTAGAAAAACGTTCCAAAAGTCAAATGTTGAGTTTCAAAAGTCAAAAACTTTTGACGTCTGAAATTTTTCTGAAATTCAAAAGTTTAACATTTTTAACTTTTGAAACACAAAATGTTTCTAGGACGTCTGTGAGATTAATTTCAGAATCTCTGAGTTTTTTGAAGCCAGTTTACTCATCTTTTCTTGTATCTACAAAAACTCTGATTGTGTTTCCTTCATGACTGAGCAGAAAATTCACACCAGCCTTTGTCCACGAGGCTCTGGTGGGCAGGAGAAGGGAAAACACCCCAAGGCTGTTTAGGCCATGCTAAATGCAGAAGTAGATTGAATGAAAGTGCAGTGCAGTGACAATGAAATATTTATCAAAAATGCTAAACTGTTCCTTAAAAATTGTTTAAAAGTGACGAGAAGAAGAAAGCACTGCAGCTTCGTGGCGTGTTGACGTCGGAGCCTCAGAGGAAGGAGGACAGGTTTGCTGCTGTGACGCTTCCCGTCACGTTGTGAAGCTCCGGCTCAGGGCCGTAGTAAGGCAGGTAATGGGCCACGTCTGCCAACGTCTGCAGGACATCATAGGTCACTGCAAACAGGAAATACGTGGGCAGCAGCCAGGTGAGGCTGAACACACACTCCCCCACTGGCAGAGGGACAGCCAGGTGTCTGGAAACCAGGAGACACAGCAACGCTTGAATACACTTCACACAGCGGTGTGTGAGCAGGCGGCTCATCTGTCCAGGTACTCACTGGAATCGCTCTTCTCTGGACTCTCTCAGCATGATGAACACAAACAGGCCCACTTCAGTGTTGAGGGAAAACGAGACAACTTTGTCCAACATGACAACAAAACCCTGAAGTAGGTGGAGAACAGATTATTCCCACAAATCTAAGGGCTCATTACTCTGTGTGTGTGTGGATGTGTGTGTGCGTGTGTCATTTACCCTGGGATCACACACGGACACAATGAAAATAATCCCAAATCCAAGCAGGGAAAATCCGAGTTGGGCGAAACTGCGAAACAAAAAGACAAAAACGGAAAATGAATAGAGTTTAAAACCAAAACAGTTTATGCGTCACTTTTCCAATGTCTGTCTCTGTGTTACAACACTTCAGCTCTAGTAATGCTGATGATTCACTGCAGTGAAACAAATCACTTCTTTATGACCGCTTTATGACACTTCCTGTCCTAAGGAATCTTTCTACAAATGGATGGAAGAACGCTGCTGTGTCTGGAGGAATCAGGTCCCTAAATTAGTGAGTTTTAAATTCTGTTTTATATATTTATGAATTAGCGCGCCTGTGCTTTGTCTGTTTTTAACATTTATTTATTTATCTTTGTACTTCATGTTGTTCATTGTGTTTTAAATCCCATCCTGCAAAACAAGTTTCCTGTTTGGGGAACAATAGAGGATCTGGACTGAACTATAATGTTCTCTCTCCTTATGAGAGAACATTATATGTCCCACAACATGATGCTGCCACTCCCATACATCCCAGTTAGGATGATACAAACATCCCAGTTTATCCTTAGATTGCAATGATGTCATTATGTCCAAACAGGACATGTCTCCACAGGTCTTTGTCCCTGTGTGTATTAACAAGCTGCAGTCTGACGATTAGGTTGCTTTGGACTTAAAATCATAAAGTGAACCAACACCACTGTGACTGATTGACAAAGTCACTAAAACTGAGCCTTAATCTGTAACAAGAGCTGATTAACTCTGACTGCCAGGTCACTGACCGATAGATCGTAGACAGGTTGTGACGTTCGGATGAAAGTTGTGAGAATTCAGACGAATCTTCTTGAATAATCCACCTAAAAAGATTCTCTATGAAACCTGCGGTCGGTTACTCTTTGCAGACAGAAGTATAAGTATAAGCATCTGGTGATGTGTGGCTGGATTAACTCTCTCTGACAAGAAGCAAGATAATACCTGGACAACAACACAATACGTTGCATATAATTGAACAGATGAGCGCGGCGCCTTCAGGCATCAGTTAATTGTTCCCAGGATGAATCGGACTGCAGCTCCATGACTCTCTTCCTTTGTCTTTCTAGTCGTGTCAAAACAGAAAGCATTGAGTTCCAGTGATCCTCCCGGTAACTTGGATCATCTGGGATTTCCCTCATTGTGTAAAGAGACAGTAATCATTTTGTATGTAAACTTCTGATTTTGAAGACAAATAAATCTTTGGTTATCAAAAATGAATTATTCCTGATCCTGCACACGACTGTTATAACACAACAGAAGTTGTTTTTAGGCTATGATAAAGAGAATTTTGACTCTTTGACTTTTTGGAGCTTTCTGATTGAAACATAGACTCTCAGGTATCATCATTTAAAATCTCCACCAGACGAGCCGTCCTTGTTACCTCCTGGCGGAGCAGTGCTGATGCTTGCTTGGTGAGTTTCTCTCCCAGGCTTCAGCCAGCCACTGCAGCCGGCTGCTCCACACAGAGCTCACCAGACCATCGACTGGAAGGAAGGAAACGCACTGTCAGAACCAAACCCAGCAAAACATTGTGCAGCCCAGAGCAACCCCAGCCGCTCTGCAGTCACGGAACTGTCAAATCTACTGACAGCCGAAATGTCCGGAGCCTCTGAGCAGCAGAACTCACGGTAACACTGCATTTGAAGGGGCGTCAGTCAGTCAGTCAGTCAGACAGACAGACCGTCCGTCCATTTTCTGCCGCTTACCTGGGGTCGGGTCGGTGGGGGCAGTAGCTTCAGAAGGGAGGCCCAGACTTCCCTCTCCCCAGCCACTTCTTCCAGCTCCTCCGGGGGAGAGTTAAAGCTCCGTCTCACAGGGGACTCCGCCAGATGTTCCCAGCAGACCCTCACTACACGTTTGGGCCTGCCAGGTCTGACTGTCTGACCGAAGACCCCTTATGATGGAGACAAACTTTGGATCTAGCGTTCCCTCGCCCGGACGTGGGTCACAGGGGCCCCACTCTGGAGCCAGGCCTGGAGGTGGGGCACGATGGCGAGTGCCTGGTGGCCGGGCTTTTACCCACGGAGCCCGACCGGGCTCAGCCCAAAGAGGAGTCGTGGGTCTCCCTTCCAATGGGCTCACCACCTGTCGGAGGGGCCAAAGGGGTCGGGTGCATTGTGTTACGGGCAGCAGCCGAGGGAGGGGACCCTGGCGGTCTGATCCTCGGTTGCAGAAGCCGGCTTATGGGATGTGGAACGTCACCTCTCTGGTGGGGAAGGATCTAGTGTGCGAGGCTGAGAGGTTCCGGCTATAAATAGTCGGCCTCACCTCAACACATGGCTCTGGTTCTGGAACCAGTCTCCTTGAGAGGGGATGGATGTATTTCCACTCTGAAGTTGCCCACGGTGAGAGGCGCCAGGCAGCAGTGGGCATACTTGTTGCCCCCCATCTTGGCGCCTGTACATTGGGGTTTACCCCGGTGAACGAGAGGATAGCCTGCCTCTGCATAGGGGTCGGGGGATGGGTTCTGACTGTTGTCTGTGCTTACGGGCCGAACAGCAGTACATATTACACACCCTTCTTGGAGTCCTTAGAAAGGGTACTGGAGAGTGCCCCTCCTGGGGACTCCCTTGTTCTACTGGGGGACTTCAACGCTCACATAGGCAATGACAGTGAGACCTGGAGGGGCGTGGTTGGGTGGAACGGCCCGCTCGATCTGAACTCGAGTGGTGTTCAGACCGGGCCCTTTATCATAATTTACAAAATCATGCAAAGTTGGCACTTTTAATGGAGTTTTAATGCAACTTTTAGAGCAACTTTGCATTAAAAGTGTCATTATTTACCGAATGACACTTCATGACAACTGGCATAAACATTCATAAAGACTTTTTTATGTTCATGACAGATGTTACGTCATGTTTTTGACAGTGTCATGTCAGTTGTATGCACATCCCTTCAAATAAAGTGTTACCAAACTCACTGGTATGCTTCATGGCGGATCCCATCACCAGGAAGGACACGGTGACGCTGATGGCGATGAACACCTGGATCAGCTGGGCCACCCAGGAGTAGGCCTTGTAACGCTCATTAATGATCTGCATGGAGGGGTGGTGGAGGTGGAGGATGTCCAAATGACAATGAAGACCCAACAAGGGTCCAGATAGACAGTGTTTAGAAAATCATAGTGCTGTATGAGCTGCCTTAAAACGCTCACAGGTTCAAATATTCATGTTTCATAAAGACATGCAGTTTTCATCCAACATTCCAACATGGAGAGTTTTCAGCTCCATCCATCTTCCAGGTCAGAAAGTTCAACTGTGGTTGGTTTCATCTTCTCCCACATCACGCCTCCAACATGCTGATCTATTTTGTTTCACTCCAAACCAGATGTATCGCAGTTTTCTCTTCTGTATGGTCAGACTGGTTGTCATGCCAACAGATACTTCTGAGAGGTAGATCTCACCTGCTCCTTCGACGTCACCCTGAGCCACCTGACTGAAGCTGTCCATGCCAGGTGAGTCCAGGTGAATGGCTCCATGTTTAGATCGACATGGTTCCTTCAGCAGCTTTAGACCTTTGGATGTTCTTAACTCTGCTTTAGCCCTCTCCATCACCCGGTCTGCTGTGTTTGAGTCTTCATGATGTCGTTTGCTCTCAACAAAGTGGCAGACATGTTTCTTTTTATAAAGTCCTGGCTGTAGCAAACCTCTGATGCCTTCACAGAACAACCACACTCTCACCGAGGCCTTCCTCACACACAGCCGAGAATTAAAAAAACAAATATGTCCTAAACATTGTTTAAGAAAAAATCATCGTATACACGGTTTCAGACAAACTAAAACCTATGTTAGCCAGTCAGAAACAACCAAGACTTCCTGTTAGGAATTAAAGTTAATAAGACGAGACGATTTCTATTGTGAATTGTGACAAAGGAAGTATGTGAATATACTGGAGCATTAGTTATCACAGACTGTAATCACAAGTCTCAGTTTTCCCATGGACACACACACAAATACAGAGTTTTGTCAACTCTCCTCTGTGGTTGGAGCTTTTATTACTAATTATTTTTAGTGATATTAAACTGAATTTTTGTGAGGACGGAAGGCCGGAACATAAACATATATTAGTTTTCCCAGATTTCTGGCTATGTGTGGACTGAGATTAAATCACTATCTTTTTAGTTTGCTGATTTCAACTGGTTTCACAAAAATCCACTTAGACACATCAGATTAAAAAGAGTGCTTTACAGTTTTCAGATTTGTACTCATATGAAATGTTGAAAATGCATTCTTCAACCTGAGGTTGATCTACTAACTAAAATCCCAATAACTGTTGGGGTGTGAGAGGCGCTGAAGGGCAGCAGTGAGCTCTACATGTGGAAACACTGAGGGGAGAATATTGACTCCTTCCTTTCAGGTTGTGTGACCTGGAACTGGGACTAAATGAGCTGGCCAGCCCCTGCAGCTCTCTGCTGCATGTTTTTATTAGCACCACAGGTGGCTGTTTACAGAATGGAAGCATTGTTTTCCCTGCTAATTGAATCCAAACACTGGTTGATCACATTTTTGTTACAGTTGACTTCATCCTTTATTATAATCCATCAGTGCACCGGCCTCTTGGAGGCTCACCGGCTGCCAAAGCCTCTACAGCTTCTGATGTTTTTCATTTATGTTAGTCAGAAAAACACAGAGGGAAAAAAAAGTGGAGCCTATAGGAGAGATAAACCTAGCATCACTTTTATAGGTGTCTAAATTATTCTATTTAATGCAGATGAAGTTAGTTGCATTTGAAATATGCAAATGACTTATGGGCATTCACATTTATGTACAAACACACTCATGCACTAGAGTGTGTTTCCTCCAGGGCTACTGGGGTTGACCATGGAAGATATGGAAGGTTTCATAGTCACAGATGATAAAGACTGAGTTGTGTTGCTCAACCTAGCAACATGGTAGCAGCGTTGCTTTACTTGATAATGTAGCAATTGTCAAGTAAAGCAGAATTAGCATCAACCTGAGGATTTGTCTTAAAAAGGCAATTTGTCAATAAGTTATTAAATATGTTTATGATTCGTCTGATCAGGTTTAAATGATGTTGAATGAAGCTGGGCTCCTTCTACTGTGCAGTTCTAACTTCAATCAAAGCTTCCATGTTTTCACATATCTCAGAGTCACTACAATGGATTATTTAGCTTAAACTAAACATAATTTTCATATAAAAAGGTTAGCAAAATAAAATTTGGACTCATTTTCTAATTTCTTGATTTTATCAAACACTGAAGATTCTTGAGAAGTCTCACCTTTGTCAGTGGAATGGTAGCTATCTCTCCAGTCTTTTCAGACCTGAGGGGAAATCATACATGCACACACACGTTGGTTGATCTGAAGAATACCAAAATATTTCTCACATCAGCTAAATGTTTAGCTATGTCAAGTTTAATAGTGTTGTGTGCATACAATCTGTAAAGCATTTAACAATTCTGTCTCAGAAAACTGATGCCGCTCAGACAATAAGATAAAACATCCCATCTCCAACTTACAAGCCAGAAACAATTTTAGTAGAAAAATAAACAGAAACAGGGTCAGGGCAGAACTTCAAGTTTCCCTTGCTGTTCTTGTAGATGCTTGCACTTTCCATTTTTTTCAAAAGGTGCTGGAATTAGATTTCTTTCAATGAAGGATCAAACTAATCCTGTTCATGGAGAGACTGTGAAACTAAACAAGGCAGAAAGTGAAACATAACGCTGGTTCTCGACATGAAGCAATAAAACCTGGATTGGAAACGTTCTGCTGTTTCTTTGAACACAATTCAAACCACCCAGGTGACATGAAGTGTGGATGAAATAGGACCTGGCAAATGTAAGAAAAGCCCCTTTTCCCTCATGATCAATGAATCCAAAATGGAACCACCATAACAACCAACAGAGCGTTTGTTGAACCAACATCCTGCCAGGCAGAGCAACCTTCTAGTCAAAGCAACAGCCATTTGTGACCAAGCTACCAGATGGGCTGTTTGCTTGTGTGTGAGTGTGTGTGTGTGTGTGCATGTGTGTCATGTTGTGTGTACGTCAGTAGAAGTCCATGTGTAACAATAAGGAGAGTATTTCATAACTAGAACTCATCCTAAGAATAATAGTGTCAGATGTTCTTTTTATGCTGTTTTTATAAAAAATAGCATAAAATGGACTTAATTCTTGAAGAGAGTTCAGGGAAAGAAAGGAGCAGATAAAAATTTCATAATTATGGTAAGTTCTCATGTTATTTGTTATCGTCTGAGCTAGTGGGATCATGTTATGTAGATGTGATATCGGAGTGGCCCCAAGGTTGAGCCTTGGTTAACTCTTGACGTGATTTCTGTCATCTGTGATGTAAAGTTACTAACAGACCTGATTTCACACTAGAGTTAAATGCTCCAGTGTGATTTCTGGTGCTGAAAGCTGACACGTCCGGGGGGTTCTGTAACCTAGAATTCCTCTTCTATTGTTTGTATCTGTCTCTTTAAAAACTCCTGCTCTTTCTGAAGCCCCGCCTTCAGGAAGTCATCACAGCAAGGCTCCTCTACTAACCCTTTAACAATTTGACCAGAGTCTGATGAACTCAACAGATGTGCAGTTCCGCCAGATGTTTGCTGCTGGCTAGTCTGAAGGAGCGGAGTGGTGGAGTGGTGGAGGAAGGCTGCTCCGTGAGGCAGAAGCTCTGGAGGTTGAAAACTGCAGGCAGAGGAGGAGTTGTGTCTCGAAGGCAGAGATAGGTCCACTAAGGAGTTTGGCACAGCTGAATGGTTGCCAAGGGAGATTAAGGGATTTCTCAAACATATGAAAGAATCAAGGCAACACTCTAGGTTTTTGATGAGGGACAGGTTTGGCTCTCAGAGTGTAGAGAAACATCAGAAAGTGAAGGAATGGCCTAAATTATAAATGTGCTACCAACAGAAAAAAAGGAACACACAGCGAGTTACTGATAAATCTCTGAATCACTCCTTCCATTCTAAACTCTAATGCTATCTATTTGTCTGCAGCACAGCAGGTTTAAATAACAGAACTGAGTCCTCCTCTGCAAAAGCAGAAAAGGACTCTAGAGATCGTGATCAAAGCTACAGGATGCTACTGTGGGTAAAATAACTACTGAAGATTTTTTCCAGTTTAATATTTCTAATGGGGCCAGTGAGATCATATTAACATCAGAGGTCGGCGACGACCCAGGTAAGCGACACATACAAAAAAATCAAAGGAAATTTGTCCGCAAAGTTAAGCATAAAAAAAACAGTTGAATATTGATGTGAAGAGTCAGAGGACAGTCAGTGCTGCCCTGATCTGATCATCATGGAGCTTCTTTAGGAATGTGGGTGGAGGATGCTAGCATTAGCACTGGGGACGTCCTCACCATCCGCTGCTTCAGAGCAGGTAGGGCTCTGTGGATCTGAGTCCTGCTTCTCCTCTTCCTCCTTCTTGGCCTTCAGTGACATCATCTCTTGCTCTGTAGCTTTCATGTTCACCACATTCAATTTCTGCCAGACCACAAGTCCTCAAAATGTAATTTTTATATGCCTTAACTCTCCAGTCGCCTCTTCTCATCTGAGGTCAACTTCCCATAACTGATTTCCTGAAACATGCTCATTTCTTCAGTGTTTACTTATTTCAAGCAGCGTTACTTTTCTCCTCCACTTCCCTGCCCCTCCTCCTGTGACGGTAGCGCCTTTAGCTTACAAACCTCAAACAAAATTAAAGAACTCTGAAATAAATGACTAGATCCAGCATGAAGGTTGCAGCACATTAGGGTTTTCGCTGAGCAGATCCAGCAAACTGACAGCTGTACATTTGTTCTCATTTAGGCAATTCACAATGCGATTCCTTAAGATAACAATCGATTAACACAATCTTCTTGAAATTAATTGACTATGCCTGAATAACAAGATCCAGAATTAATGATGTTTGATATAAAATAATTAGCATTTCAGACTGGTCTGATGCTCTGTAAACGACTGCTTGCTCCATACACTGTAACAAACCAGGCTAATTAAATGTTGCAGTGTTATAAGTGTGACGATAATCAGTGTAATGTACTGGTGGCGTATCAGGATGTGTTTGATGTGAAACGTGGTCCCTTCTCAGAACCATGCCATGCAGACTGCCTCATGGTCAGATTGCCTCTCCATGGTCAGGCTGAAGCGAACAGGCCAGACCGGGACAACCTCAGCGTTTTAAATCAACCAAAACCAACAAGGCAAACAGTCCAGCCTGAACCCGACTCCGGCCGGGTCAACGGTACAAACGGAGCGACTCACAAAGAGCAGGAAGAAAACACACACATCCTTAGCAACAAATGTACTCATTTATCTGCTTAGTGATTCATGAGAGTCATATGCTGAAGGCTTATGAATACATTTTAATGAATGTGTCTCTTTAATATCTGCTGAAATAATCAAAAATTACTGCTCTGACAGTGGAGGAGTTCTGGCTCACTTCCCTGGATCAGATTTCTTATCTTCTTTTTGGTTCTGTTCTTTTTTCTACCCAAGCCTTTCAGTCAAAATGAGGTGTGGGTTTTAACTAGGCCATTCCAACACCTTGATGACCCAGTTTGATTCAAACTACAGCTGACGATAGATAGATAGATAGATAGATAGATAGATAGATAGATAGATAGATAGATAGATAGATAGATAGATAGATAGATAGATAGATAGATAGATAGATAGATAGATAGATAGATAGATAGATAGATAGATAGATAGATAGATAGATAGATAGATAGATAGATTGATTGATAGATTGATTCAATTTTATTGTCATTGCACATGTCCCAAGTACAGGCAACGGGATGCAGTTTGCATCCATCCAGAAGTGCCTGAGCAAGTTATAAATATAATATATATGGTGAACTAAATATCATACAGATGTAAATGTCCACAGCTATGGCTGTGGTGAATGTACAGGTTGTGAACAAAAATATACAAATGTATGTACAAGATGGCTGTAGAGTCACATGACTCCACATTTGAATCAAGAAGGGTTTCACCAGGGTAGACCAAGAGCTTTTAAATCAATGGGTGTGGTGCCAGTTTTAAGGTGATGCAAAATCCATTTTTTTAACTTTAAATTTTTTGTGTACTTTGAGTGTCTAAGAGTGCAAAAAATGTACATTTATTTTCTCCTGGTGCTGCACAGATACCCTTTTTTTCTTTTTTCTTTTTGGATTACATTTTTCAGTCTATTCATTTTTCTTTATTCCCCAAAAACATTTTCTTGTCTATGACCTTGCCACATTTGCTATGGAACTGCTAAACAAGGTCCTAACTTCTTGTTAAGTTTTATGATCGGCAGCAATTTTGTAGTTCAAGTTCAGTTGTGCCAAAGTTGCAAGTAAGCAAGTCAAAAGGTTTGGTTCTAGCGTGTATTAACACACAGGAAGAGGCTCTGTCCCTCAGCATCGGAGCCTCTTCAAAGTGCATGGGGCATTTAATTACGAGTGCTTCAGCGAAGTGTGCCAGTGCCAAGAGGGATTTTCCAAAACACTTTGTCTGATTGAGAATATAACTGTTCTGTATGTTTTGAATTCAGTTATTTGTTTTTGTTTTTGCCATTTTTGCCTTGGGAGAAAAAAAGATCCAAATGCATTCAGTGAAGTTCTTGACGACTCCTTAATCATGTCTAGGCTTTGTTTACTTCATTCATATTGTGGTGGCATTAATATTTTAATATGTATCTGACATGCATGGACATTACAGTTAAACTATGGCTCCAACAAGTAAGATTTAATGGACAAGTCTTCTGTTGTTGGCGTCTTTAATAAACATGGGAATAAATTGTTTCTCTGCCAGTAGATAAATGAATCGCTGCTATCAGTCTACAAAAATGGCTGAATGGGGTAGAGTGGAACGCTCTGTGACCTGGAGGGGGGCAGGGCGTGAAAGGTCTCGTTCACGTTTAAAAAGACCGCAGCACGAATTGCTCTAAAACGAGTTGCTCTAAAACGAGTTGCTCTAAAACGAGTTGCTCTAAAAATGCCTCAGAACAGAGGTAAACCAGGGGTCTGTGGAGCTACAATAACCAGGTATTCTGTTCAAAGTATTGCAGTTCTACTTCATATAAGTGAATGATTTAAAAGTGAAAAAGGTTTAAAGGCACTTTACATCTCCAAGCTACTGCTTTTTCCTGACCTCACTGCATTTCACTGATATTTAAGTCCACCCTTCCGTACATCAGTCATCATATGCCTCCCATTGGCTGTGCTGCCTAATGCTCATTCTTCTTTCACACTTTTTTGCATATTGCTACATTTTGGACATGGAAATGATTGTAACTGTGAGCTACAAGCCTGGAAACAATCCAAACAGATATGTTAACATTTTATGAATAACTCTTCTATGGGAATTAATACATCCCACACACCATTAATAACAGATTTCTGGTTCACATTTTTTTTTTGCTTGTTCCTCCGTCTCCACATCTTCTTCAGATATTTCTTTTGACATTCCAGAGTCTTTTCTTCATACCTCTAATAATTAACACCCACTAGACATAACACACTTTGCACCAGCTATTCTAATTTGATTATGCTCACCTCCACATCTTGATTCCTGACCTTCTCTGATGTCAAAAGCATTTTAATCAAGTTTGCTCTGCTAAATGTTAGGTCCCTCTATGGGAAGATTTATGGTAATGATTTGATTTTCTTCATAATTTAGACTCCTTTAGACTGATACCTGGAGCTAAAGAAAATGTGCTCCAACTTCCAACGTGTGCTTGAATTTCAGTAATTTTCACTTCCTCAGGCTGAGTGGCAGTAGTGCTCGCTCTTACAGTGGGTTATAAAAAGACTCTCCTGGCTGTAGATTTAGCAGCTTGCACAGAAACTAACTTGCAAATTCAGGAATTAGAATAAAGTTTACAGATTTGAGTAAATTTAAAGTTGCATTATTTTCCATTTCAATTCTTTTTCAATTTTCTTCATGGTTTTAAACTCATTTTTCAGTTGTTTTTTTTTAAACTGGTCAAAATCACTGTTTAAAGCCATGTTGAATACTGTATGGGTCCCCTTGCCTTTACACACAGATGAACTTTAATTTAATCTTATTCTTAAAGTAAAGCCACAGTTACAGTGTGGTGTTGCCCCCCCTTTTAAGTTACAGCTGCTTAAGTGTTTTTCAATAAATTAAAATGTGTTTTCTCATTAGGCTTATTTGTCAGATTAAAAATATCCTTTCAAAATAATCTTTAAGATGATATTAAACATGCATACATAAACCCACATTTTTGTATTACAAAATGTTTTTTATTGTCTCAGATTATAATTTAAAATATTTTTTTTCATAAACTGAAGTGAAAAATCATCATACTTAATCAAAATAAAAGCTGGAAAATAAACTACTGTGTGTAATTAAAGTATATAATGTGTTTCACTAAGTGGTGAAGTTCTTAACATAAATGGACTTTCCCATAACATGCTATTTTATTAAATGGGTTTTCAAAGAGAGCATATGTAAGGTCAAACACTGATGTTGGATGATTAGTTTGAGGTCAGTACTCAAGTGTAGAGCAGGCAAGCTGCTCCATATCAAACACAAACACTCTTTACTTTGTGCACCAGTGAATGGTCATATTGAATCTTCAAATTTTACAATAATTTGAAACTAAAAAATAGAAACCATTTTGGAGAAATAATTGTTTTAATCATGAGGGTTTTCTAGTGGCATACTATTCTAATCACCCAAGAGCTGTTATAAAACCTGTTAAAATACTGTACAAACGAGCCAAGTAAAAAAAAGCCTACAATTCAATATTATTAATAATTGAGCACTTTGTCATAAAGTGCTCAATTAGTACTCAACTAACCTCTCAAGTGT
The DNA here is from genome assembly GCF_904066995.2 of Poecilia reticulata. NCBI lineage: Eukaryota > Metazoa > Chordata > Actinopteri > Cyprinodontiformes > Poeciliidae > Poecilia > Poecilia reticulata. The sequence goes on from NC_088833.1 coordinate 30,650,692, forward strand.
AGAGGTTAGTTGAGTACTAACCTCTACACTTGAGGTTAGTACTCAAGTGTAGAGCAGGCAAGCTGCTCCATATCAAACACAAACACTCTTTACTTTGTGCACCAGTGAATGGCCATATTGGAACAGTCAGGAAAGATCTGACATATTTCAAAATGTTTTTGTATGCTGTACCACCTGATTTCCTCAGTGTAATGAAATGGCATCAGACTTATAAAGAGCTTTATGGGCTCCACACTCTGGGAGTGATGTCACTCTGTTGTGATGTCAACCTGTTGTGTATGTATTCCTCAACACACTTCAGCAAACCTTCTCCATTTATGAATGGAGAGGAAATGAAAGCATTATTGTTTTTTATTTATTTATTTTATAAATATTAAATAAATATTAATTACATTTCACCAGGAAAATCGCATTGAGATTAAAAAGATTTGTTTGCTAGAGAATCCTGGCCAAGACTGGCAGCATTAACATTAGTAATCTCAACCAACTTAACACTATAGAAAAACCCACTAGATACTACAGATGAGACACATTAGCATTTTCAAATTTCAACCAATAACTTTCATCCACCCAAACGTCAGAACACTAAAACTGCTGCATGTCTAAACATTAACCTCTGATTGTGAGGCAAACTACAAGGCTACAGAGTTCCCTGGACTCTCTTTCGTCTTTGTTAATTCCCCCTCCTACCTCATCTAAACAGTGTCAAAAACCCATAACTGTTTCCAAAGAGTCAACAGATGAAGTGAAACAAGGTTAAAGGAAAGGGATTTGTGGAAGTATAAACAACCATGTGCTCTGAGCAGATGTTTTCTTTTCTTTCCTGTTACTAATTTACAGAAATCCACAAGAGGGCAATGTTGTTCCACTCAAACCCTGTCAAGGAAGAGAGGAAGTCGTACCTTTCATTGAAGGTGTCTGAGCCATATGGGTCACAGTCAGTGTTTTTTTTAAGATGAACAATGAACAGTGATGGGTTTAAGGGGGAAGGGGGGGAATAACAGAAATAAAAATTCATGCCAAGCAATCAGAATGAAATGGTTTTTCTGCAAATCAGCGTAATAAAAGAGGCTTTAATGGAAAAGGAAGGCCGGAGCCAGGGAACCGTTGCAATCCAAAGATACTTTGAAATAATTACATATTCTGCTCAAGAGCTGTTAATTGCACATATTCACAGCTTTCTGCTGATGTATCATCACTGTCACTCTTGGCCATCAGCGATACAAAATCACCCAGAGTCAGAAGCACAAATGGAAATCTGCTGCAGCCTCTTTCTGATCTCAGAATGGTTGTTGACAATATAAAGCCATAAACGAGCCTTGTGCTCGGAAATGTTCTCTGACAAAGTGTCATTCTGTTTTTTTTACGATAGGAATGGCTGCCTTCGCAGGCTCTGATTCTGCACCACTGTACCTCGCCGTCTCTCAACAACAATTTTCAAATCAAGAAGAAAAAGGTAAGTGAACCATATGGTAGGCGAATTAACTATCAGCCTCCATTTTCATGAATATAACATCAAGAAATTCTCGGAGAGGATCAGATTTGAAACAGAAAGTTGGGCGTCCAGCAACAGCAAACCGGTCTTGATGAAGTCACATGACGCTGGAGAGCAACTTAACACCTCAGTTTGACTCAGTCTTTCTGAGGACCATAATACATTTGGAGGCTTATTTCAGAACCAATACACAAAGGTCACCAGGATTCTGTCAAATAATGTTTGACAGTTCTTTCTAGACAGAATGTTGAAATACAGAGGCTTACAATATTAAAGTCTATAGTTTGGTTTGCACATGGAATCAGCCTCTTTTACTTAAATGCACCTAAATAAATCTGGTGCACTAACTCTATTCCAGGACTCAGCATCTTAGTACACAGATCTAATGTAACTTCAGTATATATGTAGCTGTTGTTTGAAGGCCTCTGAGGATTGTGAGAAGAAAATTGTAAAGATGTTTAAATGGGGGGTGTTATGTATTTTCCAAGCATAGTGCCTCAATTAAGTAGCTAGGTTACCTTCAGTTATTGTGAAAATGTGAAATCAAATATGACTTAAAAGAAATTTGTCTTTGCAATTTAAACCCTCCCGACCCCACTAAGGGACAAGGGTGTACAGAAATTGGATGGATGGATGCAATTTAACACCTTGAAATTGTGCCCCTGTCTCTTTAAGAAGCTCCTGCTCTTTCTGACTTTTCACAAAAATGTATGTGGGGACCTTTAGTTATGTTTTCCAGTCTTGTCAGATAGGTTTGTTAGTTTGTTTCCATGACGCCATGACTTGACCAGCTATATTTTCTATGAACCATCAGAGGGTGCTGTAGAGAAATTTAATAATTCAGGACAAGGGGGGCTCAGGTCTCGCTGCATGGGACAGGCCCTGACTAGCCTGTGCAGGCCAGCCAACCTCTTTTCCATCCTATAGAGTCGGAGATCTGGGAGGGAAAAGGGGGACTGAGGTCTCCCTGCATGGGACAGGCCCTGGGACTTCCGGTTTGAGGGTCGGGGGGAGGTGGGTGGGGGAGGGTGAGTGGGGGATGGATGAGTGGGGGTTTTTGGATGAGTGGAAGATACATGGTATGTGCAGTTGTTCCTAGGAATCCCAGGTGAGGCTCAGCTCACTGCTGCCTCACCGGCTTCACTTCTGAGCATTGAATGGGAAAATTCAGTGATTTTCAAGAAAAAATAATCAGAATTGGTGAAGTTAAATGAAAAATAGATACTTTGTAGTACAAACCACAGGGTGAAAATAGCAATATAAATTATTTCATCATTATATATTATTTTTCCATGATGGCAGATGGCAGGTGAGGCTCTACCTCACCTGCCTCCCCTGACACCTGAAGCCGACAGCTGAATGGACAAACAACCACATTAAAACTCTGAGCTCTCATAGACCCCAGTGTTAAAACTTACAGCAGAAACAAACACATTTACAGCCAGAAATCTAAGATGAAACATCCATAATTCAATAAGATAGTGAAATAAAAATGCAATCCATTATTGATAAAAAGGGATCACTGAGTCAACCTGGGATGTGTCTGAATCTTCAGCTTCTCTGTCAGATTCAGCCTACAGACTGCTTCTCTCAGGGAAATCTCATTTTGTGCAAAAGGGCCTGGAGGAGAGCAACAGCAGAAGATCAGGGGAGTTGGAGTTAACACTTACTGCTCCAATGAGACGTTGGAGATCAGCAGGTGGGGGGCTGAAGACGGAGGAGCAGGGGGGCTGCTGGAGGTGGGTGGGGTTGTTGTGTCAGTGGCCATCCTCCTCTCTGGTGATGACGTCTGTGGGACGATCTCCAGCACTGCCCAGCACCTGGTAAACACACGCACACACACACGCGCGTACGCACACGCGCACACACACACACACGCACGCACACACGCACACACACACACACACACTGAAAGTTACTCAATAATTAAAACTTGTGTTGCATACATAAATGAGTCATGAACTTACATGTTTAGCGAGTGAAGATCTTTGGTACTTGGAACTTTGTGGACCATCATTTGATTGGCTCTGACAGGAAAAAATGCATTTTTTCTCCCAAAGCATTATGCATTTTTTGTAACGTTTTGGTGCATTAACACATGAACATTAAATATCTACAGATACATTGCAATCGTTGACTGGATTGTTGATCTTCCAGTATATCTGGTGTACACTTTTGTTTGTGTTTTTGTTCTTCCAATTTTTTATGCAATTCCTTGGATCTTTTAGTTCTTAATTTTTTTAAGTGTGATGCCATTGCTATAATTTTCCCCCGCTATGGGACACCGCTTTAAGAGTGTCCCATAATATCGGAGAAGATACTTCTCCATTGTCATTCAGATCTAAAAAAAACAACACATTTCTTTCCGTATTTCCTGTTTGAACCACTGGTTATTAAGAAAATCTTAATATATTAATTTAGTTTCCATATATTATTTCCTTTCTGTAAGCCAAGGTCCACTGTTAAATATACAGCTGAGTGGTCACTCACATCTATTGTTCAGATCTCACATTTATCCATCTTGTCCCTGTCTTGTAAGTGTCAAAAAATAATAAATTCTTGTGTACACTGAATGAGTGGCTGAATAGTGTGTATAGTCCTTTTTACTGGGCTAAAAGTCTCTCCATATGTCTATCAGACCAACTTTCTTAAATAACGTAACAGGGTTTCCCCCTACATTGGCTCTCACAAGCACAAACCTGCCTTCCTTATCCGCCAGTTCAAATAATTTTTCAAATTGTATCTTGTTTGAAATAAGAGTAGCTACTCCTCTTGTATGCCCTGATTTGTATGAAGAGAAGAACAAACCAATTCTTCCTAGTTTTTCTTGTTCACTTTTGTTTAGGTAGGTTTCTTGTAAGTACACTATGTGAGCATGTTCCTTTTTCATTTTTGATAAGATTTTACTTCGTTTAATTGGGCTGAGTAGACCATTAACATTAAAAGTAATTATATTTATCTTATTGTTAGCCATATCTGATTGTCTTGTTGATCATTTTGAGATGTTTGAACAGAGGAACAGCCAGCTCAAGCAGCCATCTAGGAAGGTGACGTCACCGGAACCTCCACAAAGGAGAGCTTTTAAAAGATGGTTTGGGCTTCGCTGCATGCAGGAGGAAATGACACAAGTAGTCTGCATGCCAATGAAATACAGCCAGTTTTATTTAGATATTTCCTGTTTTTTTTTTTTTTAAAACCATTTCTTTTTTTGGATTTCATTGACTATCAGTACTGTAATTTAAGCAGGACTGCCAAAACAATATAAAGCCTGAATAAGATCAATGACTGCCAGCTGACCAGCAGCACACAGCAGCATGTGATCCTTGGGAAAACTCTGTTGCTTCCCACTCTTTCTTCAGCATCTTACTAGGACTTAAACCAGATTAAAACCTCAGTATACCTGTTCTAGTGTGGACAGACAGGATCTGAGACCAGATATTTACATTCTATCTCCAGCTTCTGTAACTGCTACCTGCTGAGAAAGAGCTGCATTTATCCATAAATCTTTTTGAATACTAAACTATGAATGGCTTTTTCCCCCTTTCTCCTAGACGGAGCAACTGAAGCAGCTATTGCTGCAATCAAATATATTTACTGTTTTTCAACTCTTAGATTTTAACACAGGCAGAGCTGATCTGTTTGGCTCCGTTTCTCCTACCGTGTTTCCCCGATAGTAAGACACCCCCGATTGTAAGACGTATCGGGGGTTTCAGGGGGGTTGGCTAATATAAGCCGAAACACGGGGGTATTGCCGCCTTCCTCTCATCTAGCTGCGCGCCGCCTCCTGCCCACGTCCGCACCGTCCCCCTCTCCATACGTCACCGCACCGTCCCCTGTACTTGTCACTGCCGCCTCCTGCTTAAAATACGGTAATACAATACTGTTCAGGTTGTTAATAAATGTTAATTTTATGGTTAAAACAAAAAATTTGACAATTTTTTTCCAATATAAGACATAACCCGAAAGTAAGACATAGTGGGGCTTTTGGGGATAAACGGTAGTAGATGCCACTACTGCCATTAACATTTAACTTTTCCTTACATTTGACCAGTAAGGCACAAAGACAAAGGTACATATAAAAAATATTTTCTATGTATTTTTCCAAAAAATATTAACAAAAGAATTTCAACAACAAATCTAAAAAATATAGCAAAATGGGCCCAAAAGAAATCAACTAAGAGATACCTAACTCAGGATAACAAACCAAAAACTGACCACAAAGGCTAGCCTACACAAAGGAGGAGGGGTGGGAGAAGAGACAAAGACAAACAATGCATAAGCATAAATAACTAATTCAAACCAAAACATTTTGACTAGAACACAACTATAAAAAACAAAACAACCGAACACCGAAAATGTTTTAGCAATTGTGAAATTAGTAGAGAGGAAGAATCTTCAACATCATGTCTCCTGCTTCCAGCAGCCTGATGGATTGTTCCACTTCTTGGTTTGCCTTACCACCAATCATCTTCCCCCACCCAGTCCTTCAAACTCAGCAAAACAAAATAATTAATGATCTAAATAAACATAAAGTATTTACTAAATGTGTGCACTCATAAACAACCCAATGCAATAACAACCACCAAAAAAAATATAAAATTCTACCTATATTATGTGAAAACATTTAAATAAATACTAACACTCTGATATTTATTTATTTTATTTTTTTACGGGAATTTCCTTTAATAGTAGCACAACTCAAACAGCAAACATGAAAAGAAAATCAGCAGGCTTTTATGTTTATTATTAAGCCGGACTTCCTTATGGTTACAAGTCCAGTCAGGATCTTGGTAAATTTTGGAGGTGTAGCAGTCTAAAGCCTTGTTCCCACTGAGCCGGGTTATTTTGGGATGCTATTTTATTTTTTTCCATAGTACAAGTGGCCTATTCAACCGATCTGTACCTCACTGTTCCTGGGCCTCCTTCAATGGTACAGTACAAGTAGGGTGGAACCAGTCCCACAACATAGTCAGTTGAATAGGGAACAGAAAAATATCACTGTTTGACAAACATGAGACATAAAGAAGCAGCATTAGACGTTTGTAGCTTAACCCCGCCGACCCAGTGAGTCTAAAGGAGGTTGGAACCGGTCTTCTGAATACGTCAGGCCCTTCTCCACAGGCTTGGATTTAACCGCTTCATTGTAGTTTTACGGAACCACCGGGGTTAGAGCAAACCGGTCCTTCCCATGTATTTCATGCAAATGATTTGATTGGCATTCGTTGAGCAGCCCCTGGATTTCCATCAACAAAAATGCTCACCACCTGCCCATATTCGTACTGACATAGTGAGACTACACTGCCAATGGCGACACATTCAACTTGGCAATAACCAAACCAGACCTTAACTGGCTAGAGTGAGACCTGACAATGGAGATGGGGGTATAGTGGACCAAACCGAACCAACTCGTGCTGTACTGCTCATAAAATGAGCCATAGCTGACACTGACAGCCAAGCAGTCTTACCGCTTTAAAGGCCTCAGCGGGACAACAGATGGATTTTAGACTGAAATAAATGAGACCGTAACCCTGCAAAGAACAGGTTCTGAAAAGTTTGTTATAAACCTACACTCACATTGGAGGATATTTTTCGTCTTGTTTTTTTAAATTTGACACACTAGCACTACCACTTTGTGCTAATTTCTTCCCTCCAACACCAATTGTAGCTGATCTTGTTTTCCTGCTGCTAAACCGGCCATAGGGATCCTATTTCTTGTATACTGAGCAGACACCGCTCCTGAGCAGTGTGTCTGTTGGGTTATGCGCTGCATAGCCTTTGAATTTATTGTGCCCCCTGCTGAATCTCCTGCTGCGAGACACATCAGGGCAGAATTATAAAAGCAAAGAGGAACCAGAAAAAAACAGGGTTCGGCAGTGGAAAAAATAATACTTTGCTTTGTGTTAGCCTATCATTTTATCCTGAGGTCGTTTTAGTTCCACACATGTTCTTCACAAGCTTTTTCACTTTAATTCTTTAGTTTGTGTTGCCCATGGTAACAGCAGTGCTTGTGGCATTATGCATTTTGAAAATGAAATGCTGAAACTGTAATCTTAGGACTGGTGAGCAATAGGGATTATAAACTTCCCACAGGACTAATGGGCAGTTTAGCATGTGAAGAGGTGTATTTTGTTAGCTTCCTGCTTCCAGTTGAGCATGATTTCATTAAAAATAGTGGATAACTATGTTTGAAAAGCACTGCCCTCTGATGTAGCAAATCTGCAGATTTATCATCACCTCTTCAGATCACTGCAGAAATTTAATGAGAAGAGGGAAAAGCTTTTCTATGTGGAATAAAGCTGATGGAAAACAAATTATGTCTGTGAGAAAAAAGTTCCAGTAGGTTTTTGAGTAAAGGAAAAAAGTTTTCATTTGACCTTTGATAGGCAGTTACTAAAGCTATTGATATGGAAGGGTTACTGTAATTTTCAGAGACTAGTCAGTTATGGCTAGCCATGTGATCTTATCGGAAGACTTTGCTGTATTTTCATTGAACATCTGAGTGGCAAGATTTTCTCCCTTTGAATTCCACAACCCAGAGATATGATGGCTCTCACCCACAATCCTCACCAGTGCCACAGGAACTGTAATTTGTATTTAGTCCATTTATCTTCCAGTATAACAATCAGCCTCAAGGTCCAATCTGTCAACAGTTGTCTTGATTACAATAACCTGATGCAATTTCTCCACTCACAGGTCTTATTGGTGGAAAGCTAAGTTAGGGCTAGAAGTGCTTTGTGCTATATGGAGTGTTTATTCTTGTAATTTTTAAGGTGCTAAATTGTTTTTTATGACACTTTCAATTGTATATTACAAACACAGTAAAATTTGATTGCTTTTTTTCTTTTTGGAAATAGTTTGAGATGCTGACCTCCCTTCTTCTGCTCTTGTACTAGTGAAGCGTTACAGGCAGAACTGATTAGGGCTGAAATGATTCCTCGAGTGATTTGAGTACCTCGATTATTAAAATTCCTCGAAGAAAATTTATCTGCTTCGAAGCTTCGTTAATTTATATTTTATTATTTAATTCACTGTGTTCCGGCAAGGTTATTACTTGCATTCCACAGAGCTCTCACTTCCGCCTGAGTTGTTGACGAAAGCTAAGTGTTAGCAGCATAACGTGAAGTTTTCAAGTTTAAAATCCTGTGGGGATTTTATTGATTGATGATAATGTTCGGGTCTTTGTCGTTTTTCGGGGGACCAATAAATATCCTTAAAATGACTGGCACGATGCCTGGTGCATGGCAGCTTTTCTCTCATGGAGCTGCTGCCTGGTGGCCGGTTCAGCAGGGAAGAGCGCTGCAGGTGTATTTATACAGGTGAGCGGATAGACTGTACACTGCGGGCGCCTGCACATTAGATGATTAACGTAAGTGTAGCTTTACGCACGAACCGGAAAATTTATTTCATATCATCCCGGTCTCAACAAATAGGTGGCGGAGCATGTCGTGGCAGCACACGACAGATGTGTTTCTGTGTGTGATAGATGAAGGTGTCAAATCCTGTCGCTAACATAAACACAAAAGCTAGAAAAGTCTGGGCAAGGTGAGAGTTCATCTATTAAACTAACTGATGAATACATATACCAAAAGCTGGAGTATAGACATTTTTTATAAGCGTATTTGTGAGCCTGCCTCTTTATTATTACACTGAATATAATTTCAGATTAGAAAAATTCTGATTTAGAACATGATCTATTATTGTTACAGGTTAATTTTCTAAACTACAGAAAAGTTACTGTTAGGGAAGCTCAAATGTGAAAAATTGGACTGATGTTGATATGTGATAGTAACACTGCTGTTATGTTACATTTACCAAGGTTTTATTTTATATATTTTTTTATTGGATTACTCGATTAATCATAAGAATAATCGATAGATTACACGATTACTAAATTATTCGTTTGCAACAGCCCTAGAACTGATGAAACCATTTAACTATATAGGCCTGTGCATATTTCTAGTGGGGTGGGGTACAGGACCGACAACAGCAGGCAAATTAGAGACGCCTATTTTTGGGCTGTTACAGGAAGCTGGATTATCCAAAGAGAAACTAGGCCCAAGAAACAAGCAACACTTGAAGTGTTAAGAAATAACTATATCGGCAGACTAACACGTTTTGGGTGGTAACCTTCATCCGGGTGATTATAAAACACCAGATTATGTTTAAATGAAAAAGTACTGTATAGAAAAAAAAACATTATGAAGCAATCATTCACACAGAAACAGGTTGACCAATCAGCATTCAAGGGGATGGTACTTGCTGAACTACTTCAAATCTAAAAGTAGTGCCTTCAGCTGTGTGAAATTGGTGTGTTTTGCAAAAACAATGCGGAGCTGTGGCTGAAATATGAATGTATCTCATGTTTACATCTGCCGCCTCCATGATTTTTAATGACATGTTAAGTGAATAAACTAATTCACATGGGATTTTAATTGCATTTCTTATTTAAGGAAACACAGTAATTCCCAAATTGTATTTTTTATTTTAATTTTTTACATTAGCAGAATATCAATAAAACATTTGAAATGGAGACATAGCTAGTGTTAAGAACTACACCAGTTTACAACCTTTCTATTCAAAACAGTTTCTCTAGGACTAATGAGACTAATGATGTAGCCAGCCAACTGAGTTTGTTGGCTGGCTACATCACCTCAATAATGCACAAGGTAAGATGAAGCTTCCAGCGCAAGGAGCAACATACCTACTGAGTAACATGGAGGGGGTTCAGTTTTGTTTTTCTGCATCTGCCAGGCAGAACCTTGAATCTGTGTCGGGCAAAAACGAGCGATAATACTAACGGGTGAAACACACTGATCCGTGTGGAGAAATTTAGCTTCCTTACAGTCACTTAATGATTGTCCAACAAAACAGCTAAAAGCAAACAAGAACGGCTGTGAAAAAAACAGAAACAAAAACATTGGACCTGCATGAGCGTACATGCGAATCCTGCTCAACATCTATGGAAACACTGAATACACCAGAGACAGCATGAGTAGTTTGCTCAGGAAGGGCGGGCCAAGCTGCCTGCTGGGAAATGGAGTACAGAGGTCATCAGTTTGTGGTGATTGCTGCAGAAGGTCCTGCCACAAAATAACAAGTTAAAGAAACCATCTTTTTTCTCTGTACCATATTCTTTTATTAAATATTCAGCTGAATTAATGTTGAGACAAAAAGAAATTTATGTTAAAATATTTCAACTATTAAGTTTCACGTTATTTTAGATAGTCATACCACTAAATCTGTCTGCATCTGCATCAGTATTCTGAAATAAACACAACCCACTGAAACAAGAACCAAACTTTCTCATTCAGAGGTGGAATATTGTCTTGAGGAATCGGTCATGAATTATCATTCGCTTTACAACAACGAGAACTCAGGCATCCCTAACAGCTGCTGATGTCAATAACATTCAGACTCCGGTACCGACATCAGACTGCAGTCATGCAGCGGTAACCATTAAATGTTAACAGATCTGGGTTGTGTATTATATGAAAGATGATGGTTGACCGGGAGGTCAAACTAAACACCTCAGAGGGGATTTTCTCTCCGGTTTTTACGGCTTTTTAAGTTTGTTGAAAATCAGAATGATAATCCTTCAGGATATAACAGGCCTTTGAAAGTTTTCTTAGTGACAATAAAAAACCCAGACTGAGAAGCTGAGGTTGAATCAGAAATTCTTCACTCAGAAGCAAAGGCCATGAAGGCCACAGACTGTAGGAAGAGAGAGGAAGAGGGGAGACGTGGGAGGGAAGGGGGGGAGGAACAAGCGAGCTTTCTCCTCTCTGCAGCTGTTGGTTGAGTCGGCAGTGCAGCTCTGAGAGATTTATCCTTTCATTTGTTGTGGCTTCGCTCGAATGCACCGAACAACACACCATTTCTATTTTATTCTACTAGTCTTTCACTCTGCAGGGTGGCTCAACAGAATTATGTCCCCAACGATAATTATCAATCAAAATTATGTTCTGAAAAATGGAGGCAAAGGAAATTGCTTACCAGGACGTCAAGCTAGAAAAGGACCCCCAAAAGAAGAAGTGTGAATGAGGGAGGGAGCAAGAAAGAGAAAGAGAGAGAGTGAGAGATGGAGACGGAGGGGATTTGCATCTGTGCTGGATGAAGGACTCTGATTCCAGCAGTGGTGGGATGTAATGAAGTACAAGTACTTCGTTACTGTACTTAAGTACAATTTTCGTGTATCTGTACTTTACTCAAGTAGATTTAATAATGGATACTTTCTACTTTTACTCCACTTCATTTTACAGTAAGTATCTGTACTTTCTACTTCACAACATTTCTACAAAAGTGTCTCGTTACTCGTTACATCCAAGTCGCATTGCTCTTTTTTTCCGTTAAAATGTGAAGTTCAGGGACTTAAGGTGGCGCCGTAAAATCCAAGCAATAACGTGACTTATGTTTCTGTTGTCACCATCGCCTCCACCTTGACTCGCATGCGGAGCTCCAGACATGCGCAGTGGTTTCCTCTGAGCGAGAGAAAGTGTCTGTCTAATCGTCAGTAATATAATAGCGCTGCATAAATCATAAGATATGGCGACATGTAAAATCAGCAGCGCTTCGCTTTCACAGACAGTGGGGACTTCGTCCAACTTTCAGCGTCACTTCGAAGTAAAGGTTAAAGAAAGGTAAGCTATGTGGACGTGATGCTAGCAAAGCTGGCTGTACAGAAACACATGTTGCATCTGCGGTGAAAAAAAGTTGTCACTCATGCGCTGAATTATTGTGCGGAGGTGTTGACTGAGGTATCGCAATATGGGACAACGCTGTGACCAAAGTCTGCATTGATATGACATTCAGGAACGATCCGATTCTTCTGGACGGATCTTTACTGATTAAATTTATTTCAGCTCTAAGTATTTAATATCTAGGTGTTTTTATGGGAATGTGGATCTTTCAGATCAATCTGAGAAGAAATTTTGATAGGTAAAACAACATTTTTTTGTGTCACGTAGCGCGGGGTGCTGGTCTTGACTTGGTTTTGGGTAGGTGCTCTTGACTACAACTCTGCTACGTGGCTCCTTGGTTTCAATCGTGACGTGTTCACCCAGGTCACGATTCACAGCTGAATGGTTGCCATGAAGATTAAAGGATTTCTCATACATGCATGGAAGAATCAAAGCAACGCTCCAGATATGTATTCGATGAGGGAATAATATTTATGACACAGCGTAAAGCTAAAAAGAAAAATCACACAATATTGCCTCTTTAATAAAAGCATAAAAAAACAAAGGTAAAATAATAGTTTTGTGCATAAGGCAGAAGGGACAATTTCAAAAGCTGTTTGAAACAACTCTAGAGTGTTATAATGAATCAATAAAGGAAGTTCTACAGTGGGAAAAAATTACTATACCACAGCATTTGCCACATGACATTGATTTCAGAATGTGGACTACAGGTTGGACACAAACGAAAGGGGGAGAAATATAGCCAGAAGCTTAGAAATCTCAGGAAAGTGTCCCAGTGGAAAGAGACTTATTGTGTGGAGCCGCTGTACTCTGTTTCGCCAGAAGCCGATCAGCAAAGTGCACCATAGGTCAGAACCAAGCAGTCATGGGGTTCAGCTCAGTGGAATCTGTCATGGCTGTGCAGAGACTCATCTCATGCACTGGGGCTAAACAATTTTTTTGCTGCATGTATGAATTTATAAAAGTAGAAGGAGGAAACCACAGATTGGACACTGAAACATGCTGTGTCCACCAGCTGCATAAAACCGCTTGTGTTCTGGTGCTTGGCACTCCAAATAGAGTCAATTTTTATGGGGAAATAAAGTACGTTTGATGAAGTAATATGGAACGGATTTTAGTCTAAATTGAAAAAAGATGACCCTGCATATTCTGCCATCTAAAGTGGCCAAAGTGTATAAAACACTAATTTTCCCAGAGGTAAAATGAAGAATGCAACAAGAATTCTAAACTAAACTCTCAGATAAAGTTGAAGCTCATAAAGTTGCACACCAACACACAAACGGCCAGACATGAAACCACACAGAAGAGCACACAGCCTTGGCCCTTCTTGTTATACTTGCATTAAATGATTTTAACAAACATATGTCATCTTCATGCATCTTTAACTTATACCAAAAATAAAATGGACTTATGTGATATCTCTTCCTGATGTCACACATTGTTGCTTTTCATTTTCCCATGTCACACAATGAGGCATTCTGTCTGAGGCATTCCTTAAAATACATCACCAGGCACACCTACACTTAACTCAAATATTGTGAATATAACAATCTTAGTGCATGTAAACTTCTGACTTTAAAGAAATGTGTGTACGTCTTTTCACGCAATGTATGCAAATGACTGGTTTCAGCTCTTAGTGCAGTTTGGTTCAAAAATCCATCCTGCAGAAGCTTTTTCTGTGTAGAGGCCAGAAGACAGCAGGCTAAACATTCTCCCTAAATGCACCTGACTCCTCAGCAGTAAAGTGGGGTTTAAAAGACTGCAGATGGTTTTTGCTCTCTTGTGCATTTAGAGTCCTTTGTGGATGGTTATTTTACCAGATGGCCTTTTATTTTGGCCCACCAAGCTCACCGCTGCTTTCAATGGTTGCTCCCTTCAAATGTCTGCCCTGGGTCTCAGAGGATCTTGCTTCTCCAGCCAGTTTTTCTTTTCATATGGCTTACCCAATGTCTTGTAAAAATTATTCACCAGAAAACATTAAAACAAACCCCAACCTATCACTAACCTATTTTGGTGGAATTTATAATTTAACACAGGTTGTATTTGTGAAGGTGAAGAGCAATTTTTCAAAATTTTTAACATGTTTTAGAAATAAAAAGTAGACTACTTCATTTTTTGTCATGATGGTGTAAAACCTTCTGAGCCACATGAACAGACACTCTCAGAAGACAACTAGCAATGAAAGATTATATTGCAAAGAATTTATTATAAACGTACGTGAGACTGGGCTGATGGTTGAATGTCCATGAGATTTTGAGCAGCGCTTACATAAGTTTGTTTAGATAAAGATGTCAGAGAGAAGTGAATAGCGTGTAGTTGTTGATCTTTGAGTGGTTTTCCAAGAAGCAGTGAATCTTGTGGCGGAACGATGATCGCCAAGGAGACAGGAGTGTTGGAGATTGGGCAGGTAAGCGCATGAGGATGATGATGATGATGATGATGATGATGATGATGATGATGATGATGAAGGAGAACTTGAATTTGCCAAACGTAGATATTGTTCCCAAAGAATCAGATTTGTATGGAGTCGTGAACAAGGAAATCCAGAGAAGCTCAGGCACGGAAACCAGGTGGACATAGGAACACCAAGAGAGCAAGGAAATACTATGAGACAGGGAGGGCTTGGGTTCACCACATGAACAACACTCAGGCGTCAGAGCTCTGACAGCCAGCTCTTACTCAGAATACTGCAGATGTAGCGAATGTAGTGAGAAGGAGGACAGCTGATTTCTGCAGGAGACTCCTGGCCTCGCAGCTGGAGGAAAGCAGGTGGTCCAGACACTCCAGGGTAATTCAGACAGTAACTCATTAGTGTCGGAATTGTCACATGTTGGCTCCTCACATGAATATATTCCAATATGTTTTCAGATGTTGGTAAACTGTCACCACAGATCATCAGGGTGGTTATTCCTGCAGTCCTCCAGTTGTGGGCTGCCTCAGTGGCGTTTTCCCTCAGGATGTCCAGAGACCTTCACCTTTCTGGAGCAGGGATATCATGTGCCCAAGGCACTGATAAAACATTTCTTAATTAAAAAAAATATGGCTGATGTTCTTACAGAATTGAAGTGCATTAACAATCTCTTGTTTATAATTACTCAATATATTTAATTATGATTCATCTGATGTTCAGATTACACTGAAAATGAATAAAGCTGGACTGATCTGAGTAGTCCTAGTTTTTTTTTTCCCATGAACTACGTCTTTTGGCTTCTATAAACCATTGTAATTACTGTAATTAATAAAGTAACTCATAGGCCAAAAAAAAAAAATAAAATAAAATCCATTCTTGAAAAAACAAATGGTGAAGAACGCAGCCTATCATCCATCGATGGTCGATAAATTTGTCCAATCACGCAACCTTACGATAAAACGATCCAATTCTTTTGCTTTTTCCATGTCAGATTATGATCGGGTTGTTGTCAAAAGTTGCATACTTCTTGCTAATTTTTATCCTTTTCTATCAGGTTTTCAACAAATTACAACCCACCATAGCATGCAGCTTTTTTGAACAGAAAATCCCTAATAATTTACATGATCAACAGTACACTTTAATTTTCATTTTTGACTGAAAACTCCTGAATATGATGTTAAAGGCTACTAAAAGATGTACACATAATAAAATAATTGATTGGACCAGGCTCTCTGGGTTTTGTCAAATGTATGTTATTATTCCAATAAGCAGGACAGAATACTGAGCTGAAAAAATTTAAGGATTCTTATTTGTTAAGAGTGCTGCATCTAGCTGAGTGAACTGTAGAGAGCATGACGTTTTGTCTGAGTGTGTTTGATTTTTTGAGTTTCTGACTGATGTTTTACATAAAGGATTTGAATCTTCCTACTTTCGTCCATTTACCAGAGAATGTTCAGAACCATGCAGGTTGTCAGACCTCCAAGAACTGCTCTCCGAAACCACAGGATCTAGACAAAAACAAAATGCAACATCTCATTAGTAATAAGAAACCATGTAATCTGTTTTATATAATAACATCTGAGGCCTGCAAGGCCTGTCTGTACAAGTACAGCATGGAGCAGACAATGAAAAGTTTCTATGTAAATTATCAAGTTGGAAAACATCACTGAATCATCCCTATAAAGAATCTGTCATTCAGCAATTCACAGTTAGGCAGATGATGCTAACTATGATTAACCCGTTGTCAGATTAACCCTCAATGCCTTCGTATCAGATAATCCTGTCATTTGTTAGACTACTGGCGGTACAAAAGAGTGAATGAGACAAAAAAATGGCTTGAAAGAAAAGTTTAGTTAGTCCAACACAGACGCCTGTTCAAATAGAGCACATTATTTTATTCGGCCATTGACGATGAGAAAATACAGCAGACAAAATGCAAACGTGTTTTTACTGACATTAAAGTAAAACATTTAAATCTCTTTTTTTCCTGGCAGTAATTGTAAGAAATTCATTTACCTGAGCTTTCAAAAGCAACATATGTGTCCAAATCAAACTTTCTAAAAAGTTGGTCATTTTTATTTTATTATTATTTTTTGTCCTGTTGGGTGTCTATGTTGTTTCTAGTTAGGGGTTCCACCCGAAAAAGTATTTTATGATGTTATCAGACATGAGATTTTTTTTTCATGATGGTCCAGCTTGCAAGAGCATTTTTCTTTTCTGAACAATGGATTTATATCTTATCTAATCTTATCTTATATAAGTTTCATCTTCTCTCACATCCATTTTATCCAGTTAAATAAGTAAATTAATGCAGAATTCTACCACCCCATTTCAATGGATATCAATCTCCCAGCCAGTAGGCACTATGGTGGTTTAACTCTAGACTCCTTGCCATCCAATGTTTGGCCACCAGCCTGAGTTTAGTCTCCATAGTAACCAACTGTTGTACTGACTGTTGTTTGGTGGTAGTCTCCATTACTTCCAATCCACAACATCACCAGACTCTTAACAGCACATTGTTTCACCATTAGCTGCCAGTGAACAACCAGGTCCAGATGGATTATCAACGGTTGTCATGGGGACGGTCAAAAACAAAAACACATACGTCTAACTTATGGGTGTACATACTGAGTGGGTTATTACAGCTCTAAATGATCCATTCTATTATCCAAGGGACAAATTTTATTCCTTTAAATAACTTGATATTGCGCTCCATGGGAGGGAAATATCAAACTCTTCCAATATTTCTTTTGAAAACATCTTAAGCACTTCAATGACCACTTTGCACATTTTATTAAGATTTTGAAATCTCTGCTCATCAGAAAACTGCAGAAACAACTTTTTTAACATGTGAAATTATGCTACAATGATTTTTCCTTATTTTATTATATTCTTAAAATGGCACCCTAAAACCCTTTTTGTAGCTTAGACAGGCTTCATTTGTTTGTGAATATAGATAGTAAACAAATAATCAAACAAAGTAAATATGACCCAGTTATCATGTAGGGCTTTGTTGAAATCAAATGTTACAAAATGTGAAAAGTAAAAATCTTGACCAAAAATTGAAAACTTCTTTCAGTCAAACCTAACAAAACAAAGAAATAGGGTCCATATAAAAGGCATCTTCAAATTATTTTAAATAAATATTTTCCACTCCTCTGGATAATTGTTAATTTTAAACAGTTTTGTAGATATCAATATTTTACAGAATCAAAACAAGGAGCTGCGAGAACTGAAAGTCATTCAGTTCCATTGCTTGTTTTTAGAAGTTAGCAGTGTAAGAACATCAAAACAGACAACAGAACAACAGGTAGAGGCAAATTAAGTCTAAGAAGCAATTACTTGTGTTTTGTTGTGTGAGATCTGAGAGAATAGCAGAGGCATCACATTCACAATCCCACCTGTGGAGACATGAAGAAAACAACAGGTTAATTCCTCAGTCATTTACACAGTCTGATTTATTTGTGTTCTTTTTTTTATTGTCTGTTTTTTTTTTGACTTGTTATTTTCTGGAGGCGCCTCGATCAGAATGTTGTGGCAAATTTCCAATCTCCAGCTTTTATAAAGCTTTGGTCCTGTTCAAGTGCTAGTTTAATTTTTTTTTCTGTGAATTGAGCTTTTTAAAAATCTAATCTTAGGGCCATTTTGTTCTGGTGAAAAAGAAGCACTACCATTCTCTTAAAATTGTAGACTACTCTGGATTCACAAAATTCTTCTGTGGAACAAAGATTAACAAGGATTAAAAGACACGGAGGAGAGTGTCTTAATTTATTAATAAATTAAATTAATCATGGAGAGTTTGGCCATTCATAGACTTTTCAGTAGAGCATATATAAAATATTTATATTAAATAAATATTTGGGAAGCTGAAATACCTAGGCTCAGTGCTAACGTTTGAAAAGCAGTCAATCTGTTGTTTATTTTCCTCTGAGATGATTGGATGAGAGCAGAGATCAGGAAGACTGTGGCTATTGGAGTCTGTGGTATGCTAGACGTTTCCCACTGTGTTCCAACAAGCTCCAACTTTTCTAAAAGCCCACTGTTATCAATAAGAATTTCACAGAATGTCACTTAAAAGAAAAATCTTAAGTAATTTGTTCGTTCCTTCCTGTTAGTTGCTGGACATCTGGCTCTCTCTGACTCTTTTGCAGTCAGAACCAACCACAAATTTGTAATAAAATATGCAGATTCCATTAAATAGTTTCTTACATCTCTCTAACTCATCTGAGCTTATTTTTAAACAAACAGCTAACTTTGCACTTTCTGCTCTAAGTTACTGCATCCACACCAAAGGAATGTTGTCATGGTGACCCGGAATGCTCAGTTCACTGATTGCAAGAAGATTTTTGAATATTCTATATAAAATCTGTCACAGTTGACCTAGCTGAATTTTGTCAGAATATTGACTTTTGTTGTTTGAGAATCTAATTAAATTGTGCACATAAATTTGTCTGATCTATACAGTAATACTCTATGTACTATATAAATATTGTTTCAAACCCTTCCTGCTTACCATAGAAAGAACAGTTCTTTTATATAACCAATGGACAAGCAGTAGAAGGAAATAATATTTTGGATATAGATTTACTTGTTTCTAATGTTTTCCTTCTGGTTTTCTCCTTTTAAGTTTGTTTTGCTTGAAAGTTATCTGGCGGAGTTTTAAATCTGGACCAAATTTTCATGATCAAGGGAAGTCTTTTTAAAATCTCGACAAAATGACTTGAAGATGTTTTTTCGCATTCTAAACAACTTGGAATGACAAACTGCAAAGCGGCTGTCACAACTGGCTGCTTGCATATTCCAACAGGCCTCTGAAGTAATAGAAACCGCAAAAAGTAAAGTCAGAGCTGTCACAGAGAGGCTAATGTAACTGAGCCATCATTCCTCATACCACAGCTGATGCACAAAATCCATGCTGCTGCTGTTGGTAGGAAAAAATACACTTAGGGGAAATCCTTACTAAGAGACAAATACCAGACCACAGCCTGCTTCTACTTTTAGCTGGTATTTTGTTCCGGTTTGTTGTAGCCCACAAACACTTTGAAGCTGAGCTAACTAATGTAAAGCGATGTGACTGACACTAGCATGCACTGCTAACAGTGGCTGGAAAAACAGACGTGGGTCTGAGGTGGGAATGATGTGGAAGGTTTTACCTGCACCGCAAACTGCATTTAGCAGCTTTCAGAATGAGGTGCAGCGCCTCCCAAAAGTCTCCACATCCCTATTCAAGAGTCAAGATTTTGCAATGTACAAATATGATACTATTTTAAATCATTTCACAACTTGTTAAATCGTTAATGTGGCACTTATTTTGTATAATTAATCTACCAGTAGGGAAAAACTAAAAAGGGTTAGAGTTGGTGCATCTTCTTTATTATTTACATTTCTCCTTACATATTTATTTGTTTCTGAATTGAATTGAATTTTTATTATTTCCTTTATTTAACCAGATAAAACCCAATTGAGATCTAGATCTGATTTTCAAAATGGACATGAGTATTCTTATGGTTGCTAATCAGTAATCCTTAAGGAACTCTCAGCAGTCTTTAGTATTTTTGACTTGAAAAAGACAGCAATAGAAGAAAGGCAGAAGGACCAGAAAGGATACAGACAGAAGAAGGGAAGTGATGATGAAAAAAGCTACGTCTCACCTAGAGCCACGGTGCCCATTAGGAAAGGTTTCCCCATCTGACTGAAGTCACTGCTGCTCTGGAGGCCCACCTCAGAGCCCACTGCAAATGTCACCACCACCTGAGACACACACACTCACGCACGCACACAATGCAGAGTGGTAAAAAAAGTTAAAGAAGCATACCCAAAGCAGTCCAGCTTTGAGGAATTTGAATGGTCTTCAATGAAACTCTTCTTTAAAAAAAGAGGCAATCAGTATTAGGTAAATGTTAGAAAAAATTGTTCATTAAAAAGAACAACCAAGACAGAAATAAAAGTTAGAGAATCTCTAACTCTATAATTTTACTAAGTACCATGAGTTACAGATGTAGGATAGCAGACTGCTAACAAGAGAAAGGGATTATGATTAGAAATAAGGTCAAAAGGCAACAAATTAGTAAATGATAAATCAAATCAATGTAATCAATAAATGCAATTGACTCTTATCTACCATAAAATACTGAAAACAAACAAACATTTTTCCAACAGTGCATGTATGATTTATTAATAACTTGTTTCCCTGTTTGTTTTGTAAATGATTTAGTTTTTGTCTGAGCTAAGGTAATAAAAAAGATGACAGAAGTTTACTAATAATCTTAATTTACGTAAGAGACTCAAAAAGAAAGACATTATTAAAAGGAAGCTAGAGGAATTCCAGTTTAGAGTTTTCTACACAGCTAACATGTAGAAGAATGAGTTCTGGACAAATGACATACATGTAATATATTACATGTGCCTTAAAAATAACACTTCTCATCAACCCATGTCCTATAGCCAAACATAGTGGTGGCTGCAGTTCTTAATCAGAAACAGAGAGAATCAAGGTAAATGGTTTTCCAGGTTGAGGCTGGACTGAACATTGGATGCTTTCTATCCAATCTGACTGAATATGAGCTATTTTGCAAAGAAGAATGAGATTGGATTTTATAAAGTACTGACTCAGGGGGGCTGAATATAACACAAATCACATGTTTTATTTGCAAAATATTTGGGAAACAATTTTCTGTCTCTGTTGACAACTATGCGTTAATTTGTGTTGGTATATCACATAAAAATCCCAGTAGAGTGTATTGATGGTGGTGATTGTTATGGAGAAAAATTAAAAAGCTGAAAGATTGTCAATACTTCAGAAAGACACTGTTGCAGCAAAACATATGGCAAACAATGGGGAGGACAAGAAAATACAGAAAAGACTAACTAGGTAACTAGTTAGTTGAAATTAGATAGAAAATGTTATACATAATTTGGGGAAATTAATATTTATTACATTCAGATATAAAAATAACTTTTTTAAGAGTAATTTATATCTGGAACAGACTTGAAAAGATGTTTTAGAGATGGTTGTGTTCACTCTCTACTGGTGGGATTATTCCAGTTCTGTTTGGACGAACAGCAGAATCCGTTTCAACCACACAAACACACGCGCTCACTAAACCTGACTGTGCTGTCCTCCTCCCAGTGATCTTAGCACCCTGCACAAGGCTGCAGTGCTCCCCTGCTGTCATGGGAGCCAGTGGCATTAAAGGTTCAATGACAACTTTATTAGAGGTGAGAGTCTGGAATCCTAAGCAATTATTAAGCCTGAATAAATGTCACACTAATTATTTCCAGAAAGCCGTGAAATTGCGGTCGATTCTCCATGAATAATCTCCCCTCCAACACTGTTCAACTGCTTGGTGCATGAGAAAAGTGTGCGTGTGTGTGCGTGTGTGTGGAACAATGCAGCATTCTCATGTGTGGCTGATGTAATGACTAAAGCTACACTCAGGCCTATTTCACAATGACTTAATAGAGCTTCTACAAAGGTGCATAAACTTCATTTGGGTTCTCCTGTTATTTTATTTAGCTGCAGGTTTTTGTGTGAAGCAATCAGTCAGATGTCAGGCCTTAAGGAGCTGCTGGTGCAGCTCATCGATTTGGACGAAATTACAGAGAGAACAGAGCGCTGGAAAGAACAGAGGAGGAGAGAGGCGGAAAGAGGGGAATTCATTTTCACCAGGACGCAGGGGTCCCATAAGGCTGGGGCAGATGTGATTTTATTCTTTAATTAGCATGTGTAGTTTTTGCTAATCCCCAGCGAACGGGATGGAGCGCAACATGAGAGGCAGCTGAAAGTTAACTTCAGAACAAAGCGTTGCATAATGGATCTCCCAGATCCAGATGGATGGCGAAGACATGCTGGCAGGAAATGGAGGTAGGCAGCTTCACAGCTGTGTTTGGAGGAAAACGCTGCTGTCAGCCATCTCATCTGTCCAATCACAGGACTGGAATTCACATGTCTGAGGAATCACTATTGCTATGTTTACAGTCAGCCACAAACCTCACTGTGTTTTACTGGGATTTTATGGCAGCGCGTGACTGTGAAGTAAAAGGAAAATGATATATGATTTGAAAATTGCTTTTCAATAGAAACTGGAAATCTGTCGTTTGCCTTCAGTTTGAGCTCAGATTCAATGAAAAGAATCTGTGAAAGTTTTTCACAGTCAATCTAAATCTATGATCTAGACTTTGACTGGGCCACTAAATGCATGAACAAGCTTTGATCTAAATTACTTTTCAAGCCTGTTTTAAGCAAATTCCTTAATACTGATGAAAAATTACTTGTTCTATTGGCAAATTATTTCACTTGTGCCGAAAATGACTTGGTGAAATAATCTACAAACCCAGAACAGGAATCAAACCTATTAAAACAAAAAAATCCAGAGAAACTCCTATTAGTTTATACAGAGAAACTCTTACCAAACATGGAGAACCAACATCTAGTTTTATTACAACAATCCAGAGAAATCCATACTAGATTATAAATTACAGACTACTTCCATGTAGAGCATTTTAAACTGCTTTGTTGCTGAAATTATGCTATATAAATAAATTGACCTTACTAACGGGACGAGTACATTTTCATCAATACTAAGGAATTGTTTTAAAACAAGCTGCTACGACACAACAGCATGTTCCAGTTCCTGACAAATTCCAGCAACTTCACACAGCCATGGAAGAAGAGAGGACCAACATTCACAGGCCACAATCCAAACCTAATCAACTCATAGGACATGTGTTGCACTGCATGAGGCAAATGGTGGTCACACCATATATCAACTGGTTTTCAAACCCCCCAATAAAGCAAAGCGTCACATTTCAGAGCAGCTTTTATTGTGGCCAATAAAGGCGCACCTGTAAACAATCATGCTGTCTAATCAGCATCTTGATATGTCACGCCTGTGAGGTGGGATGGATCATCTATGCATCCTTTTATGCAGAGGAGACGTGATAACTGTCACAAATTTAAATCACATTTAATTTCAACATTATTTGAAATTATTTTGTGCATATAGAAAATGTTTTAGATTTTGAGTTCAGCTCATGAAAAATGGAAACAAAATCAAATGTGTTGCATATTTTCATTCGGTGTCTAAAGCTCCAAAAAATTAAATGTTGCATAATATTCCATCTTTAAAATTCTACACACCTCTTTTATGAAATGAGCTTTCCCAAATGAGAGGACTTTCACTTTTCATATGTCCTCTAACATTGTTTTCCTGCAGCTTATGCCCCTCATCAGTTCTGTTTATTCATTGACATGCTGGCAGATGAACGGATGCTGTGGGGATTAGTTACAAAGACATTGATTGTAGTGTTATTAAATCTTGTGCCGCAGGCGGCAGGAGAGTCAGCCGAGTGGTTTATACTGCAGCCATCAAACGACTTGGGGGACAGACGTTAGAGGATGACCACATCAAAAAAGAGCCTACATTCAAAGACGCCATCTCCTCAGATATTACCGTTTGACCGTGAAGAATAATTTCTATCCAGAACTTAAGCTGAAAGACGTCTTTATCATTAAAAATACCTTGAATAAAGTGAACAGTAATCACAGAGGATGTTAGTCTTAAACTGGTGGGTGTACATGCATAACTGATCAGGATCAGGGTTATGAAAGTTTTGGGGTTTTCGTTATAGTTCAGTTTCACTTCATTGTGACCTTTTGTTTGCTTAATTCAGTTAGTTCTTGAGAGTGTTTGCTCGTTTTTATTAGTTAGCATTACTTAAATATTAAGTTTTTGAAGTAATGCTTCAGTAACTGCATGTTATTGTTCAATAACATGCAGTAGTTTTAGATTTTTATACTGTGGTTAATTTTAGGTGCAGAATTCAAAGACTATTGTATTGTGATTACATTGATTGGGTGATGAATACTAAACAGAAGATATAATTTTCAACAAATGTATTTAATTATTGTTGAATAACCAACCTACTCTGATATTTTCTCCCAACTTTTGCCATTGTCATTTTTCAGATTAGCATTAGCGCCACCTGGAGGAGCATGAAGCACCAAAATTTACCCACAGCTAATGTAAACTGTTTGTGAGGGGTAAGAAATAAAAACATCAATTTCACATCAGGCTAATAAATAGATTCATGAACATGAAAATTATAGATATTTCTATAATTTCAGTAAGTCTTAGTTTTATAAACGCATGATATAGTTCCAGTTAGTTGTAATTTTCTACCATTAATTACCAATTTTATTTATTTAACAAAAATGTTTTCTTATTTTTAGCTTTGTTATTTTATTAGTTTTAGTTGATTGATCAGAAGGCAGCAGGATGCATGAGACCAACATCAGACTGTTCAGTAACATGCAGTCAGTGAGCCGCGTCTCCCCAAAGGATCTCCTGTCCTTGAAGAACAATGAAGAAATGGGACAGACTGCATCACACAGCCTTTTGAACAACAAACACACAAACACACACTCACCTCAACAGAGTCTGTGTCATGTAGGTGGTGGTTCAATTTCGCAGTCATTATTGACGCCTATTTTTTAACAGGAAACTGATAAAATCATCCTGACACTTCATCATGATGTACCTTCTCACGCGTGTTATTTTGGGAAGTAGTCAGCGTGTTTTTGCACCCTGTAGATGGAAATGTAAACGCGCGCATACCCCCCCTCCCCCCCCACACACACAGAGTGAAGGAACAGTGACCTGGAGCTAAGTCCCAAGCAGAAGGAGGTGCTAAGATTTAGAGGCTCAGCTGTGTAGCAGGGCACTGAGAGCTATTCCTTCTTCTGTGCATCAATATGAGTGAGAGCTGGTCAGGCAAGGCCGAGTGCTCCAGAATAAAACACACCACCGTCAAGAACCAGCCATTTATGACCCAGCAAATGGGATTTTTTTTCTGTTTCTGGTTGAAATATTAATGTTTCTATCTTGGTATACTTGCAAAGAAAACAATTTTCAGGCTCTTTAGTGTAGAAAGAACCCAGAGCCCAGCCCAACAGTCCAAAGAGGTTTACTAGAGGGCAACCTGGAAACACAAAGACTATCAACCCTGCTCACAAACATTCACACTTACAGGAAGGGTTAAAACAGAACATTAATGTTTTGGACTTTGGAAAAGAAACCTGAACACAAAGAAAAAGAAAAACAAAAGACACACACATATTGTCATGTTGCAATCTAGGATTTACATGTCAGACACGCAGCTATTGGATATTTTATTTGATGGGCCAATGCAAATTAGAACATAATTGAACAGTACAGAAAATAATGAAGTTTTTTTTTTTTTTTTGCTTTATTATTTACAATTAACATTCTTATTCTATGTAAAGGAATGTCTCTAAACCTAACTTGACTGAAGGTTAGGTTTGGTTTGCAGAGCAACATCTGACTGAACAACCAGACGCCTGGAATCACGTTCTCTGGGTTAATGAGACCACAGTGGACATTCTGTCCATATTCCACAGTTTGGGAAATAAACTCTGCATATCAACACAAACACCTCACAGCAACAGTACAGCACAGTGGTGGAGATGATTGTGGTTTGTTCAACAACCACAGGCTCTGCTATCCTTAAAGACACTGAATGACTAAAGTATTCTGCAGTCATGCTGAAGTTGGACTGAAAAAAGACTAGTCCAAGCAATGGATGAATATTGTATGAAGAGAAGTGGAACGATGTGGATGTGGAGAAGTGGAGCTGCTTCAGGTGATTATTGCTGCTACAAATTGCACTTAGATTGCTGGAATGTAGATTGTTTTTCACAATCTGCTGCCATTTTGGCTTTGTTACTGTAAAATAATTCAAAAAGAAGGACTGTGTTGTGTGTGTGTGTGTGTGTGTGTGTGTTTTTTGCTCTCTTGAGGTTAGACTGAAGTGTTTGATCTGCAAAAATCCAGCGGCTTCAAATGTCATATTGCAAGTTTCATTGAGATACTATGTCACAGCTACACAAATCATCACCACTGTGATGAACATTTCTTCTTGTTTTTGTTCATCTATGCTTTATTGGGCTTTTGGTTACAAACATATTGGTTGCAATTTGATATCAAAATAAAGAATTTAGTCTGAGTGGAGATTCTCTACCACTGCTTGTACTGCACTTCAGTAACCAATAAAGATTTGTCGATATAACAGCATTCAACAAAGTGTTGTGTTTCTCTGTTTTTTAACTACTGGTCCTAAAAATCTACTATAAAACAACATTAGAGTGGAAAAGCAGAGGCTGGACACAAAAGAGGTACAGGCACTGGTGATGGTGGTGTTGCCTAGTAACCTTGTTCTCAGTGGGTCTACTATGAACTGCATTCCTTCATTTAAATCATTAATCAAAGGGACACACAGATCCTGTGGCTCTTTTTCTGTCTTGTTAGTCCTGCTTTTCCATTCTAATATATTTTTAAAATAAGTAGTTTACTCTCAGAATGTGATCAAACAAATCCAGTCCTGTGCTTATTGATATTATTTATGTGAGCGATATGACACGATTGAATTAAAGCAGACTACAAAGATATTGCAGAACAATCTTTTTAATCATCTGTTGAAACTCACATAAATAATATTACCCTTATGGATACAAATTGAGGCACTGGCAGAATGAAACATCCCCGAGAAGAGCGTGCCATTTTGTACCAAACATTCTGATGTGAAATAACCAAAACCGCAAAAGGATAAAATTATAAAAACGTCTTCTAAAGGAAGTTAAATTCCCCCAAAAGGTTATCTGAGGAAACCAGCAAGTGGCTGACCAACTTTAAGATTTTAAAAATCAACTTTAAGATTTTAAAAATCAGTGACAATGTACATTTTGCAATGAAAGAGGTCAGTGAGTACCAAACTCCCTCAGAGGGCAGCACATCCACCTTTCAGTCTTGCAGCAAGTAGCACAGGTGCATCTTATGTAAAAAAAAAAAAAAAAAAAAAAAAAAAAAAGAAAAAAAAAGAGGGGGAACAGCAAAAAGCAAACAAGACATCACCAGAGTGGCAAGTAGTGCATATAATATAGAAGTTGATTTAGTTCGGAGAATCTTAGTATTTACTGTTCCGTTGAGAAGTTATGTACTTTTATGTCACAGTAAGGCCCTGGGCAATCGACTTGTTTAATAAAATAACTGGCTAAAAATAAAACAGCAAAACCTGTCTGGTCTAGAACAGTTATCAAGTTAATGCTAAGTTACCATAGGCAATATGTCTGGTGCAAGGATGGAAGTCAATGTATGCAAGTAGTGTGTTGTGCAGTAATAGATTTGATTTGACATGAATAACTTAAAAAAATGCCAAAGTCAACAATTAACAAAACTAATAATTTAGATACACATTACCAAGTCAGGGCACCACCTAATTATCATGAAATAATAGCCAATTACTTCTCACTCTCAGTAATTGGTGTATGAAGATGTGCCTGATAAGGCTTAGCTCATAAATAATAACAGATGAAAGATTAGGTTTCACTCTGATGTTTTCAAACAGACACATAGAGAATAAACACAAACAACTTGTTTCCAAAATAAAAGAATATCTTAAAAATACACTAGCTTCCAGATAACATCTTTTTTCAGTCAACAAATGAAGGTAGTTACATTCTCAATTAAACTATTGGAAAATGGAAGAAGAATCAAGACTAATGAAATACCAAAAGTAACAGTAAAAATGTAACAAGAATAAAACCAGTAACCAATAAAAGGATGAAATGTTATCCCAGTTTAACATCATTGTGTTTACTTAAAAACCAAGTTTTGCCTTGAAGAATTTTGAATTAGGCTAAATTAGCGAATAACTAAGATTAGTTTAAGACTAAATTATCTCCTCTTCACTCCTAGTTGGCGTTTGTGTGCCAGTATTCTGGCAACTTTTACCAATTCAACCTGAAAAACATTTGCTATTAGCTGACTTTTTGCAATGGTTCTTTTTATCTACATAAATTTTGGAGGTAGTAGGGTAGTGTGTCCTCTGTAGTGCAGACTGGTGAAATGATCAACAGACTATCAAAAGGTGCATCAAAATCCACACTAAACTTCTCCCAAAGTAAACAAGATGTGAGATGTTTGCCAACATGTTGCATCTGTATTACAGCAGCAGCAGCAGATGTTGCAGCTAGCTCTACAGCTCTTTCAGACTGTAATCATCTGGGATGCAATTGTGTTAAATGGACTCTGGCCCATACCCAAAGATTTCTCTCCAGAGCTCCCAGTGAGCCACTGACACTTCAAAATGATGACGAGCACTGACCTGGAAAAGCTCAAACCAGCAAATACACAGTGGAACTCAGTATGTCTGACAACTTCTGCATGACAGGACAAGTGTTTCCATCCATTTTCCCAGCATGACCTCATACCGGAAGAACGACAACATTGCATTTCTCAAGAAATGAATGAAGGACGCACAATAAAGAAGGCACCTAAGGCACCCAAGAGAAAGTTATAAAGCAGAAACAGTGGAGCAGAGAGTATTTTTACAAGAGTTAACTCTCTTATGCTAACTCTTGTGTTTGGATCTTCAGGGATACAATAGCATTTAGCAATATGCTAGGATTTTTCAGCTTTAGTAGCTCTATTTTCAATCAAATATTTTACATATGTTTTTTTTATTTTTTATTATTTTGTGAATAGCCAGGTTTCCAAGAATAAATCTGCCAATGAGTGAATCTGTAAATACTGAGCCTTAAACCTCAAGTAGGGTCCACAGTAAAGTGTGGACTCTGTTACATTTCCTTCACAATAACTGATTTGTAGAAAGATATAAATGGTTGCTAACCTTCAGCTGATGTGTGGTACTCCAGGAGTGCTCACAAACCAAAACCCTGATTTGTTAAACTCCTGATGTATGCTATTGATAGACTCTAGCATTGACCATCTGACTTAATATATCATACGAGTATACAATGTAAATAGTAAGAGAGGTAAACACATTTAAATTAGCCTGGTTCTGATACCACACTTAAGGAAAACTAATTCTGCACCTTTTACTTGTGACCACCAATGAATCTAAAATATTGTAATCAGTAGCTCTCTTGCATATATTCAAATTACCTTAAGTGACTCTCTGTGCTTTGTACAGAGTGCGGGCTACATGCTTCAGTATGGGACACTCGTTTGTGAAGAGATGTTTTCTCTAATTTCCCATGAGGGCCGTGTTGCATAATGTAAACACCAGCCTGGTAAGAGTGTGGGAGAACATCCATTTATATATAGTCTTGTTTGTATTAGGTTCTTGTCTTTGGATGAATATTAAAACACTGCATGAATAAAATGTTGTATGGTGCACATAAGTTCAAGGGACATAAATACTTTTGCAAGGAACTTGATAAAATAAGAACATCAGGATTAGCTCACTTCTTCTTTATGGCAAATTATCAAATTATTATAAGTCAGTTTTATGACATCCACATTTTTTTAAAATCTCCATTTAGACAGCTTGACCCTTCTGCTTCTCTTCTGAAAGATGTTTGAGTTATCACCAGAACAATTACCATGAAAAATGCTTTACTAACAACATTAGGTAGAATTACCGTAACAATGAGCAGAATTCCCTTCAGGAGGGTGAGCAACGAGGTGATGGGCTGAATGACTGTGTGGCCAAGTAAGATGGCAAGGGACAGAATCCAGGTGAAGGCGGGGATCACATAAAAGTGTCTGTGGAGACATAGAAACACATGGAGAAATCCTACCTGTTAGCTTTAATAAATCACACGTCTGCTTTCATTGAGGGAGAAATATTTAGCCCAACATGCTGTTGCCATGGAGATCCAACAAACAGTATCCTTCCAAAACACATCTTGGCATCTTTGTTCAACGACTGATTTTTTTTTTTTTTAAGAATTTATTATTGATTCGTTTTACGGCTGCTTGGAGTGACACATTTAAATGAGTGCCGAATTGTTTGAGTTGCACTCAGGTAGGTTCATGCTGTTCAAATAGCAGCTCTGTTTTTCTTAAGTAATTCTGACATTTTGACAGAAGCATATACTTTAAAGCTAAGAAACCCAATAGACAATTCAATTTCAACATTTGAAAAACAGCTGCTAATGTTTACTCAGATTATATGAATTGTTTGATGATCTGAAATATTAAAATTGCACAAAAGAGCCAAAAAAACCTACATGGGAGCAACATGTTCAACAAAGACCAACAAGGTATTTCTTATATAACATAAAATATGAAGTAGAGAAAAAAATATTAAAAAGTAATGCGGGTGGTATTAACAAGAGCTAAATTACTAAATTCACCATCTGTAGAGATAAGGCTGGGCTTGGTTTCATCTTAATTAAACACATGAGATTTAACTGATATTTGTGGGTTAAGGATAGTTTTCTAATCCTCTTATATTTTAGGCTCGAGGGAAAATCCTGACTTTTTAAATTCTAAAACTCGCTTAAACTAAGGTTAAATCACAATGAAGTGAATGCTGAGGTGAAATGACTCTCAGTAAGGCTGTAAATCCTCTGCAGCTCAGTGAGGTTTGTGTCCAAGGCGCCCACCACCCTGCGAAGGCCATTCTGCACACAAACCTGCAGCACTCTATTGACTGCAGTATCCTGGAAGCAGGGGGAAGATGGTTTATCCAAAGGAGGCCTCCCAAGATTTTTTTTCACTCCACTAACCCTGCCTTCCTACTCCCACAACAAATCGCTGCATCTCCCCTGGCGCTGAGCGTGCTGATAATGAAGCACCCAAGCGTGCCAATGAAGCAGTCCGACCGTCCCGCAGAGTGTGAATAATATTATTTGGGTAAAGGATTTACTGGGGCATGACAAAATAAATTAGCCCTGTTAACTGATAAAGGTAATTATAGGCCTGGGAGGGAAAGAGGAGGTGTGAATTGAGGGGAGAGACAGCAATCACCAGAAGAGACCCAAATAATCCAACTGTGAGTTTAAACAGTGCAGCATTCTGGCTTTTACTCTACTTCTGTGGAGTATTCCTTCAGTTTAATCACTGTAAGCAACATCAACTACTGTGAGTAATGCATTGCATAAAGGTTTTGCAGAAAAGAACAAAAGCTCAGTAAGCCAACAGAGGGAGCAACCTAAACAAATATCTTATTCTGTTCTTAGTCAGTCCATCCATCCATCCATCCATCCATCCATCCATCCATCCATCCATCCATCCATCCATCCATCCATCCATTTTCTTCCGCTTATCCGGGGTCGAGTCGCGGGGGCAGCAGCTTCAGAAGGGAGGCCCAGACTTTCCTCTCCCCAGCCACTTCTTCCAGCTCCTCCTCCTCCTCCGTCTTGGGAACGTCCCAAGACGTTCCCAGGCCAGCCGAGAGACATAGTCCCTCCCGCGTGTCCTGGGTCTTCCCCGAGGCCTCCTCCCGGTGGGACGTGACCGGAACACCTCACCAGGGAGGTGTCCAGGAGCCATTCTGACCAGATGCCCGAGCCACCTCAACTGGCTCCTCTCGACGTGGAGGAGCAGTGGCTCTACTCTGAGTCCCTCCCGGATGACCGAGCTTCTAACCCTGTCTCTAAGGGAGAGCCCAGCCACCCTGCGGAGGAATCCCATTTCGGCCGCTTGTATCCGGGATCTCTTTCTTTCGGTAATGACCCAAAGCTCATGTCCATTGATGAGGGTGGGAACGTAGATCGACCGGTAAATCGAGAGCTTCGCGTTTTGACTCAGCTCTCTCTTCACCACGATGGACCGGTACAGCGCCCGCTTCACAAGCTGTCCCAATCCACCTGTCAATCTCCCGCTCCCTTCTTCCCCCATTCGTGAACAAGATCCCCAGATACTTAAACTCCTCCACTTGAGGCAGGATGACCCCCCTGACCCGGAGAAGGCACTCTACCCTTTTCTGGCTCAAGACCATGGCCTCGGATTGGGAGGCACTGAGCCTCATCCCGGCCGCTTCACACTCGGCCGCGAACCGCTCCAGTGAGAGCTGCAGATCATGATCTGATGAAGCCAACAGGACCACATCATCCGCAAAAAGGAGAGATGCAATCCTAAGGCCACCAAAACGGGCCAAATGCCAAATACCAAATACCAAATACCAAATTCTTAGTTCAATACAGTAAAAAATATCCCTGTGTTTTCACATAGCACTGCATCAAACGATCCAAACCCTATGAACAACCTACTTACTTACCTATTGTGGTGTTGCTGCACCAAGAACCACTGAAGGAAACAACACCAAAACATCTGAGAAAACTGAGCACAACTTCTTTCTTCACAAAATGGAATCAAAAATGGAGTGTTCTGAGATTTTGGCGGTAGTAGGATTTCTCTTGTGTCTTTGGTAAAAGACCAAAAGTCATCTCTTCCTAGAGCTTTGGAGCGTGATGTCACTGCTCTAGTCGGAGGGGTATCAGCGCCATCTTTGGTGTCCATAAACATTAACCGACAAAAACAACAGTCTCGCAAATATTTTTTAATCCAAGTTACCTAAAATAATTTAGCCATGGTACGAACTTGCTGCGTTATTGCCTGTAATGTCCGATCACACGACTGAAACTGTAAAAAGATGGAAAACGGACTTTCGTGTCACTATTTTCCTGCTTGGAAACAATGCGAGGAGGCTCAGCTGTCGGAGCTAACGAAAAGAAAACAAATGTCCTTGTATCAGCGGTGAGACGCTGATGTTACGTTCTCCAAAATCCCCAGATACCTACAAGTTTGCCCCAGACATTTCTATTCTTTGCTTTGTTGGTTTTGTGTCCATTTTTTGCTATGATTTTGTCCGAGTGTACTCACGTTCAGTTTCTGTTGAATTCATTTAAGTGGGTCAACCTTGTTTAGGTCGGGCTAATATTGTTTAGGTAGCATAGTCCGAGTTTAGTCAGTGGACATTGAGGTTCTTACATTATTGTGAAGTAAACTATTTTACTAGTGTTATCAGATTTATAGCTTTAATACTGATGTGTGTTCTGATATGTCCTCTTAAAGGCAAACCGACGTATGAAATGGATGAGCTCAATCCTGACTGGGTTCTAGCACTGAATATGGGTCACTGCGAGGTAAACGCCACAACGTCGGACCGACATGGTCGTCAAGTAAAGAGGCGATACAGCAAAACCATGGTGGATCAACAAGTTAAAGAGACGGTTTTCATTATTTACCCCAGAAGAGGTAAATGATGAAAACACAGTAGCGGAGACAACAGAAGAGGAGCAAGTTGGAGAGGCTGAGGAGGAAGAAACCCCAGGAGAGGAGCTCAGCAAGGCTGCAGACTTTGAAGAGGAACAGGAACCATTTGTGTTGAAATGTGTGTACATTTAGAAGTGGCTGTTTTCTCTCATTCAATAATTTAATGTATTAAACATCCATGAATCGTTTGATTCAAACACTTCAAGTTGCATGTAAACAGGTGAAGAAATGATTCACATTTTAAGTAAAAATTTGATATTTAAATATTTCAGGTAATAAATATACATGTAATGAAAGATTATATTTTTAAATAAATATTTTATGTGATTAAAGTAAACAATTATATAATCAGACATCTGTCAGGACACTGGGTTTTTGAGTTTGTTTTACTTTTCATTTTATTTAGCTTCATGTTTTAATTCACTTTAGTTTAGCCCTTCATGGTCCTTTTGATATTATTAGAGGTATTTAGTGTAGTTAGAATTATATTATTGCTTTTCCTTGTTTGTCTGAGTCCATCTCAAGCCTTCTTTAATGACTATAGTTTAATTATATTTTATCCCTCTAGTTATTTCTTATTTCAGCCTCCCTGCAGGGTTTCTAGTAATGTTTATTTCTTAGTTTGATCACCATAGGTTCGGTTATTCTTGCATGTCTGAGTCTCTATCTTTCTTTAGTAATTCTAGTTGGGTTATTTCTTTGTTTAGATCTTCTAGTTTCTCCAGCTCTGTGTTTCTTAGTTCTTATTGCTGTTAGATCAGCCTTGTTTCTATTTAGGTTTGGTTATGGTTTCATATCTTTCTCTCCAAGTTCATCAGGTTTTCTTTACTCTTAGTGTCTTTTGTATTAGAAGTATTTTTCAGTTCCCCGTTTCCTCCCGTTTGTGTTCCCAGCAGATCTCCTTAGTTTCCCTGTGCCACCTTCTCCCCAGCCCTCAGCAGCTCCTGTGCCAAATTACTCACACCTGCTGTCACTCTTCTCATTTAGGCCATTGTTCCATTACTTAAGCTCCTCTTTTTCAGTCACAACTCGCCAGTCCGTCTTGTTATCCTGCTCACCACGTTGCCAGTTGTTACCGTTGTTATCCCTAATGTCTCCTGTTCATTGTGTTTAGGATTTCCTTGTTTTCCCTGGATTTTGGATTTAGTTCGTTTATTTTGTTCATTAAAATAACATCCACATTAAGTACGTCTATTGCCTGCTGCGTTTGTGTCCACCGCCACATCATGACACAAACCAGATGAAAGAGCCCATCTTTAAACATTTAATGTGTAACTAAACAATAAAGGTGACACATTTTATGAAATAGATCACGCTTGAATAAATATTTGTTGTATTTAACATATTCCATGTAAGTGAATATGTAATGAAATAGATCCTGTCCTAGAATTTTATGCAATTGAACATTACAGGTAACAAGTGATGATCATCTGAGGTAATACATTTTATGAATATTTTTTTTAAATATTTTTTAAAATATAATTTTGGTTAAATTAAAAAGGGTTCAAAATGGAATAAAAATATGCCTAATCTATATAGTTTAGTAGAATAATTTCACACATATTTTGAATTAATAGGTCACATGATCTAGAAGCTATTTAAGAAAAATACAAAATTTTGACTCAAGAAATAGCTAAAAATATAAAAAAGTGTTAAAATGTAATAAAGGTGAGTGTGCCTCATCTATACAGTCTAGTAGAACAGTTTCACACATATTGAGTTAATGTGATACGATGTTTGATGAAAACATTTCATATTAAAATTTAAATTATTGAATATGACTTAAAATTTTAATAGATGATAGTGTGCCTCGTGTAAAAGCATGAATGACCACTTTTTTGTATCAGTTGATCACATGACAAAGAATTTATTTACAGGAGTGTTCAGAAATTGACGGTCCCTATGTGAAACTCCGAGCGCTCCGGGCGCAGTAAAGAACAGCTGGCCGAAATTAGCGTTCATAAATCGGATCAACCTTGAGCTGAACGTCCCTTACTCCGCGGAGCGCGGGATATCCAGTATCCAACTTGAAAACAACTTCACTGCGTTCGGTAACACAATGAAAACACCGGTGTTCTGAATAGTTTGTTTTGGTCTGTGGACACCAAAAATGGCGCAGAGCGACGTAAAACGTCATACGCTGTGACATCAGCTCCAAAGCTCTATTGCGCTGGACTCGCACGTTTGTTTTGATTGTATTTACCCAGAATGCCCTGCGCTGTAGATCACTTTTTACTTTGGGAGCGGTCTCTGGTTCAAATATGCATTTGAACCACACCAGAGTTCACTTCAACTGAACCAAGAACCAAGGTTTGTAGAAGGAACAGAGTTTGCATTTTTGGTTCGAGTTCACAATCACAGCTCCCTAAACACACCGGAATTTCTAGATAAATAAACTGGAGTACAACTAACATGGACTAAACACAGTCTAAGTCAGTGGTTCTTAACCTTTTTTGAGGTACCGAAAGCCCCAGTTGCATATGCGCATTCACCGAACCCTTCTTAACATTCTTAACAACCCCCCTCCCCGACACACAAAATACTTTGCGGTATTCCGATTTAGTAATGTAATTATATTAGCGGTGTAACCACCCCCACACCACTAGAGGCAGTACCAATCCCGAAAAGATGCGACTACAGAGCAGATTTAGACTATAAAATTTGGTAAAAACTGTGAGCTTTGCTGAAGTAATTAAAGACAAAAGTTCATATCCATGCTGACAGTGGAGCTCCTTCAATCAGTGCTCCTCCGCAGCACTGATTGGCTAAGCAATATAACGTGATCCTCTGGAGCAAGTGATGGCAAAGCGGGGCGCGTCATCACGACTTTACACAAGTGTGTCTTCAGCAGAGGCTCCGCTGAACCCCTGAGACCGACTCAATGAACCCCCGGGGTTTGATCAAACCCAGGTTAAGAACCACTGGTCTAAGTTGATGTTTTGAATCAGGAAAAATGGGATGCGTAAGGGTTGAACTCCATCAAGG
Source organism: Poecilia reticulata (assembly GCF_904066995.2). NCBI lineage: Eukaryota > Metazoa > Chordata > Actinopteri > Cyprinodontiformes > Poeciliidae > Poecilia > Poecilia reticulata. The sequence goes on from NC_088833.1 coordinate 30,687,322, forward strand.
GTTGAAGATCCTTTACATCTCTTCCCAAGTTCACCTATGTCCACTAGGTACATTTTTCTGAAGGAAAATGCATCTAAACTCATGAATGTAGTTGAAAAGTAAAAGATGAAAAGCAGCATCACCTAAAAACCTCATCAAGATGCGGAGCAGCAGGTTTCCGACCACAGATTCAAAGAAAGTAAGCCCTGACCCACCCGAATACAGGCTGACCCAGCTGGCTGCAGGATGCTGGAACATGTACAATGATTAGTTTTTTTCTATTACTAAAATAAAGATGTCAGATCTAATTCTATGGATGTCAAGCAGTGACATTTCAGTCAGGCAGGTTATGCATATGCGAGCAGGAGCTCTGTTTATGTTCATGTATAATTCCAACAAAAGACAACTTTTAACGACCAGGTTTAATTTGTTCTTATGTCTAGTTTAGTCTTTGAGATGGTTTCATGTCTAACAAGCACGGTTCCATTCAGATACATTTGATGTAGCCGCATGTCTTTAAACTTTGACATAAAAGCAGTTCTTTCTATCAACATCTGAAGCAGCAGGGTCTATATGTAGCATACGACACAGTCATTTGCTTTGCCCAAATTTAGCATCTAATTTCAGCATCAAACATGTCTCTGATGGTTATCTTCAAACACTTTTTGAAGTGCCTAAGTTCCTGTTCTACAGCAACAACTCACAGAACAAACATTTACAGCAACATGACATTCAAAGTAACACCCGCTAATTAAAGTCCATTAGCACAGAGATGAGATGCAGATTTGTTTTTTTCCTATCATAATGGAAAATAAAATAAAACCTCAATGGTATAGTTTCCTCCCATCTCTAGTCTTCCAAAAGGGCATTTGCTGAGTTTTACAAGCAATTTCATGCAACTGCTTAGAGCATTCCTCCTTACTGGAATATCATCATCATATCTAAGGGTGTGTTGTCTTTTTATTTGCAATGGGATCTTTGCAATATACAATTATATACATGTTTTTGAACAACCAAGGAACCAAAATATAGCGAGAGAAACACAGCAGGATCATCCTGGTGAAGAGATAATCAACTTTCGTTTGTCCACAGAAATTAGGAATTTCAATATGGTTTCACCTTCCTCTTAATGTAAATACATCTTTAATATAATATACACAATTTATAAAGTATAAAGGATTTAACAAATCAGGCCTGACTGCGGCTCCCTCAAAGTCCTAATCCCAAGCAGAAAACGTTTTTAATTTCCGCCCATATGCTGGAACGAGTGAAACCACACAGTGAAAGTCCTAAAGTTTAAAAATGTGTCCCTTAAAACTTTGTAGCAGCACTGAGGAAATATTTCCCACATCTGTTCACATAGGCAAGCTCTAAAAGTCTATTTTTGCTGTGACAACAAAATCTCCTTTCCCTTTCATACAGAGAGAAAATGATGTGAAATAATTTTTAGATGGATACAAAATTTTCTTTTGACATTTTTGCCTCATATTTGACTTTCTACAAAGGATTACATTTAAACAAGCAACCCTTGTTTAAATGTAAAGTATATATATATATATATATATATATATATATATATATATATATACCCTACATTTAAACAATACTTCTCTGTGATGCTATTTACATTCGTTCTTAGGAGCGTTTCACTGAAAAGCAGTTAGTATGATAAGCTCAGCAGATGCGTACCTGGCACGCTAAGTTTGATCTGCTGGTTTTACCGCTGTACAATGGCTGCTGGAAAATTAAAATATTGATCGGCTGCCATGCAGAGCATGTGTCATTATATTTTCCTCCAGTCACATGGAACAGGGCTACACATGTTCATCTCACTTTTGCTTGCAATCTCCCTGCAATGTTCCCAAAGGAAGTGTAGGATTGTTTCACAACTATTCTATATTTTCATAATTAATTTTCCTAATGCAGTCCTGATTCCAGTAATAGATGTATTTTGTTTTTCGAAGTCAACCAAAAATGTTTACAGGAAAAATGTAGGGGTGCACCAATAATTCGCCTTGACTATTCCTTTGTTTTGGGAGATCGGCGATCAGCTGATCCATGAGAAATCAATCTTATCCCCTGATTTTCTCTACCTCTGCTAAGGTCTGAAAATCAGCCACTGTTCCGTTTTGCTCTGCAAAAGAGCAGACTGACCAACCCGCCATCCGAGTTACATCTTCATATGGGCAGTTGACGATAGTCACCACACTGCTGCCAATCTAGTGGTTTTGTTGTTATGCTAAGGAACTTTTCAGGCAGTAAAAGCATCAACAAAAAAATGGCACTGACCAAAATCTGAATGAGCGGGTCCGGCTTTTTGTAAGATCAGCGATCGGCCAGAAAACTGCAGTAGTCGCACCACTAATAAGATGTACATTTCTTTGTAATTGAAAACTCCAGTGAACCATAGAACTCTACCTATTTTTACCCTGCACGGCTGCTTTCACACACAGTGAAGGAGAGCAGAGAATCTCAAAAGTATATGTGCTGCTTAAGCTGATTAACACTAAACTGGAAAAGAAATTCTATTAGAGATTTAAGAGGATGCTGATTAAGTGACTACAGTTTGGTTTTGGGTTTCATAAAATGCTACTTAAGTCCAGCCAGTACACATTAGTCACATCGTTCTTAAATTCAACTCACCTGATACCAAGAAGAACAGCAAAAGCCTCGCTGCCAGCCAACACATAGCTAATTCCAATTGATATACTGTAAGTAAAAACAAAACAACAATCAGAACAGATTGAAAGAAAATAGAGAAATATATAGGAAAATGATCAGGTATCAAAGCTTTTAGAGAAGAGCTCCTTTATTGAACAAAACAGATTTTGCATGATCAAAGTGTCTGAAAGATATGAAGTGATAAGAGATTTAGTTTTAAAATCACTTCCTGTTTATAAAGCAATGCCTTTATCCTCCACAACTGTTCCAGTTTAGGTTTTTCAAAACAAAGGATGCCTTTGGGATAAGCATTGGGATCTTCTCTTCATGTGCTCCTCGAATATCACACTCTGAGAAGCAGCAATTCCAAAACAATGTGCATGTCTTCATAAAGAGGAATGGCGTGACAAGTATCAGAGTGGAAGGCTTTTATAGTTGGTTTCAAGACAGGTTTTAACAATTGTTCACTCCTTACATGTTAAAGCTCCTGTAATCTCTTAACAGTTGGTTACTAAGACTGCAGATCTATCGCTAGTTTCTCCACACATCTAAGGGCTGAAGTACACCCAAGCTTTTGATTCTGCTCACTTTCAAACCGTTCAAAGGAAATACTAAACAGACGTTTTCAATCTAGAAGAAAAAAAAACAATCTACATCTACAAACCAAAGACCTTTGAAAAGAAGAAGTTATTGCAAAAGTTTTAATTTAATGCTAATTTGAACTAAGATATACTTTGTCAAAAAATAATTAATACAGGAAGAAAGAAAGAAAATGTGTATGTCTAATAATTTTTTATTGTAGCAATCATTCTTGTTTAGTCCTCATTAATAGGTGCCACAGTAATAAGGAAAATTCTTCTATGGGCTGAGCAGCAGAGTTGTGTGTGGGAGTTGTGCCCAGTAAAAACCTACTAAATCGTCTCTGTCAATGCCAAACAGCTTAATCTGCTAAATGCTCTTGTTTGGTATGATTTACTAAATTGGATGGAATAAGTTTGATGAAACAAAACGTACTGCCAATTTAATTATTTGTCTAATACAGCAGTGTGTGTAAGAACTGTAGGGATTAGCACTGACATCCCAGATGACAGAGTTATGAAGTTAAAAGCGCAAGTTCAAGCTGGGAGACTCCGCCTCCTCCGTTTCGCCCATTGCTGCGTCATGCTCGTCTCCAACCTCAGGGCTGGTCCTCACCCGGCGTGTCCAATTATCAATCAAGCTCTGCATATAAGGATCCACACCCACGCCGCCAGCCGCTTTCCAGCTGAGTTCAACCCTCCACCTCCCCTTCTCCACCCGCATCCTTCGGCTCTCCAGGATAGCACCCTTTCCCAACCTCCACCACCAGTGTCAGGCCCTGGGAGGAGAGCATCCCTAATCAGCTTCCGGGATGTTCACCTGAGTTCACAGCAAATCAGAGCTCAAATCAGCCCGGGGCCCGAGCGCCAATGAACTGTTATTCATTCCTGTCATTAAATTTTTTAATGGTTCCTTTTTCTCCGTCTCAGTCTTTCCAGATTGAACTGTCCCAACAGTTTGAGATGTGGGATGATTGCTGGTTGCAGAATCTCATCTTATTACCAACAACCTTCCAGAGCACTCAGGTCTTCTGGTTCTGGTCTACTCTGCTCTACTCTCTTCCTTGAAAACTGTTTAACAGCTGAAACTACGAGTTCCTTCAAATCAAGGCTAAAAACACACCTGTGATTCAACTGGTTTGCAGTTTTCTGCAAGTTCGATATAGATTGGTGGTGCATTGAAGCTGAATGCTGATTCTCCATATTTGGTTCTGGTCATGTAAATCAGTGATTCTTGAGAATAGGGACAGAATGGGTGCAAATTTTCCCAATTTTTTTTTATTTTTATTATTTCGCAACCTTATGTATGCAAATATGACAAATAATGTTTTGGATATGTAAAGATGCTAAGGTGCAGGCTCCCAGTTGCAACATTTTTTTAAAAATAAAATTTAAATCACCATCTGACAAAAGTAAATATAAAATATTTTTTTAATGTCCCTATTAGTGATATTTTTACTCAGTTTTACAGACAAATGCTTCTCAAGAAACAAAAGAAATATTATTTAAAACAAAAAACAACAAAAAGTCCATCTGAACGAGTTGACAGTGCATGACGGAGTTGACACAGAACTGAAGGTGGTGACAAACTAGTGAGTAAAATGAAAAACTTGATACATGTGAAGTAATGCAATTTATGTAAAATACATTAAAATGAATTAATCACACATTTAAGTTAGGTTTGTCAACAATTTTACTGAAAGAGTCACAAAAACTGATGGAGTTGACATCTGATGGAGTTGACAAAAAGCCAAACTACCTCAATTTATATGTTATTCTGAAGGAGGTCATATTGTAGCTCATCAGGTCCATGACATCTTTACAGTATACTAAAATTAAGCATTTATTTCACAAAATTTCACCAAAGTTTTGTAAATTGTTAGTTATGGTGTTGACACATCATGGTTGTGAGTAGCAATTTAGGAATAAAACAGAAGAAAAAACTAAAAAATAACATAAGCTAACCAGAGCTAACTAGCCCTCTTAGTAAAGGAAGAGAAAGGAAGAGGTCATGGGGTCCTCAGAAGTTCTGGTGCCCCCAAATAATGCCTTATTTTTTAACATTCTATTCATGTCTGACGGTGTTGAGAAAAACTTGGGACAAATTTCAGTGGAGTTGGAAAATATATAAAAATGATTTTTAATTTAACTTATACTTAATAGTCATAATACATTATCTTAGTATTTATTTAATTGTTTTAAACTGTTATAATGTGTTAAGTTCTGCTCCAGGACAAGGGCTTTTACAGGCATCATCCACCTACTACAATTTTTATAATATTCAGCAAACACCAGGAAAATATATACTGCTCAAAAAAATAAAGGGAACACTTAAACAACACAATATAACTCCAAGTAAATCAAACTTCTGTGAAATCAAACTGTCCGCTTAGGAAGCAACACTGATTGACAACGGGGACCCTCGTCGGGTCAATCAGTGTTGCTTCCTAAGTGGACAGTTTGATTTCACAGAAGTTTGATTTACTTGGAGTTATATTGTGTTGTTTAAGTGTTCCCTTTATTTTTTTGAGCAGTGTACAATGTTGTGCTCACAGGTAAACAGGTTAGTTTAATCAGATATTTGAAAAAATTATATTTTGTGTATATTTTATTCAAATTTTGTGCTTTATCCATAGGACTTGTTTTGTCCCTATTCTCAAGAATCACTGAAATAAAAAAGAATCAATAAATATTCAGACAGACTTGTATCAGAAACCTGTTGATGGGTACAAAAACAATGTGCCTTCAAGTTGTAAAAACAACAACTTTATTGGAAGTTTAATCAAACAATTTTGATCATGTGAGAATACCAATCCACATAAATATGCTTTTTTTAGATGTAAATACATACAATCTTTTATGTAAGAAGATTTCACTTGAGAATAACAGTTGAAGTCCCAAAAAACCAAGAATAACACTGTCTGACATTTCTTCCGACCCACAAGAGCCTTAAAATGTCCTTCAGTGAGCCGTTCCAATTTGCAACCTAATCGGATGTCACAGCTGGATCCGAGGGGAATTATCTGGCCTCCCAATCTTTATCTCCACCCACAGGTTGACATTGTGCCTTATTCACTGTGTCTCAGAGTAACTTCATATTTGACCTCTACTTGTTCAGTCTATAAAACAGAGTGAAGTCCCTGTTTGGGCAGTAACTAGAGCACTACACATTTAATCACATATTTCAGTCAACTAGAGACTTGACCCTTCATAGTATATGGTTACATTTTAATCAGTTGGCTTTATAAAGCAGCCTCAAGTTAACTAGGCCTTGAGGATTGAATTTATAGACCCCCCGGTTTAAAATCAAATATGAAATAGCCTTTATAATAATGGGAAAGTTTTATATTTAACCTGCTGTTACACTATTTATCCCGTCGTGTATGCAGGCGTAATAAAACAAAAAAAATGTTAGGTGGTTTTAAAAATGAGAAAATGAAGGGGACTATAGATGGACAAATGAATCATACCCATCAATGTACATGGCATGTGTTTTGGGATCAAGGACAGTGGGAAGGTTTTTATTTATTTTTTTATTACAGTCTCATTTTGTTGTTTTGAGAAACAACTGACCTAGAGATGAAGGCTTGGGAATAAAATGTTAATGCTCCATAAGTGCTTAAAACAGAAGTTGTCAAATAATTATTTGTCAAATGAATCGAAAGTAAGTCATGTGTCACTTTCAAGCATCTAGAAACCAGGTGAGTAAAGCACCTGTAAACAATAAAATTAGATTGATGAGTGTTATTATTGCATCATTCTGTATTTTAGCTGCAGTTGCATCAGTTCTGCAGCAGAGCTGCACAGGCCATCTGAGAGCTGCAGCCTCCCTAAGCTGATGAACATTACATATATCCTACAACCTTATTTTTTATGGCATAATACTTCCCTATGTCACTGACAGGAACGATGGCCAGGCAATAGAATATTGATTGCCTGCATTGATCAATGTAAAGCCCCAAAAATTTATGAAATTTAAATTGTTTTATCCAAGCTTTTATTGTAATGAAAATATAATTGTAATGTGAATCAGGCACAGATCTTGCAGTTCATGTGCAACAAAAACTAGACCCTTCTCAAAGATCCACAGTTTCTCTGCTAGACATGAATGACTGTTCCTCACTGCTCTTGTTTGGAGCTAGCATTATGCTAGTTACTGCTCATTAGAAAACGATCAGGATTGTGATCCTGTTACTTTGTTCTGGTCTGCCTGCAGTGCATGTGGATTGGTATTTCAGTGAAGCATCTTCATGGTGGGCGATATTTAAAGACCACTCTATAGTTCCCCAATTCTCAACTACTCTCTATCAAAGCATATTATTTGTGATAATAGAAGGAATAAACTTTGTAAATAGTCTTGCCTTTTAGAGTTGAAATCTTTAGCATTGCTATATTGATGAACTTACGGTTTATGGTGTTTTACTTCTGCCTCCAGGACAGAATATGTGATGATCCTCCAGTTTGTGTTTTAAAATATTTTATTTTATGTCAAAATTGAATCTTGTCCAAGTGATTTTCTCTTTGCATGCGATATTCACAATAACATGTGCTTTAACATTAAGTCATATACAAATATTAAGTTAATCTAGTTTTGAGTTTTAATCTAGTCGCCTCTTGATGTATTGAAATTTTGCTTTCACAACTATGAAATATCACAAATCAATACACTAAAGCTTTAGGTCCACATTGTTCATCACTACTCCAAAGATGTTACATGAAAACAGACACCCTTTACTAATTATGTAAATTTTCATTCTTTGTTCAGAAACAAAATGCTATGGTATTATGAACACATGCAGTTTATGAGTCCCTGTCATTGTGTAGAGCCGTGCCAACAGACCAAGGCATGGCAAGGGTAAAGGATGCAGGTCATGTTCTGCGTGGCGTTGGTGTGTTAGTGTGCTTGAGCCTCTGCATTGATCGACCACTAAGACCCCTTGAACACAATGAAGGAAGTATTGATTGGCCAGGTGTTTCAAAGCCGCTCACACCCTGATAACAGGACCTTCCACCCGTGTTGTTAAAAGCCTTGCGCCTCTCCTCTATGGACTTACACTCTCCTGCAAACAAACTGGTCAATGCTGCAAGCATTAACTTTGAATAATACAAGATCTATAGCTTTTTCTTTAAAAACAAAGTTACAATCTGGATTCAATAAGTAAATGGCTATAGTCGCATACTAATTTAGTATTTTAAAGTAAGGTTGTCTCTTCTGGAAGCCGCACTGAACTCAAGGTCAAACAACAGATCTGAAAACAGGGGGATCACTTTAAAAAATTACAGAGCCTCAGGAGTTGCTGTAATAAATCATATTTTATCAGTGTTTGGCTCAGTTTGGCTTGTAACTCACTATTTCAGCTCTGTGCAGCAGAAGGCCAGGCAGTAAAGCCCTAACCTCAAGGACAGTTTTTACACAAGTCCGTCCTAGCTCTGTTAACAGTCTGCAACAGTGGAGATTAAATGACTTGGCAAGTTTCATTCCAACAATAATGCAGTGAACATTTTAGTAGATCGCAAAGTGTTCAAAAGCAAAAATAGCCCGTTGGAAAGGCTACTGTATGATAAGGTAATTTAATTTGCAAGGCAGACCAGGGTGTACAGATAAGCCTGTGATGTTGTTCTTAGGTTAATGTTGACGAAAAGAGGTTGTGAAAAGTGATTTTCAGGGAACAAAGGGAAAAGTTTCAAATCATGAGGAAGCAAAGGAACACAAAACAAAGAAGTTCAAGGAGAAAGGAAAAGGCTGCAGTGTATGTATTAAAATAGCCTGGCAATGGATAAAAGAAAGAAAAACTAACAGTCTGGGACATCTGCAAATGTAAAAAAAAACATCTAACCTGCTGTCATCATGTCTTTATTTCAAAGGGAATTTCTTTCACTGTTAATAAATTATAAAACATTTCCACTACTTTTTATCAACCACCAGATCATCAGAGCTGAAGGGAGCCATGACTCTTCTAAAGATCTCTCCAGGATGTGTGTGTTTTCCCCCTCAGGCCACTATTTGTAAGTGCATGTTTTATATTTATATGTCTTAACATCTTCAAGCAGTAAAAAAGTGGAAAATTTGCGAGAAAACACTGTTATAGTGCAAGCACTCACACTTCGCGCATAACGCAGTTTTTACGACCTCTTGTTAAAAATAAATGTACATTTCATTGTCTCAAATCCTTATGATATGTTTTTGGAATGTGTAATTTTATGTAGAAACAAAACAAACAACAAAAACATCAAAACATACATATGGAAGTCAACAATCCCTCAATTCAGTTGATAGTGGGAGCAGCTTTGTGAGCAATTGCAGCTTTAATTCATCTTGGCTTTCACTCAAAGTTGTGCAGGTTAGATTTGGGTGGTTTATTCTGCATCTGTGATCAATTACACTGGAATTATACATTTATATTCTCACCTCTGGAAGCATCCAAGTCGGGAAGCTTTGGGTGCTTCCAGACTTACTCCCTTTAGGTACAACTTCCTTCATTTGACATCCACCTCCTGCAATTCCTGGACTTCACACATGAATTTAGTCTGGAAGTTTAGTTTTTGATTTGGGATTAGAAAAGTTATGAATAAGTATACGTGTGGCTACCTAATTGTCATTTCAGTTCTGGAAATCAAATGAAATGCATATGCATATTTTAGTAAATAGGAAAGAAATTACATCAAGGTAAAATAAAATAGAAAGGACATTACAAATGGTTTAAAACTCCTTAAACTTTTTCACGCATATTCATTCAACTATGCACTGCTTTGTTGCCCCATTCCATAAATTACAATAAAATGTGGAATTAGTTATTTCTGTCAAAATGTAAAAAAAGATCAATATGCTTGATTATTGTTGTCAAGCACTTTGCATTCCATGGAAAACAGAATACAGATCAATAAACTCAACCACTCGCTTCCTTCCCACACAGCGTTATTCCACTTTTATTATGTAAACAATTCAACTTCATGACATGGAAAGATCATTGCCATGGTAACTTACAATTGGAAGAGGAGAATGCAGTTGAAAGCATGACTCATGGGCCGGGAGAGGAAGAGGCAGCCAAGCAGATGAAGGTTGGGTTGCAGGTTCTCAGCTTGGTCACACAGAGATGGTGAGCTGGACTGTAGTAAACCAGTATCTGTGAGATACAAATGGGTTCATGAGGACAGAGACAAACTGCTACAATACATATCAATGTGGTTCTTTTAAATATGTCCGATCATTATGGAGCTAAATGTGTCACACATTCTTCCGATCAACACGTCAGAGACTTCGTTTGATTTGAGTTCTTGTGGTAAGTTAAGGTCAGAGTTATTACTCCCCTAATAAAATCACACAAAACTCTTAACATTTTCATGGAAATTACCATAATAAAAGCTGTTCACACATGTATTGCTTCCAAAACAAAATATCCACAAAGTTTGATCAGTATTATATTGATGTGCTCAAGAAAACAAAAACAATGACAAGGCTAAAATGATTAGCTCCTCTGAGCATTTTCTTTTTACTGCCAAGACAAATTTGAACATTTAATTAACTTTCACTGGTCAATTGAGAGATCAGTTACCACTGGACCTTCAAAAAAAAAGAGAGAGAGAGAGACTGGCAAGTTCAGTGGTACTTAAAACACCTAGACCACTCTGCCGTTCTGCGTTTAGTAAAAAAAAAAAATTACATTTGATCCTCTGAAAAAAGGAGAGGAGACGTTTGTCATGAGAGTGAAGGCTAAATTGCCATTTCTGAACCTTATATGTTGTCTGAACAGTAGTACGTTGCATCATTGGAAAGCACTGGGAGACAAATCTTGGGCCTGACCATGAGCACAAAATTTCAAAAATGTTCTAAAGAAAAAATAATCAGAGAGGTTAGCAAGGATCCCTGGGTGTCTGCCATGTCTGCTTGACTGGCCTCTTCTGGAGTTGATGTGTCAAGGAAGACGGATGTGAGAACTCTTCATCGTGGATGACTTGAGGTTACCGTCCAAGAAAACCTCCATTGCTAAAACGGCACATCAATAGCTGGTGAAGTTTGCCCATGAACATTTAAAAAATGGTGATGTGTTTGGTCTGATGAGACAAAATTCAAATTCTTTGGGCACAGGGCAAATAGTTTGTACTTGTATAGCATTTTATCTAGTCGAGAGAACCCTGCAGTGTTTCACATTACATTCAGTCATTCACCTAGTCACATGCTGGTAAGCTACTGTAATTTAGTCAGTCTAACAAAGCAAGACTGCCATGCACCAGCATCACCTGGTCCTCCACTAGCAGGAAAGGCAGGTGAAACGTCTTCCCCAAGGACATGACAACGGAAAAAAAACTGAGCCAGAGCAGGGGTTTGTTTTAGGCAGCTCCTGGGTCCTTTGAGAAGGTAATGACCCAATGGCTTCCAAGTTGGTTCACAAAACTTTTAAGGGACACAACAATGTGAGTCCTCAAAGAGCCCAGATCTGAATGCCATAGAGCGGTGTTTTTCAACCACTGTTCCGCGGCACACTAGTGTGCCGAGAAAATCATTCAATTTCACCTATGGTACCGTATTTTCCGGACTATAAGGTACTTTTTTCCTAAGCTTTGAACCATGCGAATTGTAGCCCGGTGTGGCTTTTCTGTGGATTTTTCTTCAACCACCAGGGGGCTGTCTAGCAGGAAGTGAATCATTAGAAGTCAAAATTGTAAATCAAAGAAGAATGCACAAATTTTCATTTATAACAACCACATGCTAGCAGCAGGCACGACTGAGAAATGTTTTCAAACTCATATCATGCAGATTTTAAGTTGAGGGCTGTCGAGCTGGCACTACAGGAAGGAAATAGAACCGCTGCACATGAGCTCGGTGTGAACGAAACCATGGTTCGGCTTTGGAGACGGAGTGCTGCGTCCAGCAGATTTATTAGGACGCAGCACTCTGCTGGGTCCTAATGGGAAACCGAGAGCAGCTTCCAGTTTTTGTTTATTTTTTTTAAATTGAAGGTGCTAGTATGGTGCGCTCTATAGCCCGAAAAATACGGTAATTGGTTTTAAAAGATTTTTTGAAAATGAAGTATCTGCAAATAATGCCATCTTTGAGTGTCTGCTGTAGTAGTAGCGGCGTAATCATGCAATTTTCTTATCACTAGATGGCAGTAGGTACAGAGTATTTTGCATTAAAACGAGAATTAGTGATGCATGAATGCTACAGGTACACAACAAAACCCCAGTGTTGATTTAACTCCCACAGAGTTGATATTAACACTTTTTCAGTGTTTATATAGTCCACACTCTTCAGAGTTAAACTAACACTTTCAAAATAGTAACATTTTTAACACTGGATCAGAGTTAATTTTTTTAACCCACAAAACAGAGTTAAATTAACTCTGTTTGGGATGCAATGGTTAACACTGATGAAATAACTAAAAATAACTATTTTGTTAGTGTTAATTTAACACTTCCAAGTGTTAGGTATTTACTCCAAAATGTGTTACTTTATGATTCTGGTTAAAATTAATTATAATAAAGTAAACCTAAAACAAATAAATCAATTTTAAACAATTGTTTTATTTATGCAGCTGTGTTTCCAACATTTTAAACTGTTGCACAGTGAACAAACATTCATTATCATTCCATATGAGTTTTGAATATCAAAAGGCTTATAAAATTTTAGATCTGGGATTTTCAGAAAATATCTTTCACTATAAAAAAACCCTGAAAGCATGAAAATGAACAAAGGTCTCTGTAAATAGCTGTTTAGGTAACAAAGGAAAAAGTGATTGTCAGCTAAAAATATATTGCTTATCTTGCTCTCAAGATAAGCAATATCTTGCTTATCTTGAGTTATGTCTCAAGATAAGCAGGTGATTCCTTCATTTTGCCAACATCAATGTTATACAATGCAAAAATGTATACAAATTAATTCATAACACAAAATGTCTTAAATAACTCATCAAATGCTGCAAGAGAGCAGTTTGCTTGGCATGGGATGAGTCACTTATCCACGATGATGTAGAGGATGTCAATCTTGCTCTTCTGACATCAAACAGAAAGGAGGTCCCGGAGATGTTCCTCTAAACTGCAGCATGACTAAAATGAAAGAATACATACACCAAACATAAGAAACCAGACATACAGCTACAACCAATGTAAAACTTTAAGGATTCATACAAACCAATAAAAGAAATTTATGTTTTCCCAGACATACTCAAAGCTGCCATTTAATTTCCTGTTGAATGTAATGTCTATAAAAGCAAAGTAACAAATTATTACACATACGTTTATTTCAATTACCTTATAAAAGACAGCAAGTCTCTCGACTGCATCCCATGCACTGATTCCTGGAGACTTCAGGTGGTTTTGGTTTAGCAGGAAGACACCTAACAGGAGATTTCATTTTAGTGAAAAAATTGGGACTTTTTAACATAGATTTAGAAGTGCAAAAACACACTTACCTATATTTATTAATCCTGTGAGCCATCAATATGTTCACCACTTGTCTTATAGCATCACTGAGGGTTTCTGTTGTTCCAGACTCTTGCAGAACTTCTTCACCACCAGACATCTTTTGTAGGGCACTTCAACTAGCTATGAAATGAAGAATAATGAAACAAAAAGAAATACATGGAGAATTTAGATTACCCAAAAATGGCACAACATGTTTAGTTTAGGGGCACACTGAAATCATGTTACATTTTTAGCAGACACTGGATTATCAGCATTCACAGGTTTAGACAAAGCAAAATATAACTTAAGTCAAGTGTTCCCCTCGGTGTAATACTCTATGCACGTTGGAGGACGTAACACGTCAGCGTTGCTACCGATTAGCCATGTGAATGTACAGGCTGGTAGCATTTACATTACCATGGCCAAAATTATGATTTTAAATTATACAAAAATAGAACTTTGTATAAGTACACGGCCTGATATTTGTGTGTGTGTGTGTGTGTGTGTGTGTGTAAAAGTTGCAGTTACAACGGTTACTGTTGTAAGTGCTACAGCTGCTAAGTAGCAACCCACAAAAGGGCTTCTAGCTAATACATCGAGTATAGCTGTTGCAAAATAGACAAAGTATTAAATTAGTGGAAAAAGTTACATCACTATCAACTTAAAAGTGCTTAACCAAAGATTTAAGAAGTTGTACTTACCGTTTAGAACAACAGGAAAAGGAAAAAAGAGGGAGCGGTTTTCAAATTTCACTCCAAGGAAGACGATGAAGGAGGGAGGAGCTTATTTTCCTCCTATCAGAGTTGATTCAACACCGATGGAATCAATTATGGAAAATAACTCGAACACTGGAAACCATTTAACTCAGCAAATGTTAAAACAACACTTAACGAGTAAAATCGACCCTGATGCAATCAACTATTGAAAATAACTAACACTGGATGCCATTTAACTCCTCAAGGGTTAAAACAACTCTTAATGAGTTAAAGTCAACTCTGAAGTCTTTAAACCTGAAATTTTAACTCTTCAGTTTTTGCTGTGTAGCGGTGAGAGCATTGTATCTAGCAAGACTGTGACAACAGTGATGGAAAAGACAGTGAAGCTCAGCAGTAGTTGGAAAGAGCATGAGTCCATTTCCCACAACATATCTGTGTGAAGTGAGCTTCTCTAGTCTGGCTACTATAAAAACTAAAAACAGAGAGAAACTGAGAGCTGTTGAGGAAGAGCTTTGTCTTTCTTCAATTTCTGCCAGGAAATCAGCTCTGTTTTCATCCAAACATGCACAGGTTTCACATTAGGTGGGTAAAATATAGATATTGACATTTTGTACATGCAACTCTTCATATTGTAACAGTGAATATGAAGTGAAATGTTTCCCAAATATTATTGCTTCTTTCAGAATAAGAATGATTTTCTGTATTATGGCTATAAGATGCTTATGGATTAGTTTGTAAAACACTTTGAAGTTTTCTACAACTTCTTTAAATTTAACACCACAGTGTTGTGGCTGTTCAGGTGTATTTTATTTTTGAAGTGATATGTTAAGTGCAATTTGAAATAAGACATGTAAAATGTGATGAAAATACATTTTTGTGTTTATTTAATTCCTATTCAAGAGACTTTGATAAGAATGATTATATATGTAATATAGCTGGCTACAGAGTATCTTTGTTTCCATTTTTGATTGGTGGTGTGCCTCTTAATTTTTTCAATTAAAACAATGTACCTTGGCTCAAAAAAGGTTGAAAAACACCGTCATAGAGAATTAGTGTCACGTGCTTAAGGTCAATGCCGATGCTCAAAGATTACATAACCTAGATGAGCTGAAATGATTTGCCATTGAAGAGTGAGTCCTTATATTTCAAGAGACATGTGCCAGCTTAGGGAAGAACTGCAGAGAGAGGCTGTTGTCAGTTGTAAAACCAGCAGGACATACTATTGATCAGTAAATGTCAAGGACACTAATAATTTTGGCCTGGTCATTTTTCAGTTGTCTTCTTAGAATTAAGAACATCAGTAAGATGTACTGATCATACTTTGTGGAGTTTGTGTATGTACTCTTTTGGAAAGAAAAGTATTAACCGTTTTTTATCATGGCCATTTCTTTGGAAATATTAAGAGTTATGTGTTATTTCATCAGAGGCAGGTGCAGAGCGGAAAATAATTCTGACCCTAACTGTATGCTTCTAAGCAAGGACAGACAGGAACTCTGCCCCCAGAGATTTTAGCTGATCATCGATGTGTGTTCTGTCTGTTCTGTAATAACTTTGGTCAAAATAGTACTGACAGAGTGTATAATATTCAATGCAGTGGTAGGAGCAATTATGATAAATTTATAACACTGTAGACATCTGGAAGACAAGAATAGGACATATATAGTAACCTCAGCTGGCATCACCATCTGGACTCCTTTCAGAAACTGCACCTACACATATAGACTTTATACACAATGGACAATGTTGTATCTTGTCAACAGAAAAAGAAATAAGTTCTCCGACAAAGCTATTTACTAGTTATTTCTGTTTTTATTTTATTAGCTGAATGGAACATTCTGTAAGTCTTAGAATCATAGTCTACCAATCCGAATGTTGTGTTAAGCTGATGAGAGTCAGTTTAGCATGATGGAAAAGGAGTTCTAGATGCAAGACACTGCTGTTTTTTAAGGGGATGTTGTCTGTGATGTTGTACCTGGTAGTTTGATTTGCTGAAGTCCAAATAAAAGAAAGGCATTAAGGAACTATTCTGCCTGCTGGGGGAAAAAAAACAAAAAAACATTGATGCAGAAATACACCCTATCTTGCAATGAGTTTCATCAGCATCAGCATTTGCATTGTTTCCTTATTTATTTTAAACCTTGAACAATTCAGGTTAAGTCATCGCATACAATATATTGCTTAGATTTAGGATTGCTGTACCTGGTTTGACATCTGTGATTTTTAATGTTTTAGGAATAAGACGCGTGTTGTGTTGTGTACTGTCAGAAATCCATGACTTATGTATGCATTAGTCAGCATGAAAACTGCATATGTTTTTGCTTTTGGCAAAACATATGCAAAACATTTTACAGTTTTATCTCTCAGCCCACACTTCAAGGAAGAACGTCAAGGCCGGAGCCAGAGAAAAGCAGAGGAGGGTCAGCGCTCTACCTCTGATTTGCTCTAATCATCCATGCAGCTTGTGATCCAGAATAGTACAATGAATAAAACCCTTTCTGCAGTTAGAAAGATGGAGAGATGGAATGTTTTGGGTTTCTTGGAGGGTGGGGGAATCCCATGCTGCTCATACACCATGGGTGTCAACAGTGACCCATCGACCGCAACACAATGATGCCACAAATGTTTTGTCAGCTCAAGAGGTTGGTACTGACCCAAAAAACAAAAAAATCATCTCTGACATTTTTACTGATGCTGTCTTTGAAAAACGATAAGGACAATATAAAGTATTCTAAAAATAGAAGCTACAGTTCTCTTCTCTTAATAACAATGTAAAAGAGGAATACAAATTTAAAAATGATGTTAACTCAGAATACTTTGTAGCACTCACTAAGTAAACGTGGCTGTTCTTATTCCTGAAACACACCAAAAAAATCTACATGACGTTAATTTAACATTTAGGACATTGTTTGCAGGTTTCTTTCATTTGTTTTTAACAAAGCAAACCTCCAAGTTGTTTCAGATGTGTAATGATTATCAGGTCCCATTAGACAATCAGATTTTCAAATATTGTGCATATTTTCTGTTGAGGTGGTTAAATTTAACATTTTAAAATGTTCTTGCATTCTTAAAGGAAAACATTTTGTGGCTCTCAACTTCACTTTAAATTTGACAGTTTTGGCCCCCCTCATTTGGCCTATGAGGGTTGCTGTAAGGCTATGCAGTAATCTCTTCTTTGCCAGGCGATATGCCCTCCACTGATTAAGCATTGCAGGACAATATCACCTTAGCAACAAAGCAAGAGTCAACTGTACAGAAAAGGTTTAAAATGATTCCAAGACAGAGGTATGATCGTCAACACTACAAATTCAAACAAAAAAGGAAAATCAGCATCTCAGAGAAATCACACTTCGTTCTTCCACATCAACCAACCCTGACCATTTTATTCCAACCTACTGAATGAAGTAATAAGCTCCATCTAATCATCTTAGAGGTCTGTGGTCAGAAGACAAATACTTAAAATGCTGTCTTTACCCAAATCTTCCCGAATTCTCAGTTAAAAATGTTAGTCCAATTCTCTGCAAACACAAAAATGTCTCACCAGCTTCTGCATTTTCAGCTTCTTCTTCCTCTTCTTCGTCTTGTGCGATTGGATTTTCTGGGCTCACTTGATCCATCACGATACACTCTGCAACACCTGTCTGAGTACAGCATAAAAATAGACATCAGAAAAATGATCTAACATTTTCCTGTAGAGTCATAAACTGAAAACCAGTCACAGACCGCAATAGACTGTTACTGATCCAGGTGGGGGCTGTGCTTAATTGTATTTATGACTCAAACCATAAATTGTTTAAACTAAAATCTTACTTTGACTGAAGGATTTTCTGCTTTTTTTGTCACGGATATAAGCTCTCCCTTTAAGTTAACAGAAGAAAATTGCTCTGCATTTAAACAGATGTTACTGAATGATAATCCAAAACTTTAAACCAATTTAAAATGATTATCACTCTTCCACTACAAACCTCCACCCAGAATTGTTGACGAAATGAAAAAAAATGGTAATCTGCTTTTTCTCAGGTAAATGAAGTGGAGACAGTGTTTCTGCAGGTTTCACCAACCCAAATGTAAGACTTTAAGACCTTTTTAAGACTATTATGAATGTCATCATAATAGTTTTCTTGGGAGCTTTAGCCACTCCAGCGGATCAAAACTGTCACAATTCTGGGGTCTGTTTGTGGCTGCAGGCAGCAGCTGTGTGTTTTTCACACTGCATATGGTTCTCTAGTCTTAAGCCCCACAGTGCCAAGCTTTTATTGCACAGAATGCATGGAGCATCAGATAGGTTGGCAAAAGAAGTGAGCCGATGGTGAAAACAAACGGCGTACAAACAACTGGCAATACATTTGCACTTACCCATGGTAGACTCAAAAAGACAGTTAGCAATAGCAATAGCATGTTAGCAGCTTGTTACCAGTAGCCTCAACTGTCTCGAAGATGTCTGCGCATGACTTAACACTTTTGGTAGACAACTAAAAAGGCAAGAACTAAATGATTAAATAGTCCTATGTATTCATTAAATAGAACTGTTTAATGATTAAATATTCCTGCCACAAACCGAATTTAAGACCTGTGATTAACATATTTAAGGCCTAATTAAATTTTTTTAAATTTAACTTAAGACATGTTATGACTTTAAGTTTAGCTACATGATCTTAAGACTTTTTCAAGGATGTGTGGATAACCACACATCCTTGATACGGAGTAGTAAAATTGGCTCCTGAAAACCACACTGGTTCCTGGAAAAGGTTCCTGCAGTCGACATGCATCACTAAGAAGGTCACACACAAACTGTAAGTAGAAGAAGGAACAGAGCCTGGTTTGTTCTCCTGACCTTTAGAGAGTCCAGCTGAACCACTTGACATTTTTGGAGAAGTTCCACAAACAGATAAATGAGCAAGGCCTACAAAGCAAAAGATACGTCAATTCATAATACATCAATAACACATAATAGATAAACAGAAAGAAAGATGTTTGCATTTACATTTTAATACACCTTTCTTACCTGAACAAAGAAGCCAACCAGAAAGGAGACCAGGAAGGGCACCAGTCCAGCATGTGCTATAGTGACTGGAAGACCTGAAAATGAAAATAATGTTGAGCTGCCTCTGAATTTGATTCCCACTCAGGTAAAAGTGAAAACATGTGCTAGACGCTGTCTGTTGAGCTTTTTGTCAGTGTGTCTCAGAAACATCTCTCTGCGCTGGCTCCAGATTTCTATAAAATATAATTGACAGTGCTAATTTCCATATAAGATTTAAGTGGCTGAGCAAGTATTAACTAGGAAGGGTCGGACCTCTGTGGAACTACACGGAAATTCTGCTCAAAACAAAGCAGTTAAATGTAATGTCCCATGTAATTTCCACCTCTACAAAAATCTCTTTGGTGTTGGCAACACTTCATAAAACACATTTAAATTTTCCTCTCCCTGGAAATGGACAGAGTTTAAATTATATTCCAAGTGAAGTTATATTTCAGAAAAGACATGTAGGAGAAAGAGCAAACAGTTGCCACTGAACCTTTACCTTCATACTGTTATCTTTTCCAAAGCTACTACAAAATCAGGACATTAATATTTGTAAACCTAAGATGCCGGGTTTGAAGTTTAGTGTTGTCTACATTGTTTCTCAGGATGATTTTAGTAAGGATTTGAGGTGTGCCTGAATTTTGTGACTTGAAATTAGTTAAAGTTACTACAATTACCAGACACTACATACAGGGGGAAAAAAAATCATGGATGACTTTAAAGCATGGCTTTAAAATCTGTTCCTCTTTAAACATCTGCTAATTAGGAAAACTATTTTAGCGAGTGAAGTTTGTTAGTATAAGAATGGCATCACATTCCTGCCAAAAATCCTGATGCAGAAATTACAGCAGCATATTTATTATCTAAGGCAGTGCAGCGTTCTAATAGTGGGCATTTCAAAACACAAATACAAAAAGCAACATAGATAATTTTAAATAATTCAAATACAAAGATTTACCTGACTTCAAAAAACTGATGGTGTCTCTCACAGACATGAAAAGTTCCTAACAGACAAGTATATTATTGCATTGATTGATGGCTACCTGGAACTTAAGGAGTTCTTAGGCATAACATGTTTTTATTCCTGTTTTTCTTTATCTAAAGCTTTGAGTGCTCATTATAAAATAAAACTCCTTGGAATGCTAGCCTAAACATTAAACAACATTTCAGTTGTAATCAGTGAGGAAAGCTAACAAGAAGGGCTTATGTGATGAGAGTCAGTGTGATGAGAGGAAGATTAGAATGTTTATAAATTCATAAAATAGTTTCAAAACTTACCTAAGATTCCAGTTCCTAGTATTGTTGCGATGGTCAGGAAGTCTGGAAAGAAAAGTGCTGAAAACGTTAACATTACCTTTTATCTCTTTATGCAGCTTACAGCCATATATTGATTTTTCTAAAGATTATACTACATAAAAAACAAATTCCATCTCACTTTACAAAGAAAAAAAAACTAAAGAGATACAAGTTCAGCACATAAATACACACACACACACACACATGCACACGCACACGCACACACACACACACACACGCCCACACACCCCCACACACACGCACACACACACACACACACACGCACACACACACACACACACACACACACACACACCCACACACACACACACACACACACACACACACACACACACACACACACACACACACACGCACACACACACACACACACACACACACACACACACACACACACATTTACTACATAGTAAACCCCAGCCTGTTCATGCTCAACAGCATATGTTTCTGTGGAACATAATTCCACATTATTCACAGAAAACCTGCATGTTCATGGGGTTTTTTGTGCATAGCTAAAATACTCTAAAGAAAACACAACTTGGGAAGCTGAACTACTTTGGTGCAAGGATACTTGACACAACTAACTGGCTCCTGTAAAGCAGCCTATTTATTTTCCTTGACACTCATTGACAGTACCTTCAAGAGTGGAAATAACAAATACTGTAGAATCTGCGTTAGACCTTGGACAATTTCCACTGTGTGTCTCAATGCATTTTAAGGTATATTTGGTGTGTGACCCATACAAATTAGAATTCATAATCATTTCTCCACGGGGTCTCAATTACTTTTTGATTTAAGCCATTTGCAGTCAGCTTTGGTTCCTAACACTGCCAAAAACCCAGTTACATTTTTAACATCTTGAGTCAAATCAAAATCTACAGAACACACTGGGGACAAGGAAATTAATCTAACATTAAAAAACTAGACATAAGAAATATGATTAAACCATGACTATGGTTTAATTATGGTAGATTACACCAAAGAATAACTAGACACAAGACATAAACATAATAAATCATTAAGAAAATACTTAGCTAAAGAAAAACAGACAGACATCTAATCCAAGAAAGAGACTAAGGAACACAGAATATTGAAACTAGAATCAAATCCCAAAACAAGCCAGAACATTTCAGGACCTGACAATATTCACATAAACAGTGTGATAACTCTTCAAATAAAATAATTTTCATCATTTTCTACATGTCAATATCAATTTATTTATAAAGCACTTTAAAACAGCTACTATCTGCACTATTTTCAAACTCTTAGTGGACAATCTGAAGTGCTAATAGCTTAATTTTGCTTGTATTGGATTTCCAGTTTACTCCGCACCCCTCCAGCTACAGATAAAATCACAAAAGTATTGGCAAATATACAATAAGCCACTTCAATGCTGAACTAAAAGTAAATTACACTATATTTATGATCTGCAAGGTTTGCAAAATGGAGATTGAGTATCTGAATACAGAGCTCTGTGGTGTGTTGTTTGACCTGTCAGACATTTGTGGGCGTGCTTTATGCAGAAATGTGATCGGACAGCAATACTGATATTTTGCTTCAACTAGCCAGCTTCCACTATCAGGTTTTTGTATCTGCAGGCGACTTAAACTCGGAATGTTTAACTGCCGCAGTAAAAAATGATGCATGTTACCTCCTAAAACTCCTGCTAAAAACTCCTCGATGGAAACTGCAATGCTGTCGTCCACGGAGAAAAGTGTGGCGCTTTCTCTGTGACTGTTTCAAAAAAACATAACTAAGAATGAAGGGAGGGAGTAATTCCATCAAAGCGTGGATTAATACTTGAAATTTAATAAATGTGAAAAAATACACTTTAATGTCTCAATTTGTAATTCTGCTATGCCTGGAGTTGGTTATCAGGATCCTACTGATTCCAGCAGAACTCTTTATAAATAACCATTTTTAATTGAAAATCAATTTTGAATCGATGCTGCAAACATTGGATGAGATAGTAAAAGAGGAAGACTGCATGCAGTTTGATAAGTATTAGCATGGAAAGTCTTAGCCAAGAAAAACACAATTTTCTACACACATTCATATTGCAGTGACCATATTTTGTAATAAGGCCATTTGTGCAGTCCTGTGTGAATCCTCTGTGTTGTCTAACTGCTGATGGTACTGACAAGGCCGCCACCTTTCAGATGCATTTTATATTAATTTATTGGACTCGAGGAGCTAAAATTATCACTAGACATAAGCTATCATTTTATAAATCAGCCTGGTCAATTTTCAGAATTCACTCATCCCTTCCGTTATGTTCTCCTGACACATATGATCAGTAATCAAACCTGTCATCAGAATTTCTCTCACTGTCTGTGTTCCCAGGGCTCCTAACAACCACTCAGCTACCTCTGATTGACAAAGAGATCATAAGAGTTCCAGAGGAACATGGGCACAGTGACACTAATCGTCCTAAATGCTACTTTTAGTTTGATGCTTCAGTTGGTTGTCACTTCTCCCTTGTATTTTGAAATGCTTCAGTCTGATCCAACTTCAAAGTATAAAGCTGTATGTTGAAAAGAAGGAAAGAAGTCAAGAAAAAAGTAATCCCAAATGTCACCTACTACATATTTTTAACAGCTTCTAAAGGATTTCAGAAGAAAAGAAGATTATTTCAAAGAACAAAATTAAATGTGACAATAATAGGCAGCTCCTTTTGAATTTACTGTGATTCAGGTAATTCAAACCATTATGAAAGCACCTGAGCTGAAAATGCGCATGCTATATTTTTGTAAGTGGCCAACATTCATTTTATAAAAGTAAAAATAGACATGATGCAAAGTGGAAACATCAAATAAAATTGAAAAATGATTGATGCATACTCTGATACATATCTGACAGCAATTCAGAGCTGTAGCTATGTACAAAAAAAATGAAGACAACACCAATGACTTAGAAAAATCTGGCAGAAAACAAAAGCCCAGAAGTCTAAAACTAAATCTGTGTTCAAATGCAGATATTCAGCTGAGAAACAAGAGTTTATATGTTTATTACAAGATGGTGGTAGCCCACAAATCTGAGCATTTTTAGTTTGAGTTTATTTAAACTGCTAAAATCAGATCAAATGGTACAGGGGTTTCCTCTGGCTTAGTGTTAGGCTTTCTTCACTTTCCTATAAATTCTCTGTCATGTCTTGTGTTATCTGTCTGTTACGGGAAATTCCACAGAACCTCACTTCAAAAAATCCTAACTATCTACCCTTTTATGAGAATTAATAAAAAAGAGAATGTTTAGCAGAAAACAACAACCAGAATGAAATCATATACGTGGAAAAAATATTTTCTGTGTCCTTTATTCCGTGCCGACACTGTGTGAAGACCAACGATTTTTGATCAGTCTTATAAGGAGAAAAAAAAATCGACTCCATATAACTTTTGTTTTGGTTGACTTAACTCAGGTTATAACATGACTAACTTTAGCAAACGTTAGTGCTAAACGTGCCGCAAATAAATTATTAAAGTAATTGTTAAGCAGTTCAACCATAATTCAACAGACATACTACTGATGTGTATGTGATAATTGATCTAAATGTAATTTCCTTGAGAAAACTGCGGTGTTTCCATCCAGCACAGCAAACACCTCACTGCAGTCTACCTGCTAACTCCCCCCCGCTCCCTCCCCTCTCCTCGCCCCGTCTCCCCTTCTCTCCACTCAGCGCCAATGTTTATTGGAGGGTTTGCTTCTGCTAAACTGGGATATGACTTGGGTCCGTTATGATGATGTGACAAAGCAAACGGTGGACATTAATGACAGGTAGCGCGTTTATCATTTATTTTTCAGACATTCAGAGACTGCTGTTTGTCTCCCATAATGTGTGTCGGTACTCACAGCACTGCAGACAAATGCACCGCAACCTCCAGTGTCTGTCTTGGTTTTTCCGCGTAATTTTGATGGACAGAGGGCTGAGGCTGTAGTCGGGGTTGGGACAGGAGCTTGTGTGAGCTCTTATCTCCCCCGCTTCGGTCGCCATCATTTTCACTTCTCCTGCTTCCTTCTCTCCTCCGCCCCCTCCTACATCCCCGCCCTCACTCACAAGTGAGCGCGAGCGACCTCCCGGCTGCACGTGCCTGGCAGGATTCGTTTCAAAGCACAAATGTAAGCTGACTTTAAGTCGCCTGTGTGGGTGAATTCAAATGTTTTTGTTGTTGTCGTTGTTTTATGTAAAATGCTTCGAGACTACATTTGTTATGAATTGGCGCTATGGAAATTTAATTGAAATATACACTAGTGCAGATTAGTATAGAGTGAAACAGTTTATTCTCGATTAAAGACTTTGCTGACAGAAGGCCAAAAGACCTGTTTATACTTTGCCGTATAAACAGGCAAGGTATATATATATATATATATATATATATATATATATATATATATATATAGGAAGGAAGGTGACATACAGGACCTGTATGTCACCTTCCTTCCTATATATATATATATAGGAAGGAAGGTGTTCTTTAATTAAGAACACCTTCCTTAAAAGGAAGGAGGCAGAGGACTAGTGAGTGTGAGAGCCACTGTCCAGGATGAAACATCCAAGATCCATAAATACATCAAGGACAAAGCGTCAACAGACGATGCGCTCAGCGAATGTCTCAGGCAATGGGGAACAGAAGACAAGGTGCTGGAAGTACCATCATGGGAGGACAAGCCCCTACATGGGATGTACCACCGACAAATAACTGAAGTGGCTGATGTCAGGAAAACCTACCAATGGCTGGAGAAAGCTGGACTCAAGGACAGCACAGAGGCTCTCATCCTGGCCGCCCAGGAACAGGCCCTAAACACCAGAGCAATAGAGGCTCAGATCTACCACACCAGAGAAGACCCAAGGTGTAGGTTGTGCAAGGAGGCCCCTGAGACAGTCCAGCACATAATAGCAGGGTGCAAGATGCTGGCAGGGAAAGCGTACATGGAACGACATAACCAAGTGGCGGGCATAGTGTACAGGAACATCTGTGCAGAATATGGACTGGAAGCCCCGAGATCAAAGTGGGGAACACCCCCAAAAGTGGTGGAGAATGACCGAGCTAAGATCCTGTGGGACTTCCAGATCCAGACAGACAAGATGGTAATGGCGAACCAACCGGACATTGTGGTGGTGGATAAAGAACAGAGGAAAGCCGTTGTGGTGGATGTAGCAATACCAAGTGACTACAACATCAGGAAAAAGGAACATGAGAAATTGGAGAAATACCAGGGCCTCAGGGAGGAACTGGAAAAGACCTGGAAGGTGAAGACCACAGTGGTGCCTGTGGTCATCGGGGCCCTCGGGGCAGTCACCCCCAAACTGGAGCAGTGGCTTAAACAGATCCCAGGAACAACATCAGACATCTCAGTCCAGAAATGTGCAGTTCTAGGCACAGCCAAGATACTGCGCAGAACCCTCAAGCTCCCAGGCCTCTGGTAGAGGACCCGAGCTCAGAGGATGAAACAGACCACCCGCGGAGGGTGAGAAGGGAATTTTTTTTTTTATATATATATATATATATATATATATATATATATATATATATATATATATATATATATAACCGTGAATATAATTTGAAGTGGATTTCCTTATTTGAAACACCATTAATTTTAAGAACTTATTGAAGATATGGTTAAGTTTTACAACTAGCTTATTTTAAATATATTTTCTTAACAATATATATATATATATATATATATATATATATATATATATATATATATATATATATATATATATATTTAAAATAAGCTAGTTGTAAAACTTAACCATATCTTCAATAAGTTCTTAAAATTAATGGTGTTTCAAATAAGGAAATCCACTTCAAATTATATTCACGGTTCAATAAGAGTAATCATTTATCTAGGATATTTCTAGTGAAACATACACTAAGTTGTATTAAAATAACGTTAAAGGGTAGTTCTCTTTAATTAAGAACACCGCTTGTTTCCTTGTGTATGAGTTTGATCACTTGATAAAATTCTAGACAGGGTCATAAAAAACATCTGTCTTTATTTTAATGAAAAATAATACTGTTCTTAAAATGAAACTCGCTAAGGACACTCCCCCTAAATTCAATACAGCGTCGAAGGGAAAACACGGCCTCCCGTTTAAAGTGTGGGACCCGGAACAAAAAAAACTTCAGATCGCAATGAGGTTCCCTTTGTGACCTGGTCTCCGAAGAAACATTCGTAGCGGTGAGATGCTTCTTCGTAATATTTTGTCGTGATGTGCGGATGTCTGTCGTGTGAGGTAAATATTGCTGATTGGTGATTTTATTTGAGTTCTGTCCGTGTCATTAGTTGTTTGTCTAATAAATGTTGTGCTTTTGGACGTGGAGAAACGTGTTGTCGCGTTTTTTATGGTTCAGCTGATAAAATGACGACTTCAGTGAATCCGGGAGCACAAGAGAATATAACGAGCCAGAAGTTAATGATTTTATTCTCTTAACTATATATATATATATATATATATATAAGAAGCTAATGGATGCCTCTACAGAACTGAGTTGCTGCTAATAAGGGAAGTCAACCTTTTGACTGGACCTGGGAACTCCTGATTTGTACCGTCAATGTGGCCTGTTGATGGTGGCCAATATGCTGAAGTGGCCCTCGGTGAAATTGAGTTTGACACCCCTGGTGTATTTGCTTTTTAAAGGTTATAAACTTATTTTTAAAATATTTTTATTATAAATGTTTACATTGTACTACTTCTAGCTATACCTTGATTTATTGAAGAATCTTCAATAAATCAGGTCTTCAATAAATCAGGACCTGTATGTCGTTATGCATGTTAAATGTATTTTTTAAATACATCGACCTGCCCGGGGTTGGTATGTTTACATATTCTACTCAAGTTGATTAATATGCACTGTCCTCTTTATGGAAAAGAAGTAAATCAAAATCTAAATGGTTAAGAAGTTGGAGACTAAAAGAATTACAAAATGATGTTTGTTCTCCTAGTTAACCTATCTGGTCAGCTGATCTAGTTGGTTGGATTTTAGCAGCTCTCCTAAGACCAGTGCTTGCATTGTGGCATGGAGCAGGATGTGTTTTTGTAGCATCAAGCATAATGAGGGAGGGCGGGAGGAGGCGAAGGAGGAGAGTGACTGAATACATGTGCTTGAGTTGGAATCTGTCTGTAGGATTGGACTGAATTTATTTATCTATTTACTTTTAGTAAAGTGCTTTAAGGTGACAATGTGAATTGGTGCTTTATAAACAAACAGAATAAATTGAATTGAATTGTGTTAACTATGTGGCACAAAGAATCCTTAGTGTCTGCTGACCTTCTCTCTCTGTAACGTCAAACTGTTGGATGTTCTGGTAACAACCTGTACATTTCTACTCCACTCTGGTGTCACTTATATGTACAGGTGCCCATTAAGGACATGCCATCGGAAGTCTGAATGTGCAAAATTAGAATTAAGTCCAATAGATCCCACTGGAGGTGGAAGTTGTCATTTATCTGAGGATTTTTGATTGACTAGTTTTAATGCATGAGAAGACAACACTAACACTCTCTGGTTTGGTGGAGTGTGTGTGGCTTTTTGTGCGTTTCACTCAATTGAAGTTTTATGTGATAAACAACTTAACCTTATGCTTGTTTAGGTAATGATGAATGTATTCAAATAATAATACACCATTCAAGAAAAGACAAATCATTAAAACTCTTGTGAAACAAAGTATTAACCAAAATAAAATAAATAAAAAAAACATTAAATGTAATTCATTTCATAATCACCGTCAATTGAAGAAAAATACAAGACCTGCAATGAGAAAGCATAATTGTTAGGAAATCATGACAGCACTCATGATTTCAGTTGATTCGTGCTGCTGACTCTCCCTCTCTCCCCTGCTGATTACTCATTGTCCTGTGCTGCTCCCCATTTAGACACCTGCTCAGTTTGAGATTGTCTCATGTCTTTGTCACAGGCTTCAAGCCTCACCTCATAATCCATGAGAGTTTAGCTGTTCATTGAACTTGCGTGTTAAATGAACAGCTAGTTCAATTAACTATATATTGAAATATATATATATATATATAGAGTCAATGTCGCAGCCAGCAAAATCTGATCTAAGATAAATTATCTTCTATAAAGCAAAACTAATTTTGTAATTATTTTCCCTCCAAATTTCCTTCTCTGATTTCTTGAGCATTTAGAACATTTCTCTCTTCTCTCTTCCCTCATCACACATATTTCTTGAGAAAAATGTGATGTTTTTTCTGAGAAAGTTTTAAAGGCTTTACTTCCATCTGACCATCAGCTTTAATTCCATCTTACTTCCAAGAAATTGGACCTTCTGGCTCCAAGAAAAGGCTTCAGTTGGTGAAAAATAGCACTATTTGATCAAAGTACTCTCGACTCCCTCAAATTGTTCCACATGCTCTTTTAGAAATGTTGAAGTGCCATGTATTTCTCTATTTATGCAGGATTATCCATTTGTTCCTAAATTACGTCTTATTTTGAGGATGTGTTGCACTTGGAAGTTTGAACCAATTCAAATGTTCAGTGACAAAACAGAAACTTCAGTTATGACAGCTGGGGCCTCACAGGTTTTAGTAGCAACACAAAGGCTATGTAGCTTTAACATTATGCTACCTCCCCTGGAACCATTACATTAGCATGGTTGCCCTCAGGGAGAGGGCAACCATGCTAGTTTACTGAGTTAGCACTGCCCTTGGTATATAATGAGAAATGTAAGGTAAGGTAAGTTAATTGTATTTATATAGCACACTTTCAGCAACAAGGTAATTCAAAGTCCTTGAGCTTATGAAACTGGGAGGTAACACAATGATTGGCAGTGCAACAAAATACAGAAATGGAAGGATGCTGACTGTTCTGTGAAAAGAGTGTGTTTTGTACTTAGTAATGTTTTTGGCTATATCTAGTCATAGTTTGAGGGCTTGTCCTTCTGTGTTCTTTCCCTCAATTCTCCTCATCCTCTCTCCTTCATACTTAAATCTGTTTACACATAGAGGTCTGGGGTCAAAAGCAAGAGGGAAGACTTCTAAACAGACAATATAAAGGTGACAGAGTTTGATGAAGCTTCAGGCATTCACATGGTGCTCACTGACACTAAATGACAATAAAGAACCAAAAAAATGAATAAATTAAATTTTTGTCACTTTTATTAGCTCATCAGCTTTTTTGTTGTTGTTCAGGGCACAATATGTTATCAGTCTTGCATTTTCATTGTCATTATTTGCTTTCTTGGAAAATCCACTATTGATCACCCTTCAACTACGACTGGAGTTTTCTTGATACATTTTAAGATTTTAAGCAAAAGGCATCAAAAATAGCATCTAACATTAACTAAAATAAATTCCTGTAAAGTTATGTTTTTGTAGATATTTCTGTCTGACAGCAACATAATGTCCCCTTGGTCTGTTGGGATGAGATAAATGTAGAATAATTTTTCTGTGCCCGATGTTTAACTTGTCTCTTTCCACTTCACAGAAATAACCTCTTTCCAGAACTGGATCTTGTGATGCACTGAAATGATACAGCATATTGTAGGACCAAAAGTCCCTCAACCCAGGGGATGAAATGTGAGCAATTATTCAAGTTGAGCTGTCCAGAAGGCTGACTCAAGGTGTTGCCCTGAGGAGTTAGCCGTGTTCTGTAGTAGACCTCATTGTTTAAGTCTGGGGTGAGCAATTTGTACTGAACTGGTCTGATACTCTGCTGTGGAGTTTTCTCAGGGTTACCTCTGGCCTCTTTGTCCCTGCTCTACAGCCTCTATACTATGCCCTTTGGTTTATAGTGGTGTCACTATATGAAGGTTTTCATCTTTAATGGTGCTACATGTATATTAAAAGTGTTTTATTTTTCATACAATGCTGCCAGCCAAGACCCACCTTCAGTTTGTCTCCACTCCATGTAAAAATCTTTACTGTTTCTCAAACCAAGCAGACTGAGATCCTTTGACAGTCCACTCAGGTGCACTTCAATGAAACAACTGAGAAAATCATACAAGTTTAACAGAGGTGCACAACATATTTAATCACAACATATATATTTGTTTTAATTTCATCATCATAAGAGAAAGCTTTGATACAATATTTGGTAGGTTGCTATGTTTCATGTGCGATGCATGCAAATTCTTCATGACAAAATACCTGGCTTGTTGGTTCATAATAAAAATAGTATGAATGTTTCAGTGAAGGAAAGATAAAGTCCTTTCCCTTACTAGCCACATTTTCCTAGTAAGGGAAAATGTGGCTTACTAGTAAACAATATTTACTATTCACTATTGCAATTAGATGTTTTTCATTAATTATTCACCTTTCAAGGTAACACAGCAGAAGTTAAAAGGTTTGCTGGAAAAAGTGATATGAAGCCATTTTTAATGTATTTGTAGGTGTGTGTGCTCTCACTTCGGTAGCCTGCATAGAACCTTTTCTAGTGTATTCACTAACATTCTGAAGTCCAACAAGCTTTACGGGGGCTCAGGCCCCGTTCTTATGTGTTGGATCCATTTCTTTTTACCATTAGAGCTTAAATTTAGAATTATGTTGTGAATTATGTTTGGTTACTAGTAATGTGTAGGGTCAAAGCTAAACATAAAAGCAGTCACTAAAATTAATGGAAGTAAAAACAAACTCCTAATATGGTTGGACATACAGATTTTTGTGTTTGTGCATGTGTGTGTGTAGTATAGTATGTATGATACCAACAGCAAAACAGACTCAGGGTTAAACATACTTTTATTGTAAAACGTTAAATTACTTCAAGGGTGCAAATATATATAAAATACCCCAAACATGCCAACAACACTGATGTCATACATGAAAACAAGACAATAACAAAGTTATACATCTGGAAGGAATGCTCTGATTTGGATGTATTTTGACCACATGCAGTCCAATAATGATTGGATTTCCAAGGATGTGGCATGTTTTTTGAAGGGCATCAAAAACATGACATCATCAAAAAGTGACTAATATGACATCTCAAGGGAAATTACAGTAATGCTGCCAGGCATTAGCCAAAGTGTTCATAAGTCAGTGGTAAGAGTGAGTCATTGTCACTTCCAACCCATAATTCACTGCTTTGACTGACTGTCAGAAGCTCTGGCCACTGGCTGTAAAACTGAAGGCCCCGCATACTCAGGTGTTCTTCACTCCATGGAGGTCCACAAGTACATGAGGTGGACTCACCACTGGACATGGCTGCCTAGAGGTTGATTGCTTGGCAAGAAACATTGTTCACATCGAACCGTTTTGTATGAGACAACAAGGTTGTGAGTCGCTGCAATCAGTAGCAAAAACACCATTCTCTGTGCTGCACTGAGCTGTGTGTGGTGGCGGCCCCGGTGCAGAAGAAATGGGGCTAAGCGCCAACTCATAAAACTTGCTACCATCCATTCAGATTGTGGGAAATGAAGGAATTCATCATGAGAATTTTTGGCGATGAAAACTAAACTCTCTGCCGAAAGTGCGCAGTATTGCACAGATGAATATGCACAGTACACTGGAGTATGTGAGAGCATTCACCCTTCAGTACTGTTCGTAATGTGCAGCTCCTTGCAAATTCTGTCATTTCAATATAGCATTTGTTTTCAAAGTTACCGTTGGTTTGTCAAATGGTACATTTTAAAAATGCACATATTAAAAAAAAAGTATTTCACCTTTACAATTTTTTTATTTAAATGTTTTACATCATCAGACAGATTTTAATATTAGACTAAAATGTCCTGAGCAAATACAACATGCAGTTTTAAAAAAAAGGCTTTACAAAACAGCCTATATAGAAAAGTGACCCCAACCATCGACAGTGAAGAACCATATTTTTCAGTTCAATAACACTGACCACACCTGACGCCGATTTCTGCCATACCTGCAGACATATAAAATAGTTTTTATTTTAAAAAAGCAATACATCATTCCCTGATATAAAGAAATTCAAAACACTTACACCTTTTTTTTCTTTCTTTTTCTTTTTTTTTACCTTTGTATACTCTAAACTGCTTCTGGAGTGTTGGATTACATTAAATGCATTCAAATGTTACTGGGTTAGGGTCACTCATTTTCTCACCTTTGCAGTGGCTGTTCACTTTCTCCTGCACTATTTGGAACTTCCATCCTGGCCCTTTCTACTCTGCAGACTCTAATATCGTTCAAGAACAGCTTCAAAATAAAAAAAAATACACTGATCCATGAGATCACAAAACCATCTTGAGCTCTGCAGGCCTCACTTGCCTCAGGTAAGGTCAGTGTTCATGATTTAA
This sequence comes from Poecilia reticulata, assembly GCF_904066995.2. Lineage (NCBI taxonomy): Eukaryota > Metazoa > Chordata > Actinopteri > Cyprinodontiformes > Poeciliidae > Poecilia > Poecilia reticulata. The sequence goes on from NC_088833.1 coordinate 30,720,216, forward strand.
GAAGGACTGGGCCAAAGCTACATCCATTCCAAGACTAAAACCACTGCGGACCAAAACAAATATTTACCAAAAAACATTTTGACTTTTGCTATTTCTGTAAACTTAAGAGACAAAAGTGGAAGGTGTGTGACCTCTGACAAGTGTAATAAATTTACCACAGCATTTCAGAAAACGACATCATACCAGGCATGGTGACACGGTGATGGTCTGGGGTTGCTTTCTGCTTTGGGAACTGGATGACTTGGAGTTGATGGGACCAGGAATTCTACTTTCAGCCAGAAAATCCTGACAGAGTACATCCATTAGACCACCAATTAGTAGCTGCATTTCCATTACAAATGTCTGCAAAACTTTATGAATGCTCCACAAAATTTTTTACAATTGTGGTATTTACGTTAAATAAAAAACTAAATTAAAATCACATGTAAATAAGTTTGTTAATGCCATACGCCATTAAAAACATGAAGATGACCCCTTCCTGTTGTTTTCTTTGTGGTTTGCAGCAGTGGCAACATCTGGTTCTTGATCATGTGACTCATATGGTACAAAAATCGTTTCCATTGCCGTTTTGTAAATTAACCAGTTTCAATATGGCCAAAGAAAAACCCACCTAACTCTAGCAGCAAGACTTTTTATAAAAAAAACAACAAAAAAAAACAAGTTTTTTTTTTTTCCAAAACAATTATTTTTCTATTAAGCAAATTTATTTTCAAAATGTGAAATTGTGCAATTATTATGGTCAATGAAAATGCAGCTACTGTTAGCTGAAGAGAATTCGGAATACTAACTTGGACAATGATCTGAAACACAGCAGTAAGAACATCTTGGTTTTAAGAAAACAAAATAAGTCAAAATCTGCTCTTAAATCCAACTGAGTCGTTGTGGCATGACCTATGACCTCCTGGTCATGCTTAGAAACCGTCCAGTGTGGCTCAATTTAAACAAAATCTAGTGAGATAAAATTCTGCCACAGCAGTGTGAAAGTCGCCTAACGAGTGGCAGTTGTAACTATCACTGGCTCAAGCTGATCAGGGTAATCGTTTTTACATGGAGTGTTTCTTTAAACAGTTTCTAACCTGGATAAATTAAAAAAATAAAATAAATTTTAAATATGCATTTTGTTTTCACTGACATATTTGTCTGATAAACTTGTTTGAGGATCTGAAACGTTTCTGTGTTACTCAAAGCAAAACCAGATTAAATCTGTAAGAGAGCAAACACCGTTGGAGTTTGCTAAAAACAATGAATCTGGCACCAACTCCTACACATCATTCAAATGCTGTACAATTTCCAAAATGCAGCAGTTTTCATAACTGCCTACAATGAGACATATTTAATATTGCTTTACACAGACACCAGGTCAAGTCAAGTATTTTTCAAACGGCTTCACAAAGGTGGCATGTCTCTGTGGTTGTGCAATGCCGCATTGAGTACTGCATGTATCCACATTTACGCCAGTTGATTAGGGTCATTCTTAATTTTCATTTTGCTTTTTTACATCGATAAGTTTATCATAAACTGTACAAGAACAGTGATCTGTGTTCTGTCCATGCGATTACAAAGCATACATTAACCTGATTAAATAAAGTGAAACAAACAAATCACCCGGCAGCACATAAAGGCGGTCAGTTAGCTTTCTGGATTTCATCCAAGATTGTAACTGTGCAGAGATTATGAAGCCGATTATGAATTGACTATGTTCGCATTTCTACTAAGCCAACTAGGAGTACAGGTCCTTCTCAAAAAATTTGCATATTGTGATAAAGTTCATTATTTTCCGTAATGTAATGATAAAAATTTAACTGTCATATTTTAGATTCATTGCACACCAACAGAAATATTTCAGGTCTTTTATTGTTTTAATACTGATGATTTTGGCTACAGCTCATGAAAACCCAAAATCCCTGTCTCAAAAAATTAGCCTATTTCATCCGACCAATAAAAGAAATGTGTTTTAATACCAAAAAAGTCAACCTTCAAATAATTATGTTCATTATGCACTCAATAATTGGTCAGGAATCCTTTTGCAGCCTTCAATATGGCATGGAGGCAATCAACCTGTGGCACTGCTGAGGTGTTATTGAGGCCCAGGATGCTTCGATGACCTTAAGCTCATCCAGAGTTTTGGGTCTTGTGTCTCTCAACGTTCTCTTCACAATATCCCACAGATTCTCTATGGGGTTCAGGTCAGGAGAGTTGGCTGGCCAATTGAGCACAGTAACACCATGGTCAGTAATCCCAGTGGTTTTGGCACTGTGAGCAGGTGCCAGGTTGTGCTGAAAAATTAAATATTCATCTCCATAAAGCTTTTCAGCAGATGGAAGCATGAAGTGCTCCAAAACCTCCTGATAGCTGCTGCATTGACCCTGACCTTGATAAAACACAGTGGACCAACACCAGCAGCTGACATGGCTCCCCAGACCATCACTGACTGTGGGTACTTGATACTGGACTTCTGGGATTTTGGCATTTCCTTCTCCCCAGTCAAAAGTGTCTTGACCTGGGGAATGCAGCACCTGTAGCCCCTTTCCTGCACACGCCTGTGCATGGTGGCTCTGGATGTTTCTACTCCAGAGTCAGTCCACTGCTTCCACAGGTCCCCCAAGGTCTGGAATCAGCCCTTCTCCACCATCTTCCTCAGGGTCCGGTCACCTCTTCTCGTTGTGCAGCGTTTTCTGACACACTTTTTCCTTCCCACTGAGGAGCCTTGATACAACACTCTGCAAACAGCCTATTTGTTCAGAAATGTCTTTCTGTGTCTTACCCTCTTGTTTGAGGGCGTCAATGATGACCTTCTGGACAGCAGTCAGGTCATCAATGACCCATGATTGCGGTTTTGAGTAATGAACCAGGCTGGGTGTTTTTAAAAGCCTCAGGAATCTTTTGCAGGTGTTTAGAGTTACTTCATTGATTCAGATGATGAGGTTAACTGCTCGTTCAGAGAATCTTTTCATGATATGCTAATTTTTTGAGACAGGGATTTTGGGTTTTCATGAGCTGTATGCCAAAATCATCAGTATTAAAACAATAAAAGACCTGAAATATTTCAGTTGGTGTGCAATGAATCTAAAATATGTGACAGTTTAATTTTTATCATTACATTATGGAAAATAATGAACTTTATCACAATATGTTAATTTTTTGAGAAGGACCTGTACAGTCACAGCAATAAAAGCAGAATCAAAAGCCAATTGTTACTGTTTTTATATCTTTAACATATATAACCCAAATTCATCATGGTCATGTGTGATTCACCACTAATCACACATTCTTAAATTAACAATTAAAAATTCTTAATTTAAATTCTTCATAATTTAAATTAAGGAGATAATCCATCCATCCATCTTAATCCCTAATCTTGTTCATTTGTGACCTCAAGTCAGGTCCCAACCCCTATTTTGGGTTTCTGCATTTACTAGTTAAATATAAATTTACACAATGTTTGATGCCAAAATAGTGGTTGGATGAAACTCTGCTCAAGTGTCTGAAATGATCCCATTATGATTTACGTTGTATAATTTAAAGGCCAGTGTTCAGGAACAAAGTTAGATTTAATGTCCTGTTCGTATCTGTGTTGCCTGAGGCTGGACTTCCAAACTGTTGTCACTCAGAATAAATCCAACCTGTGTCAGTTACCTTGAACAAATTTAAGTTAATGCAACACAGCAAATATCAGACTTTACATTGATTTTTCCACTGTGTAGAAAGAACAAATTTGTGCTATTATTCTAAAAAGAGAGAAAAAGAAATATACACTACCAAGTATCATAACCTGATAATGTACTCATGACATTTTTTGTCCTAATATCAATTAAAGCATGCATACCATTATTTAAAGTGATTTTGCCAACAAAGAGACATATAGATACAGTATTTTTCCGGTGAATGATTTTCAGACTTTCAGACTTACTGGAACACAGCAAGAGAAACATGAGACAGACAAAATCCAGTTCACAAACCGGAAAAAGACATAAAACACTGCCATCAAAAACAAAGGGCACCCAAGCAAACAAAAACTATAACTCCAACACCCACTAGAGTAAAAAGGTGATGCCTGGGGTTTCAGACCAACAAACCAATAGTGCCTAAAGACAAGGCCTTCTTCTTATAACAATAATTTGTTATGTTTGTACAAAAAAACCCAAAAAGAACATAACAGTTTTTTTCCAGCAAAGAAAACAAATAAATTTGATAAAAATGTATTTGATTCAAAGTTACAGCAAACCAATTTTCACTCACCTTGTTAATTAAAGGTGGAGTTTATAGAGTATGGCGACATCTATTGGTGTAGGCTGGAATTTGCAGCCACTACCCTTACCACTCCAATGTTTATTTGTCTCACTTGCAAGAATAACGGAACAAGACAAATCAGAAAGTTGCACTTTCTAGGTACTAAAAAACACATACATTTGTATTTCCATGCAATTTTACAAGCAAGAAGAAAAACCAGGGTTGGGAGCAAACTAAATGCAAATCACAGGTTAATGTGAAAACCTCATATTGCCAAAGATTACATGAATTTTTTGGGGGGTAAAATATTTAGCAAACTCAAGAAAGCTCCTTATTAAAGGCACACAAGCTTTTTTATATATCCCTGACAATAATTCTTTTGTTTCATTACTGTAAATTTCTGCATTCAAAAGTTTGGCAGTTACATACCAATAATCGGTCTAACTTACAAAATGTTCCTTATCAAACTTTCTTAAAAATGTATGCACATCTATTAAAAAAGACAATATATGGAAAGACTCAAAAATCAGCATTTTTTTAACGCATCATCATGGCTATAGAAACACAAACAACCAGGAAATACATTCCTAGAAAACCTAAAAAGCGTTTGTGTATTTTCCAGCTGGCTTCCTGGAATACATTCACATGAACACAACTAATCAGTGCTAAGAAAACCATCATAAAATATAATAGACTAGAACAATCATCATGCCTTGAAACTGTACTACAAATACGTTAAAATATATATTATTCTTTTCATAGCATTAAGTTATTTTATTAAATGGTTTGTACAAAAACTAGCAAAAAATCACGCCTAACTACAACAAACGTAAAGGCCTGTTAATTTTTTTTAAATAAAATCTGGAAAATCCTTTTTATAGGATTTCTGATGATCAAATAACACAAAAAAAAATCACGTACTGTGGTTGAGGTTAAAATAACTATATTGACAATAAATATGAATTAGCTCACAGTGATCTTTACTTTACTAGGATGGCTTTTGTTCTTCGCATTAACAGATTGGTAGATTTTTGAAAAAAAAAAAAAAAGATTTATTTTCCAACCTGATTTTTATTTCACTTCAAATGCAGACAGACCATCATCCATCTGGAGAAAGTTGGGATTTCCTAAAGCAACGATTCCTTCAGAAACAAAGTGACTTCTTGGTGTTTTATTGGTGAACAGCCTAACACACTTCAGTGCTCAATGGGTTGAAAGTGTTAAATATATTCTGTTAATTCACCAAGGCTACACTTTAAAGAGGAACTCAAATACTCTTCCATTTTCTTTGCTTTTAAACACTAAAATTTGGTTTTCTTTTATACCTCACATTGATTCTGAAGTGCTACTTTCATTTTCTTTTTAAATTTAGTGCTGGAATTTGTTTAGTGAAAAGGAAAGAAACTTCCACATCATGTGGAGCAAGTGTTAAGAGGAAAATCAGGTAAAGTAACATATAGCCATTCACCTTTTGGTTCAAACTCGTTGGAAGACAGATTAGTGCAATTTAAGCAGACCCACTTTTCTGTATCATTTGCATATCAAATAGCAGGTGTGCAACAAGTTAGATCTGATACATTCATACATTTTTTTAATCTGTTTTTGCACGATTTGGATTAAAAAAAGTAGGTGAAACTGCAAATTTCATTCTTTCTTGAACCTCAGAGTGATTTTTGACATTGTTAGAGGAGGTGCTCTTTATATCTGCATCAGAATCATTTGGTGGCGCCTGGGTAATTCTGGAACAGGTCCAACCCGAAGCCAACCAGCCTCTCGGCTGAGCGCAGCGCCCTGAGGATCAGAGACAGGGACTGGTTCTTGGCGCTGTGGCAGAAGGTGTCTTTGTTTAGAACGTAGTGCTTGGCCACTTTGCTCGTCACGCTGCAGTGCAGAACCACATCCGGGGAGAACCTGAGGATGGAGAACTGGGGAGTTTTTCCTGGAAGGCTGTAAAGTAAATTTCTGTAGAGACAAAGAAAAAAAACAAAAAAACAACAACAATTGATCAGATTACAAAAGAAAAACCAACAAAAAGCTTTGGATACTGCGATGAAGAAATTCTTTTGTGGTTACATACAAATAAAGAAGTTTGAGAAGAGATTTAGCTGTTTCCTTGTTTTTATTGGTGATGTTTTTCATTGATTCTACATTGTTATGAAGAATAATAAGATTAAAGGGAATCAAGTGCAAAGTTAATAAAAGTTATTGAAAATGAACAGAATCATAAAACTCATCGTATTTGTCAGTTGGCTATTCTGAATTTGCAGTTGGTAAAACAACAAAAGCATCCCACGGACGTTGGAATTACGCCTCAGAAAGATCAAAATTGCCAAGCAGCTCTGAGTTTAGTTTCCAGCATGGCTGCCAAGGATATAGAATGTAGCAAAAGTTGCTGGCATAAATTATTTAGTAGCATTTCTTACAATTTGTATTTGATTAAACCAGAGCCAACAACAGTACAGTAAAATATCTATTTGTGAACATGTTCCTTTTGTGTTCTAACATGAACAAAACTCTGTTCTTCTGGGTTTTCATCACCAATAAAAAGTGACACTAAAATAAATGGCAAATTGCAACTAAACTGCTGTCAACTTGGCTGTGATTTTATTTCCAAATCCAAACTCCAACTCCTAACCATGTGAAACATTAGCCATCTCACAAAATGACCTGAAGGCTTCATTTCAATGTTTTTAGCTGCTAGCTCAAGGGAAAGTATTAACAATGGTTAATTAGCAGAGCAGACGAAGGTGCTAGAAATTGTTCTTTTGTCAACCGTGTTCACTTCAGAGGAAACGTGCTGCTGATGTGCGTTGAAAGAGCTTCACAAGAAAGGATGCTGCTGCTAGCAAGATAACACTCAAATCAGCTCTTCATCAAACCGCCAAGAACTTGCAGCTGCTCTAAAAAGAGCCTCAAATTGCCAACTAAGTCCAGCAGCTACTTCCATGAAGAACCTTCAGTTATAGGATGGGCTTCCCACCAGCACAGGGCTTTCCCAAAAACTACAGGCAGGTTCCACACAGCGAGCTGGGACGTTTCAGACCCGGGGCTGGATGGGCCTCTAATCATGGTGGATTCTACGATAGGATAATTTGGATAAAATTAACGTTAAATATTTAGGCTGAAATATGTGCAGGTTTCAGATAGCGTAGCCCTGTCAGCATCATACATTTTGCAGGACAATAAAATGTCACCGAAAATTATTGCTATAAACGATAATATTGTTGATTTGAACACAGCTGAAACCATAAAGAAAATGGTTTATGATGCCTCTGAAAACAACATGTCCCTTCAAAGAATTTTGACCACCAGAATGGAAATGATCAAGCTCATTTTAATTTGTCATGTCATTATTTGCTAACAGGCTTATGATATAAGATATTTATATTTTTGAAGCTCGTTCCTTTCGTTCCAAGACAGAAACCTATTTGAAGGATTTTCAGGGCCGCACATCTCATTTAAAATAAACAAGTCACTGCTAGATGAGGTGGGTCTCACCTAGCAGTGACATACAAATGATCATCAACAGTCAACAGAAAGCTGCCTCTCCTGAGCACGTGTCTTTTTCTAATTCATTCCAATGGCCATTTTCTGTCATGGTTTTGTGTAAATTGTCTGACACATTATGTCGACTGAAAACAACAACTTGTGAAGAACTGTTTTTCACTCATGTGACCTCTGCCCTCTTTGCTGTCTGCACCATGTGAGCTATTGGCCGTAAAAGTCTTCTCTCCATACAGTACAGATACGTAGATAAGTCTTTGGGGGTAGAAGAGTAGTCATTTGTAGGTCAGAATGGCACAAACTGCAGAGTGTTTCTCTCGATGGGACTGAAGAACATTGATTTCTCCTAAAGTGGCTGAACGGACAGTCTTAGAGAGTAAATGGAGTGATTCTTCATCTGTTAAGACGCAGGTCGTGTTCTATAGGGTGTGAAGAGCACTGACCTTCAGCACACAATTCAGACTCAAAGACAGAGCACTGTGAAAATCCTCCATCTACCTCTGGAAACAGCTAAATATACCACAGAGACTGTCTCTGAAGGACAGAGGCACTGAGAATATGTTGATAATATGTTATTGGGATGACAAAGGTGAAATCAATCCCAGTCCCCATGCTCAGAGAACAGTTTTTCTAAATGAATTTCTGAAGGAGGTGCCAACTTTTTCTGGAGTTGTTGTTTCAGCATGTTTCTCAGCAGGGGAGGTTCTCAGCTGGAAACACAACGGCATGGCATAAGGCCTCGGCACCGGCGAAACAGGGCTCTAAATCCACACTAAATACTGATATTTGTCTCACAGACTGTTAAAAATGGTAGCGTTTCTCTTCACTCTGCAGTCCCACATGCTGCAAAAATATGCAACAAACCAGTCAGCCCTTTCTCTAATGACAAGGCTTTAACTGGGTCTTCCCCAGTCAGCAGGGTACTCCATTTGCAGGTTCTGCGCAGTTTTGGAACCATCACAGCCGGACCTGACCAGGTATTGCATGCAAGCAATTTTATTGGCAGTAAACAGGATTCATTGATTGGTCTGTGGATTTCTGTCACGAGATGAACAAAGGCGGTACTTGTGGAGCGCATACAGCGTCAACTGGACGAAGCAACCAGCAATAAACAGATCAACCGAGAAATTTCAGAGATATTAGCTGAATGAGAGTACAATATGACATCATCTGAGCATCGACCAAAGTGCCTGTGTGCTCAGGCTCCCACTTTCTCATTGAAGAGTGAGGAACACACTGCCATTGGCTAGAACCAAACCACACATTAACCGGCTAGAGTGAGACTTGATAATGGTTCTGAAATACAGATTAAAGTGATCACATCTGGCTGGAACTGATGATGATTAACAAATGTTAGGTTTTCATAAAGCAGAAGCGCATTTTTCAATCTTATCATTCTTGACTGAACACCCCTGGTTGGTTCTCATCTTTTTCATGCTAAAATGTACAAGTACAAGAATAATTGGCAGCTTTAGAACTGAAAACAGATCCAAAGTGAAACAAAGGAGGTGAACTCCACACACCAACAAAAGAGACACAGCTGATGCTCAAAGTCTCGTTTATAACAAACAGGAGGCCATTCAGCAGCTGTCTGTTAGCGTTCCGGTTTATGGGAGCTGCTTTTGAAGAACCTGTGAGTTTAGAGAAGATATATGTCATTGATTGGTGTGCTCCTCCAAACGCTGACATGGCCCCCTAATGGAGACCACCTGCTGCTCTGAAACATAACAAACTGTGTTCAAGTCAAGACTGGGGCCTCAGGTTTGAGTCCAGGCGCTGCAGCAGCGAGCATCCAGGACCGACGGCCGCTTGGAGCATCTGCAGCCTCTCAGACTTCAAAGAAGGACTTTTATCTCCACAAGCTCTTAGTAAAGGAAGACATTTTATGTGATCATGCTGAATAAAATATGAGATCATGTTAAACTTAAATATTTTTGGATATTCATATTTGACGTATTTGAAGAAATATATATATATATATATATATATATATATATATATATATATATATATATATATATATATATATATATATATATATATATATATATATATATATATATTTTGCAAGTGATTTTTTGGCTTATTTTTAATTAGCATAAAAGTCCATTGACTAAAAAAAGCCCTTCAGTTTCTAAAAGCTCTCTAAATAGCGGGAACCTGTTGTTAAACAGAATAATGTGTTATTAAATCAACATAATCATAAGGTTTGTCACAAAGCCTCAAACTACATATGGATAAAGTTAGAAAGCTGAATAGAATCCTCTGTTATTGACACATTTATTGCTTCTTGGAAAAAAAAAGGAACAGCTTAGAATGTGAAATGTTTGCTCTAACACAGATGGCCTGCAAATTCAGTGGTTCCACTAAGTCTTTTATTGCCTTCAATAAGCAGCAAACTGGTATAAAAGGTTTCATTTTGGTGCATAAACTGGAAAAAGATAGTCGTATGGTTAAGTTGGCACATTAGTCTTGGAGGTAAATGTGGAACTTAAACTCTGAAGAGTAACACTGCTGCATGTGCGCTGAATTCATACACTACATCCAAAAAGATGAAAACTGAAATGCAAAATATATGCAAGCAGGGTGACAGACTGTGGATTTTATGAATCAATTATTTCATAGGCAAAACCTCATCGTAGTTACAGAGCCTGCTGTAATCTGTCTGTTTTATGTGTTTGCTTCCTGACAGTTAAGGTCTTGGTCTGGTTCCATGTTGCTTTTGTGTAACTCCATATTGACTTTCCTCACATGTACTACACTCTCCTACTGCAATCATTTCACCTTACAACGTGAAACGATTGCTTTATAAAATCAGCCTTCCATCACCTGAAGAACATCTCCAGGATTAAAGGACTAATGTCTCAGCAGGATCTAGAAAAACTCATCCACTCATGTCTTTACTCACATTGATTACTGCAGCTTTGGAACTGAAAACAGGTCTTAGGTCTGGATAAAAAAAATCAATCCTCCAGCTGAAGCTGATCCAGAACACTGCTGTTGATGTTCTGACTAAAACCAGGAAGATAGAGCACATCACCTAGTTCTAAAGTCCTTCCACTCCACTGACAGAGCAGACTTTAAAATACTGTTGTTAGTTTCTAAATCGCTGAACGGCTTAGCACCACAATACATTAAAGACCTGCTGTTGTGTCAGTCTTCCAGACCTCTCAGGTCTTCTGGTTCTGCTCTGCATCCAGAACCAGAATCAAACATGAAGAAGCAGCATTCAGCTTCTATGCACCACTAATCTGGAACAAACTTTCCGAAAAATGCAAAAAAGCCGAAACACTGAGTTCCTTTAAATCTAGACTAAAACGCCCACCTGTTTAGAGCTGTTTTTGTACCATAATAAATGGAGCACTGACCAACATATTCAACATGTATGAATTCACCAGCTATGCTTTAATCTCTTCGGGTCATCACATTTCACCTTCTACACTCAGGTTTTTCACTGTAACATATCTCCTTCAAATATGTGAAGTTAGAACTTGATCAAATGACAGAATGAACCATCATCCCCTACATTACCAAAACTTTTACATTATTGCAAAGTATGCTAGAAGTTGGGACAAAGTGAACTATTACAGCCATGTGTTAAATATGTTGCAGTGCCTTGGATCTGCTCCACCGGAGGGGAATCTGAACTATGAGAGATTCATTTTTAATCGCACTTCAGAAGCCTTTGCTGTCCCAATTGGACTAATACGGTCAAAATAAATATTGAAGTTAACATCAGTTGGCTGGAATAGTTTGGAGTTAGTTTACCTGGTGTGCCACTGGGGGCTATGCATAGTTTGGCCTACATAACATCTAGAGCTAAACTTGTGGGTTTATAAATGTAACACCAAAAAGTGAAAGCCTATGCAGAAAAGGTTTCGTGGTTCATTCTGATGTCATTGACACTTTCATTAATATGAATATTTGCTCTTTTGCTTTTATCCATTCCAAACTAGTGATATGCTTTTGCAGGTTAAATGTATGTTTTGCAGTTTGTACTGTTTCAAAGAAATGCATGAGGTGTTGTGAAAATGTTAGTAGCAATGAAGTGACACCTAGACGTCTGCAGAACTTCGGACATTATGTCACGATTGGTCAGGGTAGATATAAGGAAGAGCCAAAATGCGAACGGTGAAGTGGCATGTCCAAGATTTATTTAAAATTTAAGACTTGACTTGACTTGCAAATAAACATCAGTTTACCCCAACCAGACCAAGGCATGACTAGAACTTAAATACTATGTGAGACAGGTGAGAAGGATAACTGGTGAAAAACATGAGCTAAATTAAGAAGAAGGCTGAGCTGACGAACTTAGAGGAAGCAGACTGGACAGAGAACATAGGAAAAAATGCAAACAAGAAATCAAACCTGACAATCAGTATAACATGCACTAACTGAACTTATTGAGGAGATTACTAACTCTATAGATAAGAGATTTGCTGTATGTGTATTAATAGATCTCAAAAGAGGATTTGATACTATAAATAACATTTTAATCAGCGCTCAGAGCAGCAGCGTTGCTCCAGCGTTCACCAAAATAGAGATTAAAGGATAATTAAACAGGCTACTACTACTTGACCTTTGGAATGTCAAGAAGAGGCTTTGGTAGTGTACAGATAGACTAAACCTTAAATTTAAAGGGATTACAAAAATAAAAACAATAAAGAGTTTATCCAAACAGAAAACCACTAAATAAAAGTTCAAACAACAAAGGTTGAAATCGTTTGACCCGGGTCTGGTGTTGCATTCAGCAGGTGGACGCCTCTCAAACAAAATGATGAGCTTTTCATCACGGCTCTACGCCAGTAGCAGCACCTTTCAGAACTTTGGGTCAAGTAGCGGTAGAGAACTGGACAGGGCGACTCCTGCTCTAACCATGGACTTGGTTACTCTTCTCAGAACATTTTTAGCTGTAATCTACACAGCAGCAAAAAATGCTCAAATCTCCTTTTAATCAGCTAATCAAATATATGTGGCTCATATGAACACAGTTAGGGTGTGCTTTCTTTTCACATGCAACATTCCCCAATCTGTTTCTGTAAATCGGAGGCTGGATTTTGATGAATTTACATTCTGGTAAACATCATAACTCCAAAAACTGAATTTTAATGCTCTTTTTTTAAACATTATTGTGCACATTGCTCCACAAACCATCAACTAAACGCCCTTCACTGAAGCTTAAAGATTACAAATACACAATCAATTCTGCATTTATGTTGGTTCAAACATGACTCGGGTTTTCCAAGTAAACAGTTTAATGATTGTTTAGCATCCAATGACCAATTGTTCCAACTCTGTGAAAGAATAGTAACGTCCTTTATAAATGAACGTGATTAAGCCTTAATGGCTTCCAAGCATGATGAAGCAGCTAATTTTAGTTTGGATGCTAATGGAAGTAGGGGGACAATTAACATGTCTATTACTGCCATAAACTGTGAATAACAATGAAAAGCAGACACCATTTATTGTCAAAGCATCCAGCAGAAAAGCAGATCGCTTTAAGAGCCGCAGGAGGAGGAGAGCCAGTATGAATGCTAACATCAAACTCAGCAGGGGTTTACTGTCACAAAAACCCCCCACAACTACAGCATCAGACAAGGAGGTCTCCGCCGACAGTCAAGGTCAGCTGGACTCTAAATGTAATTTCATTTCATTTATAGTGTTTATTTTTTAACTGTGTAGTTTGACCTCAGCAAATTAATCAGCTGATCTGGAGCAGAGCCAATGAATTAATAACAGCTGTTCTGCCAAGAGGAGCTCCTGCCAAGAAATGCAATAAAAAAAACCCAACAAAAATCTAATATTTCTCAGCATAAAACATTACTCATTTTCTTTATCAGAACTTCTAAAAACGCATGTGATTCTGTGAAGCTCCAGTTTGTGTTTTATTGTTCCTGTTCTGCTCCAGAAGTAGAAGTAGTTGAAAAACAATCAGAGGGGTGGGGGTTAAATCACAACTACTCTCCCCATCATTTCACTGAGATAGAGATGAAATTACCAGGGAGAAGGTGTTCTTTATTATGTTGGTGCAGCAAAGCTGGACTGTAATTTCGAGTTCCTTCCCGCAAGTCAGTTGAATCCTGTGTGGCTTACATACTTTTCCTCTTAATTACAGACGGCGAGAGGGGAGACTGCAGGCGTTTTAGAATGAGGACAAGAGTTCCAACAAAGAGTTGTTATGCAAAACTCTATTTGTTTAGCTCTCATCTTTAAAATCCTGAATTTCACGAGTAGAAAGAATCCTGCTGCAGCGGTGTAACTGCCTGAGCTGTATTCAATGTCACAATTTAGGTTTTATTAGACAAAACACAGAGACACTTTAAAAGGATGAGGTTATGCATAAAAAAGACAGATGCATTCATAGCCACTTTGATCCAACATTGCAGCTGCTGATTGCTGTTGATGTAGCTGCTGGTCACAAAAGCAGTAATGCATAAGTTACCATGGTGATTTATCCTGTGCAGCTAGCCTGCTCCAGACCGGGCTTAGAAGCCAGGCTTAGCTAAGCCTGGAGCTTCATCTGTTCACCCTGCATTAAAATTCTGCTAATTCAGTTTGATATTCAGTTAAGTACTTTTATTATGTTAAAATCGTGATGGTAGAAATTACAATTATCAGTTTTAAAACAGTCAATGTGGACTATGTTACACCTGCCATACATCATCCATCCAACACGCATTGCAGCATGAACATGGAAATGCTGTAAGCTGTCTAGAAAAACTAAACCGCTCACATGAGCTTTACTGTATTGTTTTTACATCTATTACAAATATTTGGAAATTAGAACATAAATATCAACACATATGTGTTATATATCAACCCTATGTGGTTGATATATAACTACCCACATGGTTAAGTAGTTATTCTGCGTTCAGACATCCATCTTTTTGATGGAAACTAACAACAGCGTTGTGAACAGCTGTTCAAAGACAATATGTTAATCAGCTGGATTAAATTTAATCTCTTATCAAGATTAATTCAAACACAAAGTTTACCATTTTAAACTCTCTTTGAATTCTTTATGAAGTCAACTAGCACTTTTAGTTGAAAACAAAATATTAGCTAAATTTCAGTCAGAATTTTTTGTTTTTCCTTCAGCACCAGTTTGGGTCATAATCTGGAACAATTATTAGACTCTTGAATCAGCTGCGTTCATTTTTTTCAAACAATTATACGCAAATGTAGACGTGATGGAAATTCCCAACCATCCCACCCCTCAGGACGGAGACGGGTTCTGGTCCAGAATGTGTAGATGGACGGCAGAAAAAAAAGACAAAGACCTTGTGAAGATGCTGCTGAAGCTGGGGAGACAGAGTCGTTATTCACAGTGAAATGTGTCCCGTACTGACATGGGCTGGAAGGCAACTCAGTGAGGAGGAAACCATTACTCCAAAAAGAAACATAAAAAGTCAGATTAAAGTTCTCGAATGCACACAGGGACAGAGAACATTCCAGAGACGTGTTCTGTGGTCCGATGAAACTTAAGTGGAACCGGTTGCTCGCTGGTTGAACACCAGTCTCAAGTGTGAGCATATTTATATGAACTCATATAAATCATCATCGTAAATACCACAAGCGTAATGATCACTGCTCACATACATGTGAGGCTGCTTGTTAGACCCATTTTCTCACTGTTTCTGACAGACTAAACCTGTTGCTCTGAATGTTGCCGGTAGCAGCTTGACAAACTGTTGCTGGGCAGCAGGCAGCTGATTGGACCCAAACAGGTGTACCCTGAAAGAAGGTTGTGAAAAGCAGCATTTGCCTCCCCCCCTCCTCCCCTCCCCCACCCTGCATTCATTCAGCCGCTGTAACATCCTACCAATCAGAGTCCACAATATTGCTTTATCACCATATTCTGACAATAAAGAGTTTTGCATGCTAAACAGCTGACATTTAATAAAGGCCCGTTTAATTATCTCTTTGATGGCAGACGACTGGAAGACCTTTTGAAATGAAGTCATGAATTTAAATAACTCCAGGGGATATATGACACACCATGTGACCGTTTCACTCTCCTTTATTTTGGCATTTAATAAATGACTCTCAAAAGAGAACAGTGAGATGAGGATATGTCAAGGAAGAATTCATTCAGATCTCTGTTTACAGCGTTTAATGTGCCCTGTAGGAGCACAGTCAAAATTAGTTTTGTTATTTAAAACCAATTTATTCACTCAATAAAACCATCTGCCCTTAAGTGGAACACACTGACCAATCACCTAATTACTTCGGCTGATGACCTTTAGTCAAATTTACAAATCTGGCATTTCACTTATACATTCTAAACTCAAGAGTGCTTGACCTTCACTGGAACATGATTTGGAATGATATATGTGTCACACAATGGCTTTTTAATTGTTATTAATTCAGACTTTAAGAGAAGGATTGGGCTAAACTGAATTAAATGAAAGAGCATATCACGTAGATCTGCTTGATCTTACTTTGCAATAAATTGGATTTTCAGAGCTGTCTGCCCTAATAATATTCTAGTCAGAAAATACTGCCTCTTATTTGATGGGAACTGAAAACTATTGATAAGGAAACCGTGGCGGTGAACCTTTACTTTGACTATTTTCTGTTTTTAATCACCTTATGCAGGATTAATATCCCCCGTCTGGTTGACCACTAAGCACTGCCTCTGCACTATAATCCTTGTAGTGCAGATGTATCTACATTTTCTCTTGACTGTGTATGATATTTAAACTTAGATTCAAAGAGTGCAACAAGCCCCCAAAATCTCTGGGATTCATTCACAAACCACTATAATATCCATTGTTCATTCCTGCTTTTCCTTCATATTTGCAGCAGATTTACAAAGCAGGTTACATTAAAATAAAACGATGCCCATCATGTCCAGCAGATGGGAGCAATTTGTACGACTCTGCATCAATGTGCTACTTACACCTATAAATACAGCAGATCATTTAAATGGAGAAAAAAACAGTTTTACTCCAAATGATTATATTTAGCAGCGAGTTCCACGTGATCAGAAGTCCTGAAAACTTTAAGCCAACCTCTGCATGACCTTCTGTTTATCTACTTTTGGAAGTAGAAGCCCATAACTTTATGAATTGATTGATTATTTAAATGAGACAATGCATAATTGAGGTCCAATGTTGTCATACATATACATATTTAGGTATTTAGGGTTGATATTTAATACAATTCTCAACTAAATTTAGCTAAATACTATTATTTAGCAAAATTAATATTTTCCTAAATAACAGTAAAATAATATCAACTTGTCTGAAACACTTTTATGCAAGAATATTTAGTGCTCCCCTGATTTGGATTATTCATTTGTAATTCTGATTAAATGTAACTTAAAGTTTGCTTAATATTTGACTTGTCTGAAAAACTGTATTGTACTAAAAAACTATTTCTTTTGGACATAAACGCCACAGTCCAGCTGACCCCCAAAATAATATGAATCATGTCCCCTGCAGACACCTGCAGACATGGATCCATACTGTCTGACAGCTTTTAGAGGATTTTAGTTTATTCTAATAAAACTAAGATTTAACAAACACATTTTACAGGGTTCTCCCTTCATTTCTTTTGAAAGTTGAAAGTGTTCATGAATGCATCCATTTTTCTTAAAGGCTGACTGGAAGAAAAACAACGTGCAAAAAGTGTTTAAACTCCCACTGCTGTGCTGCTGTGTATGAGTGACTCTTCAATAACAGAAATCCAAAGTTAATGAGCCGAAGACGGTGAAAAAAATACGTAGAGAAAAAGTTCCTTGCTAGTTTGCCAAAAACAAATTTAAAGTAATTTACAACTAATTATTTTCACCCTGTAGGAATCTTCTGAACCATCGTGAATTATTAACTAAAGCAGAACATGTTAGATTTTGCACATAAAAAAACCACGAAGCAAGATAAATTTTACTGAAAGCAAATAGCGGATCTCTTGTCATACTCTCAATTTTTTTATACTAATATTGTGAGTGTTTAATATTTAATCCATTTTTCAAAATGTAAAAGCAGACAGCGTCTCAGGGCTGGTAGGAAACTGCTCAGCAGTAAACAGAATCCGACAGGAGCTTCGTCTGTCCAGTGTGTACCTGAACACTCCGGCCGGTGTCTGTGGCATGATGAAGCTTTTTTCCAGATCACGGAGCACGTCGTTCAGCATGCGTACGTGGGAGGGGTCACGCTCTTTGGGGTCATTTGCCGGTCGCATGGCTTCAGACTGGAAGAACGCCGCGTGGTCTCTGAGAGTGGAGGCTGAGGACAGCAGGGGAGGCGATACCGCATTCTTATCTGAGCAGCAACAAGAAGGAAAAACACAACATGAAGATACTTCACAATGGCTTTCACATGTAGAAACCTTTTCAAATGGATTTGATGTATAATATTCTAACAACCTTTTGTGCTCGAAAGAGGATTTTACTGCAATGGATTTCCAACAAGTGGTCTCCTGTTTTTAGGTGGACGAGGCTTATTTTGGAAAACAACCCTCTTGACTTTTTGTCATGCTTTGTCCACTGATATCCTTGGATGGAAACCCTTTTTGGACTACACTGAACAAGACGTGTCCACCATCTGTTGTGCATTTATTAACTCATAGACTTGGACTATAACATGTTGAAAATGTATAAACGGTCATCACGGTCAGTTTCACAGGGTGCGGGCCGCAGGGCTGGAACCAGTTTCTATTGGTATAAAAGATTTTACCAATGCAAATTAAAGTACATTAATATGTACTCCTTTACATCAATGGGTTTGAACTGATGCAGGTCTAATATATTACCTGGTTGGTAGCTCCATGTTGTCCAAAAAAAGTACCATAACTTCATATTTTTCAAATACTTGAGTTTTGTTCATTTTCATAAAATCCTAAACAATTCACACTGATTCGCGCCAGGAGTTTTAAATAAAGTACAATGTTTGCAAAACATACATTTCTTAAAAAAAAAACAACAAAACAATAACACACAAATAAACACAGAAACTAAAAATCTGTGGGGCCCCCAACTGTCGGGGCTCCTGCCCTGTTGACCTGTTCTAAAGTCTGACCCAGGAAAGCCCTGAAACTTTCTTTGGTTTCTCCTTTAAACTGTGTTGCTGAGCTTTTGTTTGGTGTTGTGTTTTGCTCTTAAAAACAAAAGTTAACAAATATAGCTAGAAAAAAACATAGATATATAAATCTGAAAGACGCTGCACGGATTTGTATACAGCACCATTTGCTCTTATTTATATTTTTCCCCTGGAGAAGGGAAAAAAAAATTTTATAAGTTAAAAGAGCAAGCCATTAATAAGCTAAAACCCCATTTTGTTTGGAAGAAAAGAATGATATTTCTGTTTTGTTATCTCCTACTGGTTGACACCCGCCACCATGGGGATGCTCCAGCAGGTAATCTGACACAGATCCCTCCCTACACATGGCGCTGCTGTTCACAGAGCCTGAGCACATGAACGAGACAATAGAGGTTTTCTGCCTGGATAAAAACATCACAGCGTTAAGTTGCTTGAAACGTCTCCTTTTGACTGTCGAGAGCCCTTTATCTGTTCACATCTGCATCTCCATGTGAGAACAAATTTAGGAGCCCAACTCCTACAGAGAGTTCGTCTCTGCTACGTCTCCCTGTGAAGGGCTCACTCTGCAGCCAGTCATCTGCCAAGGTGGAGGTAAGACAGTTGTACTGCGCTCACAGAGAGTACGGCTTTATCCATTCATACAGATGAGCACAGCCACTGTTGAATTTGTGTGTTTGGCACGTTGTAGGGAAAAGAAAGAACGCCTAATGTGGTGCAGTCGTCCCGTTTCCATGTGCGCTCACAACTGTTCCAGTAACAAAGCTTTACAGGTACGACACAGAATCAAACCAAAGTGAAGTTATTCATTCTGACAGGTGGTCCTTATTTAAAGAAGTCAGTAAATGTTGTGCACACTAGTTATAGTCTACTTCCCTCTGAGTGAAGTGACACTAGACATTGTTCCCAAGAACAGCTTACCTTGAATAAAAAGTTAATTGGAGAGGAGAAAGGGGCTTAAAGAAGTGTGAAAATGATGCAACTCAGCTAAAATCGTCCTAAATGCTTCAAAATGGAAACCAGAACAAAAAGACATGGAGGAAAATGGAACTGTTGGAGTGGATCAAAGAACAGCAAAAAATGACTGAGTCAGCCAGTCGTCCGCTCCAGGGTGAACTAAGAAGAATGGTACAATGTTTAAACTCACCTATTTAAAGCTAAGCTTTCGGCAAGCGGCCCGTTGCTGAAAAGCTGACGGCAGCTGAAGATGTTAAAGGTTGCAAAGAACTCAGTGGATGGCCTTGAGAGAAATGGAACATTTTAGAGACATTTGAAAGAGTGAATGGTTGTTTTTGGGACTAGAAGCTGCCAACAGTTTGTCAGATGATCCCCAAGATCTAATTACTGCAGTTCTGCCCTGTGGCATAGGAAAGTGTTCAGTTAAATACTGCTACACTTTCCAAAACATCCAATATTTCCTGGCCATTGTTTTCCTATTCCAATGGATTCTCATCTTCCTTCAGTGCTCCATCTCATATTTCTCCCATTGAACTGGATTTCTCGGGATGCATCCTGGCCAATCAGTGAACAGAAGGAGGAGTTGTAAATGACGCCGTTGAGTTTCTGCACTGTTTGAGAATTGTATCTGTAGTTATGGTTTGGATATGGCAGCGGAAGAAGAGAACAAAGCCATTCAGTCCATGTTGGACATATTTCCAAACATTTGGCACTTAAAGTCAGAGCAAGAGGAATGTTTTTAGCCTGCAGTTCTCATTAACAGCATCTTGTTTGGCTCAGCACAGGCAGTTTTCGGTTCATAGCTTTGTCACCTTGATTTAACCTGATCATAGATAATTCTTTAAGGTTACTGTGCATAACCTTTCATATTTTCTTTATTTGATTATTCTAAGCTTGGTTTGTGTATTTTATGTTATTTTAAGTAACTCATTTAAGGCAGTGAAACTTGAGTCCTTGTCAGTAATGGACACTTAGACAAGATTCATCCATCCATCCATTTTCTTTACACCCTTGTCCCTTAGTGGGGACAAGGGTGTCCCCACTAAGGGGTCACCTTGGACAGGTCGCCAGTCTGTCGCAGGGCAACACAGAGACACACAGGACAAACAACCATGCACACACACACTCACACCTAGGGGCAATTTAGACAGACCAATTAACTTAACAGTCATGTTTTTGGACTGTGGGAGGAAACCGGAGTACCCGGAGAAAACCCACCATGCACAGGGAGAACATGCAAACTCCATGCAGAAAGACCGGGGCCGGGAATCGAACCCAGAACCTTCTTGCTGCGAGGCAACAGCTCTACCAACTGCGCCACTGTGCAGCCCTAGACAAGATTCAGTTATAGTAAAAGGGTTATTTTGACAGTCAGCCTGAACCGCATAAAGGAAAATCTATTGCCACTTCACAACTTCTAGTTTGTGAGGATTATTAGTTATTTCACCAGAGCAGCATTTCACAATCCACTTCTGGAGTGACAAGTGACTCACTCTCCTGAAGAAAAGTGGAGGTGACAATTTGTCACTTCTATTTAAATACAAGGCTTTCAGTAGTTCACTGACTAAAAAAAGAGAAAAAAAAAGAAGAAAAGAGTTTTATTCTACAAACCATCAAGACAAGGAACCAAATTTATTTAATAGATATCATGTTTTTGGAAGTGAACTTTACCATTCTTCTTCCCATTTCTAAATCCTTTTTTTCATTTCTTCCGATCAGTCTGTTACCAGGTTATTTGAACTTTCACATTAATACATCCTAGGAATGGCGCTGCAGGTAAGCTATATAGCTAAGTTTGCTTCATAATGTCGAGTTTGGTCACAAGGTGGCAACATATGATCATTTATTACAGTCAAAGAGTATGTTATTTTCATTTCTTCTGATCTTCTGATCAGAAATGATCTTTGTGTGTAACGCCATGCACAACACCACGCCCTGATGTGGTGTAAGGAACGCCACATCCTGTCTGTCTGAACGGCTCAATTCTGAAAAACCAAACTTGTGCCCCTTCCACATGCGAAATCACATACATATTTGATCGTTTTCTAAACGTTTGCAGTCAGAACGGCCATGTCGCATTTTATCCAACTTAAAATTAGAATACTATGAAAAGGGTAATTAATGGAAACTCCTAGAGCCACAGGCTGATCAGCTCTACACAACATCGCATTGATGCAGTCAATCATGCAAAGGGTCCCAACACAACTGCATAGACGTGGTCATACTTTTCACAAATCTGACATTTGTGCTTATAGCATCTGTTGTTGATTGGTCTGATGTAATAGTCTAAATTTCTGAGACTCTTTACCTGTAAGCCATCATCATAATTGCAAAAAATAAAAAGCATGAAATATTTGACCAGTTTACTAATTGTGCTATGAATGACTTATTTCTCTTTTACACAAAATTAATATTTTTGGGGGATAATAGTGGGATATTTATAATTAACAACCTGTTATGTAAACATCCAGGTTTCAGCTCTCTTTATATGTTTATCTCAGAATTTGTTCTGCGATTTGAAACATTAACAGAAACCTGAAGACATCTGCTGCTGCACTGATTTTTGCTAAATCAGTGCAGCAACAGTCCTTCAGTGAGGACTGAGAAGAAGCAAGGGAAGCCCAGGATTAATTCCAGTTTTATTATAAACATTATTGGGAAGGAGGCAAACTGTCATCCAAGATATTAATCAGCAGCATTTGGTATGTCTTGATATCGCGGCGCCACAGCAGGTTTGCAACAGAATGTGACTCATCGGTGGAAAAAATGTGAAGACAGAGGGGCCAAAAATAGGCAGCGGGAGCTATTCTCCTACAAATTTAAATGGCTCGCCTCACAGCCAGCTGGGACTCATGAAATATTGTTTGATTGTTGTAATCCATCATATCTTTTGACACCCTGGGACATACATGGGAGAGTTTGCATTCATCTATGCAGTTGGGACTTGGACTCTTGAGATAAGAGCAGCAGGGAGAAGAAAGGTGAGAAAAACAAAACACACTCAAGGAGATGCTTTTATTCATCAGAATAATTTCTATTTTTACATTCATCTCTACAGATACCATCGAACCTCGGGACTTCCCTGCATGTACATTAGTTTTAAATAATTTTGTCAAAAAAAAAAATCCCCCTTTTTTTTGTTTTGTTTGGTTCATTAAGTGAGAATGAATAAAGAATAATGTTCTATCTAAGTGTACTTACAGTTATTTCTTTAATACAAGTCATGCTGTAATCTACTAGCAGCTTTTTCCTGTTACAAGATCTATAGCTCTAATTACATGCCAGCACACACATGGCCATTAAATTCAGAAGAGGTGCACTATTTGCACTCATCTATGTGAGGTCACAGTGATTTCTTGACCCTCTGCACACGCTGGTATTTTCAGTCTGCAACCTTAATATCCAGGATAGATGAGCAGACAGGTCCTTGGTTTGTGGTGAATCATTGGTTTCCCCGTCCTTCTCCAAAACAAAGCAAGTAGAGAGAAATGCCTCAGTGGACTTCAACTATATTATTCAATACCAATACGTATTTATTTGTATTTATTTGTGTTCTGGTCATTAACTTCTGCCTATCAATCAAGATGTTCCTCAAATATCAGATTTCTATTTTCTCTCTTTCCTACCTTCTGTTTTCATGTTGTGCGAGAAATAGACATTTGTGCTTGACTGCATCAGAATTATTTTAAAGTTTCTGAATATGTCTCAGATTACAACAAAAGCCATAACCTGATATTTTGAAAATGAAAAATGTATTTTAACATTAATGCAATGTGAGTTTGTCAAAAATATGAGAGGAAAAAAAAAATACTGGGAAAATAAAATGAGCATGACATAATATTACAGTTCAACTACAATAAGGGAAACGAGAAAATGATGTAAAAACTAACAGCAAACCGTTTAGATAGATAGATAGATAGATGGCTGCAACTAATGATTGTTTTAGAAATCTGTTATTCTCTAAATTGTTCTCACAAATAATCGATTAATCTGACAAAAATGGGCACATTCTGCAGACTTTACCTGCACCCTCCAACTAACCATTAACTGATTACTAAATTAGATGACAATTATTTCAATAATTGATTAATCTCAATTAATCCGATTAACCGTTTCAGCCCTTGAGATATGCACTAACAGTGTCACCAATAAAAACTGGCCAAAGTACAACTGTAAGTCTGGAGATTACTTTTAAAAATAATATCAATACCTTCTGGTGCCCTGAGGTGAGACGGAAGGCTGTTCCATCAATGTGGATAATAATAATAAAAGAGTCATCTCACTTATGTGTTCTTAGTCTCACTTTGGGTTTACATTGAAGGCCTGTGGGTTCTCAGTGTTTGTGTGATAGAAGTAAATCTAATAAATAGGTAGGGTCCAGACTGGTTTATTGGTTTTTAAACCAATAAAAGAATCTTCAGATCGATTCTGATGCAGAACGAGAGACAACACGAAGAGCATTTTCTGACCCACTTGCAGCTGAGAGGAGGCAGAACATTTCAGCCGTCAATCCTGCAGGTAATAAAGAAGTGCTGCCCTGTCTACAGCGGGTCATGAGAGAGGACTGAGCTCTGGGGATATTATACTGATGATGAATTATAGTCTTTATTACATCTCAACTGGAAACTGAAAAAAAAAATCAGGCTTGACAACTGTTATGCTTTTTGAATTCTTTCACATCAAGTTTCTTATAATGACATTAGTCAGCAGGACCACTCTTCTGATCAATAAGGGAGTTGAAGTGGCAATCTGGAAAAAAATTACTGCTAACGAAAGAACTGACAGGCAACATGTCGCCAAGAACAACGGCACTAATAAAACTAATGGCAATAAATAATTTTTCAAATTATATGAAGGTTTTAAAGTGCTAACAAAGCAAGTCTCATATTAAGCTCTTCATCACATGAAGTTAAAATAATAAGTAGCTTCAACAGTCACACATGAGTCATTAGATGCAGTCATATGTGAATAATTTACTCAGTGTACAACACTTTCCTGAAACATTCACACCTCCTGAACTTTAATACATTTCAAGAAGGTAAAAACACAACTCTCATTATTTTTCATGCACAGGTAGATAAATGCATAGATTTTAATCTGGTATACGTTTCCACTTCCACTTTATCCTTTAACTCACTGAATGAGTTGAGATATAACTTACAATCGAAAATCTCAGACATCACTGACTCCATTGCTCCCTTTAAGGTGAAGGTCAGAAGAACATCTCCATGGAGAAAGGCTCCACTGGTAACAAGTATCTAAAAGCTGAACAGAGGTGGTGAGAGACTGGGCTCCGTGTTCACTGTGACATCTATAAAGGTTAGATCTACAGTACCTTTAAATGGAAGAATTAAAGGAAGTCCTTTTCTGAAATCTCCAATCTTCATTGGTAAGGTTATTGTAAAAGCTGTTTCAACAGTTAACTAATTTCTTCACATTGACCAACTGCTTTGATGTCATTCAGTCTGGTTTCCATGGTTACTACAGTACTGAGACTGCCCTCATCAAAGTGTTCAACGACATCCACACAAATTCAGAGTGTGGAAGAACCACAGTGCTGGTTCTGTTGATGATAATACGTTGCTGGACCCACTGGAAAAATTTCAAATAGCAAGATAAGTTACCATAAAGATGATAGACATGCTCTACATTACAGTGTGCTTATGTAGACACATAGAACAAATCATAGTATGGATGTGCCATAACTTTTACCAGCTGAACAGAAATTAAACTGAAGTTATTATCTTTGGACCAAAAGAGGAACGATCTAGAGTCAGCACACAACCTTAGCTGTTGGAGATAGGAACTAATGATTAGAGTGAATCCTGGGAGTAGTGATGAACTCTGACCTGAACCTTCAGAGACACATAAAGACAGTTACAAAGTCAGCCTTCTATCACCTGAAGAACATTTCTAAAGCTAAAGAAGTAATGACTCAGCAAGATCTAGAGAAACTCGCCCATGTGTTTATCTTCAGTCACACTGCTTACTGCAACAGCAACTGTGTTTCCATCAACCTTAAAATTGTGCAATTTGACATTTTGAAAATAAATGTGCTTAATGGAAACACTTGAGGTGGCTTTTCAGCTTTATCAAAATTTGTGTATTTTGCAAAGCTGCAAAGGAAACACTTTAGCATCACAAGAGTCATATAATCAACAACTATATGTTACTACTGCTGGAGATTATGAAAAAGATGACAGGAAGTGGTAGAAGGATGATAGCGCGTGATTTTAGTTGCATTTCTTTTTTAATCGTTGCTTTCTCTCTGTAAAAGGGAAACATTTCTTTCCCCTGTCGCCACATGCTTGGTCAGTAAAGTGGTTGCTGAATTAAAAACTTGACGATGCAATAAGTGGAACTGCAACTTTCAATCAATTTTCATAAACTGAATTTGTCTATATTTTACAACTAAGATGTATGCCATTCAATTTGCATTAATTCGATTATATTCTTCTATCTAACAAGACGTTAATTTGATGTTATGTGTCTTCTAAAGTACCTTGTCATGACATTTGTTTAAACCGAGTTCATCTATGAAGGTTCATCATCATCTACCAGCTACACAGTCTCTATCTTGCCACCATTTTCTATAGTTAGTTCACTCCATCCTGAATTCTCTGCACTGTAAAGCAGTGTAAAGACGCTGTGAGGAAGCCACAGTCGGGTTAAAAGCATTTAGAATATCTGCACCTTTGCTAACGGCCAATTTTAACTTTGACACATTTACAGTGAGACATAGAATTACATTTAATAACCTCAATAAAAATTCCAAAATCTGTCACTGCAGCCTCTCTGATATTTGTGGCTGATGAGAATAATAAAACCAATTGTGAGCATAAATAACGCCGTCCTATAAACCACAATGGCATAATGTCAAATTATCAAAGGCGTACAATTAAAATAAAACATATTCCAAGGTTCGCTTTAAGGTCAACACCTAACTGCAGCGTCATTCATGTCTCATTGTCATTTATCTTGTGAAGTTTCATTGTCAATCTGTTTATTGCCTTCTGGACAGAAGGCAACATACATCGCCTTTCAAAGCACATGCATAGACAATATTGGGAAATTCAGGTTTACACAATGTATTCAATGTATTAAAGAAAGAGTAGCTAAGCATTAAAAATAAAATAAAATAAATAAATCTTATTAAAAATAAGATGTTGATGTTACTATGTTGAACAAAGAAGTGAAAGAGAAGAGAAACTGGGGAGCAGAAATGTGGGGATGCAGAGGGACAGAGTGATGGAGGAACAGACATGGGGGCTACAGGCAGGTATCATAATCATTTCTCTCTCAGGTTATAATCTTTCCATTAGTCTCAGATGAGGAGGCATAACCACTCAATCTAGGCTTTAATGGGACAATGCTTATATGCTTAGACAGAGCCAGTGAACCTGAGGCTTAGAGTGATTGCCTTAGTGACAAAATGAATGAGACTTGGAGCTGGAGCTACGTGAGGACCGTCCACTCGCCTACAGCGCTTTAAATCTCAGATCATGGTCCGTAGATGATCGATAATCCTCGCTTTACAGATTTTATTTTGTCCTGGCGATGAAGAATGAATTCTCCACAGTGCATATTCTACTGACTATATTTAGTTGTGACTCTGCTTAGAAGAAACTCCAGTACTTTCAGGATACTTCTTGATGGAAGTAACATTTCATTTTGTTTACTCTGCATTTGCATGATGCCAGCATGCAGGCTACAGGCATCAAAGTCTATTTTTTTTTCAGCCTTGTTCAAGGGCCATTTTAATATTCAAGGACAGTCTTTGCGAGCTCTTAGAGTGTGACTGAATAAGCCTATTTTTGCTCACAGGGCCTGAGAGCTTGTACAGCATGTTAACTGCTGAATGTTTGGCAATGGAAATGTGGGCTGGGTTCATTTCAGACTAAAGAACTGCTTACTTAAAATGGAGAAAGTTGCATATGCAAACATATGTAAATTAGTCTATGTAAAACACAGAGAGCCACTATCTAAAGTTCAAATGTGCATGCAACAACAAACCAACTCATCTTCAAATCAGTACACACATTACTTATACGCCTTCAGTTTTTCAGTCTTCCCTGTTCTGATTGGTTCAGATGGTCTAAGTCTTATAGACAAAAAAAAACGTAATATTTTAACAGAGTTATTTGCATGGTCTGTAATTAATTGATTCCCATTAATCACATTTTAGTCAAAAACTCTACATTGATAAAAGAGCAACATTCTCAAAAACCAATTTTACTCCCAAATGATTGAAAAACAAATAGTCACATGAGCTAAAAAAAGATCATTTTTGATTTGAACCTGTTCTACAGTCATCATAGTCTGTGCTGCTGCTACATGTTCAGCAGTGATGTGCGGTGAGGTTCATAGCTGGTGAGGCACCGACTTAATTAATCGGATTTACAAATCTAGACCCCCTGCATGTTATTGTTTACATAAGGAAATTTCGCGCATGCGTACAATGCTGGAGGGCAAAAAGACTATTCTTTAACATGTGATGCTTAATAATTCGTTATCTCAATCAAACTTGACATGTAGATATTATTAATTTCGTGCTGTGCTTAACAGCAAAGGGAGAAACCGTTAAAGTACAACTCAAAACCACGTCTTTCTCGCTCTCCGTATCAGCGCAGCTACTGTATGCCTAGCTCGCTGTTACCGTCTCTTACTCTGCAGTTGTGGAGTCACAATGTCTGGGATCATGAGCGCCCCCAGCGATGAGGCACGAGAACTGCCTGCCTCACCTCGAATCTGTTCTCTGCCGTTTATGATCGCTCCTCAGCACACGGAACACGTTACACACACAGTTGGTGACAATAAAAACACAGTACATTAAATACATAAGCGAAATTATGGAAAATCAGTTCATACATTCAATATTTTTAACCATTTTATTGGCGACGTACAGACAGGAGGAGCATGCTCTCATAGAATGGCAACCGGTGCAGTTAGCGAGAGGTTGCACAGTCCCAGGTGAGGCTCAGCTCACTGCTGCCTCACCGGCTTCGCTTCCAAGCATTTGAATGGGAAAATGCAAAAATTCAGCGATTTTGAAGAAAAAAATGATCAGATATGGTTGAATTAAATGAAAAATAGGTACTTTATAGTACAAACCACAGGGTGAAAATATCTTTATAAATGATTTTATTATATTATTTTTCCATGATGACAGGTGAGGGCCTCCCCTGACCGCACGTCACTGATGTTCAGCATTGAGTTTCTCTTTAGACTTGAATAGCTTTGCTGATAGACTAACTCCTTTTAGCGCAACTTCAACACAACAGTCTTTACCAGCATCCAATCAGATCATCTTTGAAGCAGAAATAAATATTTCAAAGCAGCCCCAGCATACCATGTACCATGAGAAGTGAGTTCGTCATCCAGATGTTGGATGTTGTTTGTGGCTCTAACCTGTGCATCAGAAATGTCTAAAATGTCTAAAAGGAAAAAAAAAACTATGAATGGCATTAAAATCTATGTAGTTCATCATTTGAAATTTATGGCCCTATATAGATGTGTTAGAAGGGGAAAAATGCCTTGCTAATCTGTCATAATGTAGTGGTGATGATGGGCCCAAATGCAGCAAGGCAGAGACACCGACTAGATGTTGGCATTTTAATAGGAAAAGTGATCAAAAACTTAGAAAAAGAAAAAAAACCCAGGGAACCAGAGTAGAACAAAAAACAAATCCCAGGGAACAAAAACCAGCAGGGCGAAACAGGGAAGTAGTGGGATAAATGGAAGGAATGAGTAAGAAGAGATTAGAGAGAGGTGAATAAATACTGGGAGTGTGAAAACTGGAACAATTGACCGGGCTGATTGACTAACAGGTAGTGAGGGAGAAAGAGAGAGAGAGAACATGGGAACAGGGGAACTAAAAAAATGAATATAAGAGTAATCTACAACTAGACACAAGGAATAAATAAACTAGAATCACTGAGAAAAGACTGAACAGTGAAATAGAAACAAGATGATGTAATATATAAGGAAGCAAGAAACACAATAACAATGGAGCATGAAACTAGAATGAAATAACCAATATCCCAAACCAGTCTTCCCTTTCTCCTCTGTCCTAAAAAAATGGCTTTTCTGTCCAAACAGAATCTGACTACTGAATATTTTCAACCATTCTAAGTAAACAACAGAAAAGGTTGTGGGTGCAAATCCCAGTTAATCTGCAATACTCAGACCAGCCTGTTAGAAAACAACAACCATACCACATTCACGTCAACTTAAACCAGAGTCTACCTTCCTGTGATGCTGAGTTTAATCTTCAGCAACTTCTCTTCACCATTTCTACAGGTTTAAATGCATTGACTGACTGCCATGTGATTGCACAGGGGAACCTAACAGAACAGCATGGAGTGAACATAACTACAATCTCCAACACTGCACCAGAGTTCTTCGGCTAAAATCACGAACAGCGTAAGTTCAAAGAGTCCAGCTTCATCCAGAGAGAATTTCAGCCGCTTTTGTAGGTGTACTTTAAAAAGTGATTTTTTTTCTCCAGAAGATCTTTTAGCTCCAATTATTAACATCAAATTACAGCATGACAGTTTGAGCAGGTGTGCTTGTTCCAGGATCCCAGCTTTGTGCATCAAGGCTCTAATTCTTGTGCACTGAGTGGAACTGAGCCATTATTAACTAAATCTGTTTCTGTTATTATAATGAGGGCAATATGGCCACCAGAAAAAGGAGAAAATGTGTAAAAGTGGAGAAAAATAATCAAACCCAGCTCCATTCTGGAATTGGCTGCAAAGTACCAGAACCCTTTGCAACTGGCAGAATTACTTCTTGAACTCAATATATTATTATAGCAACAGTGCACATGTGTAAATTCAAATATGTTTTCATATTATTACTATTTTTTTTTTTTACATCTGTTTTAGTCTCACCACTATTTTTACATCATATGTTACCTTTAAGTTTGTTTTGAACATCCAACACAATGTCCAGAGGGTAGAAAGGCAGCACAGGGTCACTGACCAGGCGCAGAATGGCTTCGGCTGTCATCTGCAGAAACAGTCACAGAATAAAGCAAGTCAAGTTAGTGTACTTTATTCATTCATCATTTCATATTAACAACACAAATCAGTAATTTAAAACCCACAAGATCATTGCGGTCTGCAGACCGAGGATCAACTCTTGGTCATGTTTTCTGTCTCGTGCATACCCCAAAACATCCTGTCTTCCCATAGTCCCCAGTTCACCCCCCAAGTCTGGAAACTGTTCTGTTCTGCAAAGCTCTAAATACCAAGGTCAGTCTGACTTCTGGTTTCCATCCACAAATAAATTGAAAACTTGAATCCACCTTACGCTGCCTCACCTCTAGTCCTTCCAACTGGAGTCAGTTCCTCTCCTGGGTAGAATATGCACATGATTCTCACATCTACTCAGCCGCTGGTCTTTTCCTGTTTGAGGTCTCTTTAGGTTATCAGTCTCCTCTTTCCCCTCTGATGACTGAGAATCCACACTCTTAGAATCTGTAAGTAACTTCAAATACCCAGGGAGACTTCTTCCGTGTTTTGTCGTGGCCTGTCACATTTGTCTGCTTAGTGTTGACCTTCAATTCCTGTTCTGAGGGATTGCTGGATGGGTAATACTTCATCTCCACTAATCAGACCATCATTTCATGTATTTCCCTTCTAGACAAACCAGCTTCTTGTAAATTGAAAAACGGACATCTCTATCAGTGGTTCACATGTGTATAAACTTAAATCTGAAAATTCCTTACAGGTGCTGAACTATTTCTACGAGTGACTGTTTGAGCTTTTAATGAAGGGTGGCGGAAATCTGAGACAAAAATGATCTCATATTACAAATGTGATCTCAGTCAGGCAAAACTCACAGACAACGATCCCTGACTGACAGTCCATGTTTGAGTTGATTTATCTAAATATTACTCTTAATATGCCTCAGTCCTTGTTATAACCAGCCATATTATAATATGCCATATTTCCCTCCACTGCTGACCTTTTGACTGCTGGGATTTGATCCATCACCCAACAACTCTAACAGAGCCAAATGGCAAGAGAAAATAGTCAAACTATTTTTGATTGATTCTGGCTTCTGTATGCTGATTGCTTATGGATGCCTAGTTAACATTTCAAAGCCGGCCAAAAATACTTTTCTCACATCCCTGAAAATGTCCAATGTTCCCAACAACTATGTCTAATGGCCTCTTATTGTATTTGTGCAAAAAGCCTTGTGATTCTTCTTCTGCCAAAATCATACACTTCATTCTTTCTGTGTAGCAGCATACAACTTAAAATGCAACGTGTAAAATTTAGCAACTTTCAATTTTATTTCCCCTTAACCCCCATAATTTCCAAAGTAAAGAAAAATCCAAAGTTCCGTCCATCCACTGCCTCTCTTTTCTAACACTTGAGAGCCTGGGGACATCTCTTTATGTTTACAAGCTGGCTGTTTCCTTCCTCTAGGATCTGCCATATTGTTATGTTTATACCAAAGCTGTAAAATCCAGCTGTAAAATTGCTGCAGAGCTTCTTTTATCCCTATTTGTTGGCTCTCCTCTGTCACAGACACAACACATATTCAGCCAGCAATATGCACTGGAAGCGGTATAACATCAAAATATACGTCCACTGTGATAACAAGAACAAGAGACATCATGTCCACTTTTACGCCTGCAGCTCTGTTTGTTTTACAGCCTCCCAGTTATCTGCCGGTGGATTCTGATTGGTGTTTATCAGGATGGAAACAAGCATCTAGATCATGTTAGGTCTAGTCTTTTGTCATTTTGACAGATTCATGTTCAATTGAAATTGTAAGAATCTGTGTAACATTAGGTTTTTTTATCAATAAAATGGCAGCTGTGTAATAAGAGAAAAATGAATAATTGGGTTCTAGTGCAAGAAAACATTTACTTGTGGCAAATTGAAAATGGGACTCATTTTATTCAACAACGGCTTTCTTTATGTGTCTCTCGTATAAAAGGAGAAATTCTTTGAGTGCACAACTAATAGCTACCATACTGACATATTTTTCCACCTGAGCTATGCAGCTCCTCCAGAGCAACCACAACACTTATTTACAGTGGTATGAACTTGATGGCATTGATTACACAGTACTCTGATACCAAATGCATTCTTTTTCCTTGCCTTTCCACTGACAACTTTGAATTACTCATTGAATAATTTCAAACACAACCTCATGTGGAACTTTAACTGCCTGGCCTCCATTTTTAGAGCCTGATAAATGGGGATAAAGAGATTTAAAAATACACTGCTATCTCCACTACAGATCAGTTATATTGGCTTTCCTGCCTCTGTGATTTGTGGGCGCTCATTTATTCTGCTAACTGTAACCAGCTGCACCTATATAACTCTCGTTTGCAAGTATTTTGAAAAGAGCTTACAGTGTACAGATCTGCTCTGCACCCCTCTGCGCTGTTGTCACTGCCACCGAAATCAATCTGGTGGAGGGGGTGGGGGGGGATTATCGCATTGATTTGAAGCCAGTGAGTAATACTACTGCAGAAAGCATTCATCAAAAGCCTGTAATGTGGGGGGACAGAAAAGGCCGTTGATTTCTTATTTATGGCCTTATTTCTGGATCATCTCTTTCGAAGGCAGAGGCAAGGGAGGAGAGCAGCGCAGAGACAGGAGATAATGACAGGAGAAGAAAAGCAGAACCGGGGCTGTGACAAAACAGAAAGCAGAAGAATGTCCAAGCTGAAGAAATGTGACAGTTGGTGGGGTGTGGAAATATAACAAACTAACCCCAACATCTGTTCTAACACCAGTTGTTTTTGTCTCTTAATATTTCATCTGGAATGCACTTCCCATCTGACATATAATGAATTGATGTGTCACTTGCAGTGAAGGAAATTAGTTTTATCCATTTCTGAAAGCAGCTTTATAGGTGATAACCTGGTTTAACTGAATGGCATTGGAACAGGGTCACTGCAGAGTCCTGAATGAGCGCCTTAGTAAGGCTTTGTCCTGCAAGGTCAGAAGCAAAAATCTAAATACACAAAAGGAAATGTGAATTTCTGGGAACACTTCTGGCTTATTTCGTGTTTCACATTTTAAAAAGATTTTCAAGTCAGTAGCTGTTTCTCAGCACATCAATTACAAGTGGCAGTATTATGTGTTTTTCAGAAAGCATTTTGCCATTTTCTAGCACAATCACATAAATGCTACATGTATTAAATATGGCTTTAAATAAATTTGACTTTGTAATTGAAAATCTTGAAATTGGGCCTCTTGAAAAATTCCAGCTCACAACCTCTCTTCTACTAACCCTTTAACAATGTTTTTACCAGTGTTGCACTGAGAAGTAGCTGCTATAGTGACCTCAGCAGATGCACAGTTCCACCAGGTGGTTGTTAATTGCTGCTGTCTAGTCTGAAGGAGCTGAGTAGGGGAGTCACTAGGGAGGGCTGCTCTGTGAGGCAGAAGCTTGGAAACTGCAAGTTTACAAGTTTGAATGCAGCTCCTGGATTGAAAAAGTCAACCACTAGTATCTCAATAGTGGCCACTTTCAAAAATGTTAGAGAAAAAATCCATGGATGATTTAAGAGTTTTGTTCCACAAAAAAAAATCTGAGGTGAATTCATTAACACTGAACCACAAGTAGGTGGTAATGTATACTTTGACATGTTATTTTCTGTCTGCGTGTGTGATGAAGAATCCAGAAGCATGCAAAGAGGAAGGAAAACAAGTGAACACAAGGAGAAAAGCAGGAAACAACAGGAACACAGGCATGGAGACTCCACCGCCACCGAGGAGTGGAGGAACTGGGTGATTACTGGAAATGGGATCAGGGGCGACTCATTTTGGACAAACAGCTGACAGCAAATAGAGAGTCAAAATGAGACAATGTGGGACAAGTTTCCCTGTTAAATGAAGAGCTTAGTGTTTGTTGGAGGACAGAGATGACCTGTCAGAGCAATCTGACTTTATTATGTCATTTAATGAAGAATGTACATGTTGAATAACATCCTATAAACTATATTAGATGACCTGCTGGTTAATACAAAGCCTTCTTTTGATCACATTATGATAATTCATTCATTATTTCGATCTTAGAGGAAGAACAGCTCCGGTATGGATACATGGTGGAAGTGGGTACCACTGACCACCACTGATGAATGTTAACAGGCTGTCTGTGGTGTACCTGGGCTAATGTGTCATTTGAAGTGGACAGATTAGAAGTAGCTGATGTAGGCTGACTGGAGGAAATCACTGAAGAAAATGAACACATGGATCAGGGGACAATAATCCCTCAACATGAACTCTGGCCCACTCAAGAATCCACAAAACCAACAGAATCTAAAAGATAAAGTGACTGAAGTGACATTGTTATCACCACCTACTGTATGCATATTATATAAATACACACACAGATACGCACACGCGCGCACATACACAAGAACTGTAGTCATTTAACATTTAGAAGGCACTGAATGTGTGGAGTAACAGGCCATTTGGTTAAAGTTAGTACAGGTCTCTAAATCTCTCCATATAACGGTTTCTTCATTGTTTTTCTATTCAAAAATTCTTTTTGGTCCTAAATTATTGACTAAATAGACATATGAGCTCAACAACAAAGATATGTGTTTTTAATCTGTTCTTCAGATTCTTCAATCATCAGATTGGTGGAAAGTTTCTTTCTAGCCTTTCAGCTTTCAGAGTTTCAGTTTCATTCATGGTCTGTGGATGCTGACATTAGCATCTGTGCTGTCGCTACATGTTTAGCATTGAGATGATATTTGAGGTTGAATAGCTTTGCTGATAGGCTAACTCCTTCTAGCACAACTATATCACAACAGTAGTGTTTTCAGTCTGTTTGTGTTTGAAGCAGAAATGAACCCCCAGTGGACAATTTAGAGTTTTGTGAATTATTTTGTGAAACAAAACTCTAAATTGTTATCATCCACCCATAAATCAGATTTATGGGCGTACCATATAAAGGTTCTAGTTTGGGACGTTTTTTTTATTTTTATTTTTTTTAAAAACAAAAAACCTGATTATTCACATTTTTAATATGTTAAAGACTATGTTATTCATTCATCAAAAGTGTTGTGTTAGCGTTCTGGCCCTAGTTAATACTTAAAATACTGACCTGGCAGCTAAGGCAATAATGATATTTTAATCTGTTGGCAACAAACAAAAGATTTTTTTTCTCTAAATCTTTTCTGTTGCAACTGTTGAAGGTTAATGATTTGTGTCAACCAGGAAGATGATCATTTAGAAAGTCATAAAGGAGCAACTCTTAGAAGGCCTCTCAGTTTATTCCTCTTCAGCAGACACACTCATGTCTCCTTCAGCTCCGTCGTTGACATCATTGCCTCTGTTTTGATATTGCCGCCAGCAAACCTCTACGGGCTCAGCAGGCCATGAAAAACTGTATAAAACAGTCCGATTCTATTTCTTTTTCTTTATACTTCTACTCAAAATGCCAAGCTAACAGGAACTATTTGAGACAAACTGAAATTGAAAAATGACATCTACCTTTCAAGGGAGCTGACAGTTGTTTGGGGGCATACTTGAATCTAATGTCAGTGCAATTGGGAAGCAAAACAACCACAATAAAACCCATTTGATTCTTATATATGAGCTCTTAAGAAAGTGGTATTTATGTAAATGACAGAAATGCGAAATGAGGCTTATTTTTCAACAGAGCAGTGATCTACTTGAACACCATTAACTCTGGCTTTCACCAGTTTGCCCTGTTAAAATTCAGCAAACCGTCAAAGAATCCAGTCAGCCAGTCCACAAGTTCCTCCAGATACCAGTTTAAGACAGCCTGATGAAATCTTGGAAAGGCAGGCCAACTCTGACACACCATCGATGTCCAAAGAATCTACTGCCGATGAGTTCGATTTAGGTACTCAGGAAACTGCCAGAAATGTTTTCTCACTTCTACCGTTTGTACCTCTCAGGTTGGACACCATGATCACCTGACTCACAGCGTGATGTTCCTCCTTTCTGCTGCCCAAACAGCTCTGACCCGCAGAGATCTTTTGGGCTGAGATTGGGGAAATTCAAATGAAGACCTCAAAGTCTTTGTTGTCATCACAAAACCATACCAGAATGATATATTTTTATTTGTGGCAGGGTCCATAACCCTGCTAAATATTGACCATTAAAAGTTAAACCCAAGATTATTCACACCTCTGGAAGGCTTACAGTTTAAGAATCTTTTAATTCAACCCCATCAGTAACTTTCCTCTGATGGACGTCTAATGCAGGACATCCATATTCTAAATGTCCCCAAGATCAATGGACATCTAGATGTCTTAAATTCAGATGGGAGAAACTCGACTGCTTGTGGTCCATAATAAAATAGGAAATAGTAATTGGTACATAACCTCTACTTATATAGCGCTTTGTCGAGTCCCTTGGACTCGAAAGCGCTTCACACTACATTCACCAATTGACACACACATTTACACACTGATGGTTAAGCTACTGGATAGTAGTCACATCTGCCCTGGGCGGACTGACAGAGGCGAGGCTGCCAGGCCCTGATACCACCGGCCCATCAGACCACCACCAGCAGTGGGTTGTGTGTTGCCTCTTTTTTAATTTTTACTGAAATTATTTGGATATATTTAGTTCTTTTTTTGCATTGTTCTACTGTCTGGTTCAAAGAGGGGGGAAATCTTAATTAAATTAAATTCAAGTTGTTTATGCTGCAAAATCTTTCTTCCGATTGGGAGTAATGGAAGGAGGGAGAGGGGGCATACTTTGCATTTTCCAGGCACATGGTGTCATTTTATAGCACAACAAGTATCTATGTTATCTCCAGTGTTTCATAAAAAATGCTGTATCAAATATACAAGAAGAATATATGTAGAAGAAATTTGACTTTGCAATTTGACGACCTGGAGCTCATCACTAAAGGACTAGTGAAAATACCAGTAAAAAGCTGGAGCAATTATCACATTTTTAAAAAAAAATTGGTTCTTTTAGATTGTTGCATTATATTTTTAGAGATACCTGAGTCAGAAGCAAACATCTTGCTTGAATAAAAAGTAATTCTACATCAGCCAGGGATATGAACAATTTTGGGCTTAACAAGTATTTATTCCCCCGTTAGCGGTCATAGAGTTATGACTGACTAAAAATGTAAAAACGATAAACACAGCAGACCAGACGACACACGGGATGGTTTCTGCTTCCACCAGCAGAGGGCTCTGCTGCAACGTCCTGTCTCGACTTCCTCTCCATCTCACACACACGCACGCACACCCCCGCACACGCACACACACACATGCACACACACACTAAAGCTGCACTGTATCCTCAGTGACGCACAAGCACCACAGCCTCTCAGCCAACTCCTGTCCTATCCAGATTGGTAGCATCATTTGCGAGGCTACTTTACATACTGTAAATAAATTCATGTCGACATCTAGAGTGGCAGCGCTGCCTTCCGAGCAGCGCCGAACACCCACACCCACACATCCCCACAGGCACATGTACACAGATGAAGCTGGTGAGAAAATGAAATGATGAGGGTCAGATGGGTGGATGGAGTAGGCAGAATGGGTTGCGAGGATCATTTTCTCCTTTTCGTTCAGTGAAGTGGTAATTCTGTCCAGGTCTGCGATCTCGCTCGCTCGCTTGCCTGTTTTTTCCCTCAGGGCTCGTGGAGAGATGGAGAGATTCTGGTCTCATTCAGAATGCCTGGGCAAAAATAGGCCTCATGAATAAACCATAAACTAAGTAGTTAAGTTATGTAACAACAGCGCGTGGATAGATGCGGCATGGTGAAGTACAGTAGGAGGAGTGATATTTAACTTCTAGGTTGACGCTGTGCTCCAGTACACAAACAAACATCACAGCGTTCATGTAGCGCCTCTGATCATATAAAGTCAGTCTGCAAGTCAAATTCCCTGCCTCTGCAGCCAATGAGGTGAGCAGAGGGCAAAGACGAGATTTTTATGATGCATAGGAAACTTTGAAGGCTGCGAGACAAAATGTACTGCTTGAGAAAACACACTGAACAGCCAGGACTGCTAAACCCACAGAGTGAAGGAACCGTCTAAAGAACTCAGAGGACCCTTCACCCCCTGCTTTGCAGCCTCACCCAAACACTCTGCATTCAATTCTAGGAGTTTTGGAATGTAGATCCTTTTAGAAACCTAGTGGGAAGATAAAGGTTAGCACCAACTCGTCCTTCAAACTGAGATTTACCAAATACATGTTTGTAAGCAAAGAGGGAAGAGGTTTGCAAACGTCACAACAAGGGATACTCTGACCAGGTTTTTTTTGCTGCTGATTCCAATACGATCATCCATGAGGTGATTCTCTGCCGATCGCTGATCACTGCCAATTGCCTGGACTGGCTGTTCAGTTTTTGCTTTAGGTATAAATGATACTATGTTATCTGGCAAAATGGAAAAATTATCTGGCAATAAATTCACATAATTTAGACATAAAGACATATTTTAATACATATCTAAAATCTTTTTTGTTTAGTTATATGCTGCAGCTGTAAGCAGATGTTCGGTGTGAGAGTTCACTGGTGGAGGTTGAGCAGCTCCAAGTCTGTGAAATATTACTACCGGTAGCGCATAGTGGTGGTCCAAGAGCGAGAGGAGATCCCAGTGTCTTCCACAGCCAGCTCCAAGACTTGAATTATTTTTTGGGTTATTTGTTTAGCTTTCTGACCTTGATGCTAATCAGCGGGAGTGTTGTGTGCTGCTTTACCTGCTGTCTGATTGCTCCGGATGTCCTTTATTTCCTGCAGAGAGCCTCGATGTAGCCAAACTCTGTCAAGTGCTTGTTTTTTAAATGCCGTATTAGATTCATTGTGTTGATGCATTTTGACGTGCTTCACCTCCGAGGTGATTTTCCGCCACAACACGCAAACATCCACATTCACTCTCAAAGAGTTATAGTTCCACACTGTTAAGAAAATAAGTTTAAAATATGCTAGCTTTAAAAACTTAACCATATGTTAAATATTAGATAAAATTAATGATGTTTCAAATAAGAAAATTCGCTTCAAATTATATTCATGGTTCAGTTAGCGTAATCTCTTATGTAGAATAGTTCTATTGAAACATATTACACTAAGTTGAATTAAAATAACTTGGCGTGTAGTTATCTCTAATTTAGAAGACAGCTAGATTTTTTGTGGACTGACCAGGGGGTTGTGGCTCTGTGTGTGAGTTTAACCTTTTGACCATTTGATAAGATTTAACAGCTGGTGTAAAACAATCTGGTCCTGCAAACAGAGTAGAGCTTCCTCTCGGGACAGTGTCATAAAAAACATCTGTCTCCATTCAAAAGAAAATGACACTTCTTTGATCTTAAAAACAGGTTTATACTGGAACATAGCTAACTAGATTTAAATAAACTTAACTAAAGACACTCCCCTAATTTGAATACAACAGAGAAGGGAAACACACCCTCCCTTTAAAAGTATAGGACCCGGAACCTTAACTTCAGATCGCTCCGTTGTTACCCGTGATGCTGTCTCCGGGGAACGGTGCGTCGGTGAAATGGTTCCCCGTAGCGTTTGTCTTGGTGTGTGGATGTCTGTGGAGTGAGGTAAATATTGAATTGGATGCTGGTTTGTGATTTTATTGAGTTTTGTCAGTTTCATTAGTTGTTTGTCTAATAAATATTGTTTATGTTTTGGACTTGGAAAAACGTTTTGTCTTGCCTTTATGGTTCAGCTGATACATTGACGGCATCAAGGAATCCGGGCAGAAGAGAGAATAAAACGAGTCAAAAGATTTTAATTCTTCCTCTTCTGATTAAAAGTAAAACATGCATAATCTGTTGCCACGCACTTGCACTGTTGCGCGTTCACACTGCGCTTGCTCTGTTCACAAGTGAGGCAGGCAGCCTGCGAAAGGAGATAAATGTGATCAGTTTCGGTGATCGGCAACAAGAGACAGTGATTGGCGATCACTGATCATACTCTTTTTCACGGAAATCAGACGATTATGTTCAGCACACCTCTAATCACAACTCTTTCCACTGGGCTCAACATGGCTCAACTCTATGAAGTTGTAAAGGTTTTCCACGGCCTACATCGCTGGGGTTGGGACTAAACCCCGGCTTGGCTAGGGAGGGGAGTCAATGACTCCCTCCCTAGCCAACCCACTCCAGTGGGTTTTTTTCTTGAATGTTACAAAAAGCCATAGACTAAGCAGAATGTTCAACATAGCTTCCAAATCAGAAGGTGAGCACAGACATGTTTTGTACAAAACTTCCTGAGGCAGCTTACCTTGAAAAAGTCAAGGTATGCTGAAAATAGACAAAACCAGAAAGACAGGAAATGGTGAGAGGACAAACTGACTAGCAACCATGATGTTCTATCTGTCTCCTGGAAAGCCACTCATCCATACAGATCAGCATATGTGTAACCATAGATACCTGCTTACAACAAATATACACCCTCAGCCAACTGTAGGATCTTAACATATTGTGGAAGATCCAAACTTACTAGATTCAAATATTATTTAAATCGCATCTAAAGTAGACAAACTTACTAAACACTTTCTACCATGCTCTTGTTTACTGAACAAAAATGAAGTCAATTACTTAAAACCCTGGAATGTAAAAGTAAACTTTCTTTTTTACTATTTCAATCATATCATAATTAGATTGACAATAATCAATCAAAAACTGCTCTATGAAAAGATTCCACCAACAGCTGACTGTGATGAGTTTATCACTTAAGTGCATGCCAACTAAGCCTTTGTAACTATTGCAATGCTGGATTTGACCTAACTTTGTAACTTAGCAACGTTAATTTAGTACTCGAGAAGTATGCAGACAAAGGTCATTGTCTCCAGACCCCTTGGTTTTAACAGCCGATTGCTTACAGACATCCATCCATCCATCCATCCATCCATCCATTTTCTGCCGCTTATCCGGGGTCGGGTCGCGGGGGCAGCAGCTTCAGAAGGGAGGCCCAGACTTCCCTCTCCCCAGCCACTTCTTCCAGCTCCTCCGGGGGAATCCCAAGGCGTTCCCAGGCCAGCTGAGAGACATAGTCCCTCCAGCGTGTCTGGGTCTTCCTCGAGGCCTCCTCCCAGTGGGACGTGCCCGTAATACCTCACCAGGGAGGCATCCAGAAGGCATCCTGACCAGATGCCCGAGCCACCTCGACTGGCTCCTCTCGACGTGGAGGAGCAGTGGCTCTACTCTGAGTCCCTCCCGGATGACCGAGCTTCTCACCCTATCTCTAAGGGAGAGCCCAGCCACCCTGCGGAGGAAACCCATTTCAGCCGCTTGTATCCGGGATCTCGTTCTTTCAGTCGAGATAATACATTTGGAGAGTATTTAAATAAATGACACTTGTTACAGCTGAGAGTTTAAGCAAGAAAATGTGCTGTAACAAAATAACGCTATGAGGTTGTGTTTACATTGTTCATTTATTTTCGTCACTTTATTTTGTTTTTGCCCTGTTTAATATTTTAGTTCTGATATTTCCTGCAAACTGTCACTAAGTAAAGTTAAAACACTGTAACCTGTAATGGGTAAAACAGAACATCACAGTTCCAGCTGCAAGCAGCTACAAAACCGATTAACACTAATATCCAGATGCTTGTGTGATTATTTTACTCACCATGTATTTCCAGGTAGTATAATTACTAATCACATAATCAGCCTCGTTTCCTAATCTCTCTAAGCTATATGATTTTAGAAATGATCAGTAAAACAGTTGTTAGCAAATCTGAAACTTAAACAATTAAGTCGTGCAGAGCATTCTTATTGTTCTGTTCCATTCTCATAAAATCAAGCAGAGTGGAGGAATTTGGCAGCTCCCAGTTCCAAACCCTACCACACCTTAGGTCCTGTGAAATCATCTATAATTTAAGACATCTGACCAATTGAGGGTCACCGCAAACAGGAATCTAACTAGAGAACAACTTAGAGGCATTTTGCACAAGTTGTCTTCTCCACAATCTCTTCCTTTAGACATACAGCTACCTAACCAAGACCAACTCAAAGAAACCAGGAATAACATCTCTGGGTGTTACAGCATAAATATTCAGAAAATATGCAATGTATTATCAGATTTTGTGGGGAGTCAACAGATCTGGCCTCTGCTCACAATCAGCTCACTTGGGGCCTGAGGGACTCTTAAAGTTAGCTACCACTGAGTAAACTTGGTTTGTATGAAGTTTAGCTCTCTGTGAAAAGAAAATATGAGGTGGGACTCAGATTGCATAATTTCAGTCTTCCATATTTCACTGCTAACATGTAATGTTTGTATGAGGAAGTGGAGGAGCATCTTTAAATTTAAAAGACAGGCATCGCAGTGACTAAAAGGTCAACTCAGACAACCTTAGAGACAAGGATACAACATGGTGGGCTGGAGCTGAGCAGAAACTCCGCTGGTGGCTCCACTGCTCTGGAGACAATGAGCTCTCTGCCGCCTGAGGGGCAACAACATATAAATATTCTGTGCCAGACAAGAGCTTTTTGATCAACAGCCACAGTTCAGCGTTCAAGTGTGTTAGCAACTTAATATGAAAATTGGTAATTAGATGTGTCAGTAAGAAGTTGTCTGGGTACTGCAGAAGTAAAGATAAGGACTTTATACTGCTGACAGAACGCAACTCCTGTTATCCTCAAACTACCTTGAAATGTAAACA
Organism: Poecilia reticulata; assembly: GCF_904066995.2. Classification (NCBI taxonomy): domain Eukaryota; kingdom Metazoa; phylum Chordata; class Actinopteri; order Cyprinodontiformes; family Poeciliidae; genus Poecilia; species Poecilia reticulata. The sequence continues at coordinate 30,763,539 of NC_088833.1, forward strand.
TTTTCTATTTTTGGATTTTATAATATGTTATTGAAAAAATTTAGCTGTTTTTTCTTTACAGCAAAAGAGTGGCTTTTAAAAAGCTTCTAAAATGAATCACCACAAATAACATTGCATAAAGCAACAATGGAAAATAACATGAGATTTAAATTAATGTGTCTTGAGGTCAAACTGACTTTAGATGAAGAAAGTTTTCTTCATGTCTTCAGACTGTCAAATAATAAAAATTTACCAACATACTCATCTCTATCCAGACCAATCCATTGTTTCTCACAGAACCTAGGTAAGTGAGCAAGGTTTGTTGACTACCAAATTTCAATGGGATTATGATCAGGGTTTCGTGATCTCCATTATAAAACATTGGATTTGTCCTTCAGAAGTAATCAGAGGCATGCTTAGGGTTAATGTCCATCTGGAAGACCCATTTGTAACCAAGTTTTACTTTTCTCATTGACGTCTCTAGATGCTGCTTCCATATTTTTACATGTTTTTATGGTCGATCAATGTTATCAGCTTGGTTTTTTCAACCAAAGGTTATCATGTTCATAATTTTCTCATTGTTCACAGCAACTACATAACACCTTAAATGGTTATCTTATTCCTGTCCTCCCCTCCCCCACTGCTGCTCTTTACAGTTTGCACACCTTTGCTTGTGCATGCTTTGTCTGCTGCATGTTCACTCTCTAACATTCTCACAGATGTTCTCACAGACCAAGGAAGTGGAGGAACCTTAGGTTGCTTGCATGAATGAAATGTGTCACTATGGGATACGGCCCTCTGGCGTCTTCCTCAGAAGTGTTTATCTCATTATGCCGATCCTGATTGGCTGGTGATGGCGATGCTTGTGCCACAGTGCAGTTCTTCTCGCTTCACCCCAGTATGAAGGGTTGTCTGGTGAGACATGTCACTCACGCTATTCTGAGAACCGCAGTTACACAAGTAACCTACATTTCTCATTCGTAGCATTTGTTACAATGTCTCACTGTGGGATATGGAGACTGTCGTATTGCCAGACAGCTTATCTCTAGCAATCCCCAGCACTTATCTGTGATTGCCCCATTCCAGCAAGGACCCAGAGTTTAAAACAGCTGAGGCCACACTTGAAATGAGAAGTCCAACTTCTAAAATAGAGCAAAAGTGAGTGGTGAAGAAAAACTCGTCACTTCATATATGCCCTGAATAGATACCCCTTTAAAAAGGGTCCAGGATGCAGCCAGGCCATGGTGGAGTAGGCATGTGGGCCTACAGGTCCCTGAAAGCACTGGCTTGTATAGAACAGTCCAATAACTCCCACAACCCAGTGGGAAAGACGCTGCTTGGTGATGGGCTTCCCTCTGTGAGATTTTGTCCAGGACACACAGAGCTGACCGTTTCTCCGGAAGCTACTAGTCGTGTCCAGATACGCTTAATTTGACAAAGCTTGTTCCGCTGCTGTCCTCTGGTGAGAAAAAAGGTGGTGGAGAAAAGGCTATAAGAATAATTGTGGAGAATAAACCCTCCACCTTAGGCAAAAGCTGGGTTGGTGATGCAGCAGGACCCTGACATCCTCAGGACCAAACTTGGTCCAGGAGCGGTTCACAGGAACAGCCTGAACATCACTAACATGTTCACCAGATGCCAACAACAGCAATCTCTTGAAGGACAGATGTTTTTGGTTCGCCTCTTCCAAAATCTCCCCAACAGGACATTGAAAAGAGAGGTGTCCACTCTTCAAACACCTTCCACTTACAGTCATACAGGGACCTAAGCAGATTTGGCCGTAGCACTCTGAATGGTATTCATCACATTCTGAGGGAACCCTGCTGTGTCTACATTATAAAGCTCACAGGTCAGGACCATAGTTTTAGGTGCTCTGGGTATGGGTGAAACACTGTTCCCTCTACCTCCGTCAATTGCTCCAAGCTACAGGCAGGCAGTTCTAAAACAGTGCAGAATATTGACATTGGATAACATTCTCCTGGAGTAATCAATCTTGGTGGGCGAAATCCCAGACATAGTACTGAAGGGGCATGAGAATTGAGGACAATTCAGTAATTCAGTAAGCAAACTAATATTTTCACAAAACTGTATGTTTAAAGAATTAGTCTAAATACTCCAGAATGTAGACATGGTTACATACAGCCAGACTCATTCCAAAAACATAAAAGAACAATGAAAAGAATCTACAAAGCATATGCTAACATTAGCTTCATAAGCTAGTAATGGCTAGTTGCTATTTTCTAACTGAAAAGCTAAAAACAGTCACACGTTTAAAAGAGGTGGGTGTTTCTTCCATGCTTATGTATCACAACTGCTTCCCTTTGTACTTTAAAATAAGAAACTGAAACATAAATAGGTCAGATTTTCTTCAAACTTAAAGAACTTTTTCCACAGGAAAAACAAGTGGTAGTCACTGGTGTTGATAGAAAATCTTAGCCTGCCAGGAGCATTTACAGACACACAACACACTGAGCTACTTCCCCCAAAATATCTCTGCCTTGCTTCAATAAGCTTGAGCTTTAATAACAGATGGTCCCATCTGCTGTATTTGTATCCAGACACACTTCATGTGTTCTTGGGGCTCCACTTAAAAAAAATGTTCTGTCAGAGAAAAGCACTTCCAAGCATAAATAAGGTAGGCTGCACCTTTTAGAACCACAAAGACAAAGAAGAAATAATGAGAACATTTCTATTTTCAGGTTTCCATAGATAATCACTATATATATATCTATATATATATATATAGATATATATATCTATATATATAATGTTATGATATTGGACAAAAAAACCCCAAAACTTTAGTAATAGAAGGTAGATTTCTGTGCAGTTCTTAACGTTTTGTTTTGCCACTGAATTCCATGAAGAAAAGGGGAAAAAAAAGGAAAGAAAAAAATGACAACAGCTCAACAGCTTCCATTCAGACTCAGCCCATGAGCTGCAGGACAATTTAGGGATGTACCAGAGAGTGATTTTGCTTCATCTTGGATTTTTTTTTTTTTCCATCAGCTCGAGGCCTTGTTAGATCATAGAGCGTGACATATTAGATAGAAGTGAAAGAGAGCCACCACACATGTTGCTAATGAATTCACACTTTGGTGACCATAAATGCTGGCGCCTGCTGTCTCTGCCTGGCACTGCGTGACATATGTAGCCTGGAAGATTGATGCTGCAATGGCAGCATGCAGCCATGTTCCTTACAAAGGCAGATGGTTGTATCTGTGTGTGTGTGTGTGTGCATGTGTGTGTGTGTGTGTGTGTGTGTGGGTGTGAGCATGTGTGTGTGGTTGTGTATGTTTTAAGCTTCAGGAAGGGCTCTTCTAAATTACAGTGGACCCTTGGTATTTGCCTGAGAAAAGCTAAAATCTTACTTCCAAGTAATACATTACTGTAATCTTATTACTTTTTTCAAGTAACAAGAGATTGTGATTGCAAAAACATCACAAAAAAAAGCACATCACTTCCCCTCATACAGACTATGTTACGGAACCGTGATTTTGTTTGTGAGCATCTGATTCATGTATGAGCGTGTGAAGTCATGGTAACAGGCAGGTGCGTGTTGATCAGCAACAGACACCATGGGGTGTTAACATAGAGCAGCAGGACCGTTCAGCGTTAAGGCTTGATAGAGCTGACATTAGTTTGACTCAGTGACCAAACCATTAGCGTCCGTTCTACTCTGCTTGGGAAGAAAACTTACCTGCAGTAAAAAACTCCACTTCAACTCTGAACAAGCAGTTCGCTGGGAAAAGCCCCAGAGGCCCCCACGGCGCCACTGACTTCACTGCTGCAGCTAACATCTAATCCCACAAGGAAAACCTCTGACAGCCTCCTGCTGAACAGACGAAAGCAGATTTTGTAAACTCATTATTGCTCCTCTCTCCACTTCACCAACTGTTAACAGATGTAAATGCTATTAATTCAGAAATAAATGCTAAATGGTTGACTTTAGTTAGAAACTGCTTCGTGCTGCTTTCAGCTCTAGGCTCAGAAACTGCTGTGTGCGCACATTTCATCAGGTTAAAGTACAACCTGTGCTTCGTCGTTTTTAGGGTTCTCAGTAGCCAAAAAAAAGTTGCTTTTGCTCCTTTGCTTTAAACTTTACAGTGCAACAATGAAACCCGGCCACTGATGCACCCACAGAAGCATGGAACTGCAAAAAAGTTTTAATAGTTGCAGCCAGATCTAGATAATTTTAGGGTTGCACATCAAAGCTGAAAGCTTAAATAAACACATGAATAATTAATTGTTGCAGCACATTTCCTCTTTCATTCAGGAGGAACACTTAAGAGTTGCTATGGTGTTTTTGCCAGATAAATATCCCACGTGGCCACCGTTGCTGCCGTTGGCAGTAGACATTCAGAAAATTCTGATCCGAATATAGCCACAGTCAAAACAAATACCTCCATGTTTTTTCTTTCGGTGCTCTGTATTCTTGCTCATTATGGAACCACAACTTTACTTCACTTAAGAACCTTTGATGAGGGAACCAAGAACAGGAAGTAATGAAGGTTTAGTGTGTGTGCGTGTGTGCGTCTGTGTTGTACTTTAAACTGGTTATGGTAAAATGTATTTTCGCAACATCAGGATAAGATTAGTGCAGCTGTTTTCATTTGCGTCAGTGATCGTGTGATGGAAAGTAGTAGTTTTGTAGCTGTGGAGTTCCATTCGTTGGCAGTGTGAACAACTGAAGTAAATTGCACTCATCATTTATAGATTAAACAGTGAAGGAGCAGCAGACAGTAACAAATGCTTTCATGCATCTTCAGTGTTTTAGCATTTGTGTTAAGGTGTTTGTTTTGTGGCACACAACACCCGACTCATGCTTCTTACCCAGCCTGCACCACTCTTACATCAGTAACACTTTCGCCCAGTTCCATTTACCTTGCTGTTTGGTTACCGTGGCAACTCCCTGAGTGTTGTAATACAACTATTTTTTTTTACACAGAAAATCAATACAATTACAAAGAATAAAAATTTTTGAAGAGCTGATAAAATAAAATAAGAAGGAATTGCAGAAAAAAAAAATCATTTTTTTTTCATGTGGTAGAAAAAACATTTCAAAACAGAAAGATAAAAACACATTTTAGTTCTACATCTTAAGTATCAGGACATACAATAAATGATGAGTAAAAAAACAAAATCCTCCCACCAAATTGTGAACACTAACTTGTGTTCACACCCTAAGAGTGGGAGGGTGGTAGTACTCAAAATTATGTTTTTAACTGCTTTTGCTTTCTGTTTCTCTTGTTTTGCATAAGGTCAGATTAAATAAATTCAAAAACTGGATATTATTTTTACTTAGTCATTTTTTATGCAGATGTGTGTTGGTTTTGAACTCTTTTGCTTAACATCTGACATGTTGGGCACAGAATCAACATTTTATTAAAGAAAAAATAACGTTCTAAATTTCAAAGTACATTTATGCAAACATAAAATCTGTTTGATCCACTGGAGTCCTCTCAGGTCCAAGGTTGGATCGTCTTTGTGAAGTTTTCTAAAGTTTAAAGTTACAAAAGTGACACCAAAATCCAGAGTTTGTTTTTTGTCTTCTCTTCTCTGTTTTGTGGAATACCCTAAAACACTGTATTTCACATCTTCTAATAAATGATCTGACCAGGCCCCTCCCACTGCAGCCAGGTTTTCTTTCTACTTCACAACTGTATACTATTTTGTGTTATTCTTTCACATTAAATTCCAATGAAATATATTCATGTTTGTGGTAGTAATATTACAAAAAGTAAAAGTTAAAGGAGTATGAATACTTTTGCAAGCCACTGTACTTTGATAATTAAGGTAACATTTGTCACATGGGAATGATATTTCTACCAGTCTATGTTGAGCCTTGGGGCAGGTGGTGAGTATCTGTTCTGTCCTCCAGTAAAGTGTTCAGACTTGAAGCCCACTTCAGTTTTCAACCCAGCTGATTCCATAATGCTTTTCTATTTCATAGTTGCACAATGGAAGGTTATTTTCTTTTAGAACATATCAACAATTTAAACATTCTGTGATGACCTTTTTGGATGCCCTTGATAGAGCATGTTATGAAGTATTTATAAGTGTTTATTCCCATGGAAACGTTCTCATTTTGTCCTTTACAAACATGAGCTTCAATGTTTTTTATAAGGGTTTCATGTGTCTAACACCAAGTAGTGAATAATTGTGAACCTGAAGAAAAATGGTCACTTTATTTTCAAAATTTATTGGGCAAAAATCTGGAGCATGGCAGCAGAGATGGGCAAAGCAGCTGAAAACTAAGAAGCACTTTTGCAAGTAGAACTAAAACAGTTATCGAAAATGGCTCAAGTCAGAGTAAAGGAGTATTTGAAAAATAGATTTCACTGAATCTGAAAAGTCAGAAACAGTTTTATAGAGGAATGCAGCATCCTTGAAATTGGAATTTTGGGACAAGACCACAGAAACTTCAAGCATTTTAGTCTAACTAATCCAGCAGATTGAAACAAAAACAAGTGATGGTGAAAAAACAACGTAAGTGAACTGCCAAAGATTTTTAAGAGAATTGAAGAGCAAGCTGACACAACCTGTTCTCCTGCAACGCTGTCATAACCCTGCAGAGCAGATTCACTGCACCAGCATTTATGAACCTTCTGCCAGGGATCATTTTTGGTGAATTCTGAACCAACATACGCCTCAAATATAAAATCCACACAGCTTGCTCAACTCGCGCACACACAGTGCAAACTTGCAAAAGCCAGACTGAACTCAGTTTTACCCAGAATGTCTGGTGCTATAGCCTACTTTATTTTAAGGTCTCCAGTCCACTGGGCATAAAATCATCACACCAGAGTTCATGCCAGTTAGACAGGTTTTTAGTTGGACCAGAGGGTTTTGATCCGATTCAGAGTGATTACAGATTCACACCTCCCCAAATGAACCAGACATTCCAGGCAAACAAACTAGAATTGGATTAAAGCGGACCAACCAGGCACTGCTTCTCTAACTAATGCTCACCTTGCCCACCCTGTCTGTTTAATATTTTGTATTTCTCTCTGCATAAAATCCAAATAAAAGGCATTGACGTTTATGGTTGTTACGTGACACAATCTGAAAAAGGTTCTTGGGGGAATAACACCTCTAATGGCAGTGTATCAGTTTCTGCAATCAGGTCAGTGGATGTTAAAAAAGAAACCAGAGGAGAGGAGTTGGGCAGAAATCAAACAGAAGCTAGATGAAGGGAAAGATGAGTATGGGAGGAGGAACGACAAGAGAAAACGTGATTATGAGATCGGAACAAAAGGATGAGGTGAAGAGAAAGATAAAGGAAAGTAAAAGGAAAAAAAGGAAATAAAGAAAAAAAACCAGGAGATGGGGAAGAGAAGCACTATTAAAAGGATAAAATGCTCTTTGTGCTCCTGGGAAACATATGGTTCTCTTGCTAACTCAAAGAGCTGTGCAGATCCATTTGAAGTACGCACTGAAAGAAGAAGTGTGGCATACAGAAAGGTTTTGGTACTCTGTCCCAGATTGAAGTAAGGAGAACACAGACAGCAAAAACCCTCCATGTGTCCCTGGTGGATCATTTGTTCTACATAATTCTTGGCATCAACTCTTGTCACAGACAAACACGTTGCTTTCTGCACAACCCAGCTCACTGAATCAGAAGTGGCAACTAACTAACAATGTGTGTGTGCACTGCTGAATATATTGAGAATCACTGCATCAGAAATGGAAAACGGGGGTATTTGAAGTCACAAATGAGAGTGACCTAAATAAATACTTATTATCAGTAAAAGATGTAATCATTAAGAATCAGGAAACACCTGCAGACCTCATAGAGAATATAACCGAACCCCAGCATGGCAGGTTCTGAGCAAATATGATAGCTTGACACCTAAACAAAATCCCAGATGTCAAATTGGTTTAGTTATCCCAAAAAAGCTCTCAGCATGAGAATGTGATGTGTGAGGAAGGCCTGTCAATCGGATGTAGTGTCCAGATCGGAGGCTAATTCCCAGAAACACCCCAAAGCCTGGAATCAAAGTGCAGCAGGACTTGCTGGAAACCTCGACTCATTTGGGAAGCTGGCAACAACAGTGTGTTGTCCTGCAGATGTCTACACAATCTGGTCTGGCCAAAATGTAAGAAACAGACCCATCATCTCATTACTGCATTATGTGTTGATGGCAAACATCGCAATATGCTAACATTATGTGTTGACACTGTGACTAAATCCACTAACACCATCACTCTGTGGTCCACGTCAAGTGAGGACATAAAATATTGGTCAGAGACACGCAGGACAAACAGTCATGCACACACAAACACAAACACACACTTTCTCACCTATTGATAATTGAGAGAAATCAATCAATGTTTCATTTATTATGGTTCAAAAGTAACTCTAACCAGGTGGGTCTTTAGTCTACATTTAAAGGAACTCAGTGTTTCAGCTGTTTTGCAGTTTTCTGGAAGTTTGTTCCAGATTTGTGGTGCATAGAAGCTGAATGCTGCTTCTTCGTGTTTGGTTCTGGTTCTGGATGCAGAGCAGAACCAGAAGACCTGAGAGGTCTGGAAGGTTGATGCAACAACAGCAGATCTTTATTGTGTCGCTAAGCCGTTCAGTGATTTAGAAACTATCAACAGTATTTCAAAGTCCATTCTCTGAACTCCAGGAACTGTAGAACTAGGTGATCTGCTCTAACTTCCTGGTTTTGGTCAGAACTCCAGCAGCAGCGTTCTGGAGGATTGACTTTTTAAGCAGACCTGTGAAGACACTGTTGCAGTAATCAATGCGGCTTAAGATAAGCACACAGATGAGTTTCTCTAGATCTTGCTGAATCATTGGCTCTTTAATTCTGGAAATGTTCTTCAGGTGACAGAAAGCTGACTTTATGTGTCTCTGGATGTTCAGGCCATAGTCCATCACCCCACCTAGATTTCAGCCTGATCTCTAGTTTCCAGTTGTTGTAACTGAATCTGTATGTTGACTCTAGATAGTTCCTCTTTAGGTCTAAAGATAATAACTTCAGCTTTGTTTCTATATAAACCTTTTGTTTATACAGGGAGAACCTCTTGAGACTCATTGTCTCATTTACAAGAGAAATCTGTTACATGCATTACAAAAACTGAGCTGGAGAAAGTTACTGATTTCTTTTAACCATCTGTTCAGTGCATGGATGGGTTCAGAGTCACCGAGTGAAATCGTAATGTAGTGTATATTTGTGTGTGTATATCCACATGTGTAAGTAAATATATACGCGTGTTTGGCTGAGGTTGTGTTTGTACTTAGTAAGCGTGTGATTATTTTAACAGTTCTGTCAGTTCAGCCTTCAGTGGGGTTGATGGGTTGTGGTTGGATGTGACAGCCAAGCAGGCAGCGACCCAGCGTGCAGCCGCCGCCACACGACCCGCACACAAAGACGCTGTCTCTGCGGAGAGAGATCTCATTCACATTTATCTTCAATCCCCAGCGAACGCACTGAAAACTCTCCCCTCTCCTCTGCTTGCCAATCTCGCGAAGGCCGATAAGTCTTCATTTTTGACTCCTGATAGAAATTTTATTTTCACTGATAACGCCCCAAGTGCATCTCTGCAGCCGGGGCACCAGCCTGGATCCTTGTTTCTCTGAAGGCATTTCCTTCGCTGCTCACACACCAACACTAACGCCGCTCCATCATGCACTTTCATGTCTGTCTATTGATCGAACGCTGATGCAAATCCTTTACCTATCTTCATCATAATTTGCAGTGTAGCAGTGAGAGAGGCTGCTGATCCAGACAGGGATATACTGAATACAGGACGAAGCTGCAGGAGGTCATCAAAGGGCATCAGAAAAAACGTTTTTTTCATTTTTGAGTAAAGAAGAAAGAATTGTGTTAAGCTGGTCTTTTTCCACTGAAGAAGCTTTGGGTTTGTTGACACCAACAGAGGAGAATGACTTTAGGTTTGGATTAATAATGCATCAGACAAAAGATTGAAATATTGAGAGCTACACCTGCCAGTTTGGCCAGCAGCATTTAAGAATCACTTGACTCTGTGGTAGCGTGTTTCTGAGTGCCAAATGCCTTGTTTTGTTATGCATTTGTGGCGTCGAAAGCTGGTAACTCCACTCATCCTGTTCAGCATGAGCAGACAGGGAGATGCAGTTTTCTGCATCTCTGAGGAGAGCAGAAAGGTGGGAACTCAGCGGAGTTTCCGTTCATCTTTTAACACATTCCATTTTGACAGACTCTAAATTGTTCTGTGGGACCTGAAACAAGACGTCAAGAGTCAGTAACAGGAAGAGACCTGCATGTTAGTATCATCATCAAAACAGAGAAAACTAATTTATATGCTTATTTTCATGAGCAGATACTTTTTCTGAGGTTTTAATGAAATGCAGTCCAGAGTTAGCTATTGCTTTCACCTGATGAGTAAAGGTCCCTACATACTGGGGTGCACTTCACTCTGCTGAGGTGTGCTAATACTTAAAGCTCAAAGGTATTGGTGTTCACATTGACCTGTTTTATCCGACACTGAGCTGATGAGGTTTAGAGTCAGAATTACCAGTGGCAAAGATTTGCGGTCGCTGCCCTGGTGGGGTAGAAACAGAGCTAGGCATCAACTAGCTCATCAGGCTAGCTGGTATTCATTCATATTGTGAGAGATGAAGGAATTTATCATGAGAAATGTAGAAAATCAGTACGTTCGGCCAGCACATACTGTAACAAATTAATTTTTACCCTTCTTAATTTTAATTTAAGGATCTGTATTACGCTGCAGAGAGGAAAACTGAAAAACATTTTCCAACATGTCAAAAATGAGACAAAGTAATTTTTCTTGTTTTTGTTTTCTTTGCTATTCATAAAAAGGGTTTGGAAGTTTATGATAAATGGAATTTTAAGGACCTCTCAAGAGGTAAGGCAAGTTTATTTTCAGAACACATTTAAGGAACAAGGCACTTTACTGGATAAAAAAGCATGAAAAGGTATAATTTGGAAAAGTTATTGTTTTACTATAATTACCATGAGATATACAGCACCTCCAGTAGAAAATAACACTTCTCAGTTTGTACTTCTTAAAATTTGCATTCTGTTTTTATGACCACAGCTATACTGCACTGCATCGCAAAAGTACCAACAGACTGCACTTAGAGGAACATGTCCTGTGATCAGCTTCAGCCACTCCCAGCTGTATCTGCTCAGGTTGACTGGAGCGCAGGCCAGAGGGTCACCTTGAATCATTTACAGTCTGTATCAGATGATGTCAGTTAGATGTAATCTGTGTTCGCAAACGCACCACAAATCATCACACTCCAAAACTACACTACCCCTCATGCAACAAAACACTGTTTAAACCCATGCTTATGCTTAAGCTTTATCTTTAGTTTTGAAGCAAGAAAACATTTCAATTTCTGAAGACATATACAAACACAAACTAAAAGCAACATTTTCAATGAAACAGACACACAATTTGTCTGTTAAAAATACTCTTCAATTCTCTCCCTCCCTCCCTCCCAGAAGGGACAGTGGATCCAGAAAATATTCACGACTCTTCACTTTTTCCACATTTTGTTATGTTATGGCCTTATTTCAAATTGACTTCAATTAATCTCTTTTCACACATATACCCCATTGTGACAATGTAAAAAACATTTTCTTGAGTGTTCTGCACACATTTATATATATATATATATATATATATATATATATATATATATATATATATATATATATATATATATATATATATATATAAACAAACATGCATTTGCAATCATGCATTTGTCTCATTAGTCCAAAGAATATTTTTATACTGGTCTTCAGCTTCCTTTAGGTAAACTGCAGACCTGATTGGATTGGGGGATTGGTTTTCTGTTTTTAATGAATTTCTCATTCCACATTATAATGGGATATATGTGTGTGGAAAGAGAATTTGAATTGAGGCTGTAACATAAAATGTGGCAAAGTGAAGTGCTGTGAATGCTTTCCAGATGCCCTGTATGCATGCCCACCAGAACACCCAAAAATAACCAAAAGGTGGCAGCCAGCACAGAGCCTGATCAGATGCCTGAATAAATTCAACAAAGATCTTTTGATGTGCTGAGAGTCCTCACATCTTCTCTGAGGCCAAACTCAGCCACCCCGCTTGATTTGGTCCATTTCTTCAGCATTAAAAAGATACTTTTCTAAAATATGAAAACCCTACATGGTTCTCCTCTATTCTCTTGACAAGAACCGAATACCTGAAAATTAATCTGTTATGCCTTCTTGCTGCAAGGCAGCAACGCTAGCTGCAAAGTGTGTCACGGTGCAGACCGCCTAAAAAAATCAGAGCGCAATAATAAAACACCAAGCAAAGCTTTTTAAAGGGGCAGCATTATGAGTTTTCCAGGCACATAATACCATTATACTGCACAATTAAGTAACTATGTTACTATCAGTTGTTATAAAAATGTCATATATACCAAATATGACTTGAGAGAAATTTGACTTTGTAATTTAATACCTTCAAATTGGGCCTATGTCTCTTTAAAAACTCCTGCTCTTTCTAAAACGCTGCCTTCAGGAAGTCATCCCAACATGGCTCCTCTATTTACCCTTTAACAACAATTTTCCAGTATTTCACTAAGAAGTAGCTGCTATAATGAGCTCAGCAGATGAGCAGTCAGTTTGATTTTAAAAAGGGAGTTTAACAAATGAGTTGTTAGTGAAAATAAAAAGGAAGTAAGTTTCTACCTCCAACAATGTGATGATGCCACCAAGTTTGTTTTTTTGGCAGCTTTTTACGTTTTTTCAAGGGAATTATATTATGAACAAACAGCGGTGGAATTGCATAACATGAACATATACCATTTTAATTAGGAAGTATCTGAGTTGAATTTGTCCAGGGGAATGATGTTTTTAATAACCCACTCCAGTTGAGAAATATGTAAGGATATTAATTCTGTACCTATAATATTAGTGAGAAACAAACAAGGCTTGTTGTCATGGTGCAAAGAAATCGGCATTTATGAACAGGATTACTCCTCCCCTGACAGGATAGCAGCTATTTTAATCTTTTTCTTCATGTTGGAGGCAGATTTCTACTAGAGATGTAAATATGCTATTTTAAAGTACAAGTTTGAATGAAAGCAAACAACAAAAAGGAACCGAAACAAAAAAGATCTGCAGATTCATAAAAACCTCACTGTTTGCCTCTGCACATTGTTCACAGTTATTCCACATGTGAACTCTGATCCCAGTCCAAGTTGGGCTGAGCTGAGCGAATGCTAGGCAGGAGGAATCTTACGTCAGTTGCCATGGCAGCTAAAGTATGCTCGGCTGCCGCTCCACTACCGCCTGAACCCAGCTCTGGGAAATATGAAGTTGGGCCTCAGATGAGCCGGGCAGAAGCTTAATCATTAGGCCTGATGGATGAGGGCCTGAGCTGAGCAAAGGGGGGAGCAGGGGAGGAATGGAGGAGCAGGAACATTAGACAGGAGCGATGGTGGGCGATGGAGGGTAAGTGGGAAAGAAAGAGTGCTTGAGGAAGATTTACAGGACACGCGATGAAGGCAGAGCGATGGGGAGAAGGATGAACGGAGGGAGACGTGCGGGCGGCCGCGGAGGAGGATCTGTCTAACAAATTGCCTTCTCCTCCATTACAGAGGCTGTCAATGTGGACGCCTCTGTCAGCTCTCATGCACACTCACGTCTGTCTCTGTTGCGCACACACACACACGCAGACACGCACACATACACATTTCGCCGAGCATACGACCACCTGGAATTGCTTCATCACTTCCTCCAAACCAAACACACACAAACTCTACCTCCTGTTAACAAATGATAAAGTAGCTTGTCATGGCAGCGCTGCACACTGCTGCCGCGGTAACGTCATCACGACTCCGGAGTGTGTCAGACAGAAGTGACTGCTCATGTTTTATCGCAGGCTGTTGGAAGCTGGGCTGTAAGACTTGAACTGACTGAGTGACCAACTCAAACAGGTTTTCACCAAATGGTTGGATCAGTCCACCGATCGGTGCACTGAGCAGGGATTTGGTTTTCTTTGACTTTCACCTGAAGAATTTTTGATTACCTACCTTTCTGCCAGAGCTATGATTGATTCTAGTCAGTTTATTTCTGGAGCACCAGCTTACAACACATGTTGTGTCAGGTACTTTCCAAGAAAAAAGTCAATTTAATGATATTAATAATAGAATATAGAGCAAAACACCTCAACAAACTGTTTGAGCATCAGATCCTGCTGAACTTATCTGACTCTCTAAACTTGTTTGACCATAAAAGTTCCAAACAAAGTTTTAGGTTGTGCTGGATAAGGATTTTCCACTAAATAACTTAAGCTATCATTTGAAATCTGATTGTTTTTTGTATACACTTCAGTTTTACCTGTTACTGATGTGTCTGTGTGTTTTTGTTTTTTTTTAAGCATTTTTGCTGATCTGAAATGTCTATAAGAGGAACGACTCTGTACATCAACACACCCCAGCTGCAGACTCTGTTGGCAGAGGAAATAAAAGCTGTTAGGATTTTATGACAATAGCCACATTTCCATCAATGTCTTTTAATGCACATTTTAAAGTATTGCTTTAGAAGAAAATAAGAGATAAATTCCTCAATTTTGCTTGGGATGGATTTTGTCTTTTCCAAAAATAGAGTTGGAGCCCTAAGCGGGATGGGAACACCTTTGCTGAATAACTTCTGACGTAGTGAATCAGTTCAAGCCTCCAGTTTGGAGGGGAAAACTCTCCATTTTTCGGAGGTGTGTCCTCCATGCTAGTTTGCCACGTCAACTTCCTGTTGATTACATGCATAACATCAATATCTGACAAAATGAAGGAAATATGTCTAATTCTTGTTATTTTTTTAGCAACGTTTGACAAGTTTGTTCAAAATGCACAAGACAATTGGACAGAAGCATAGCTAGTGGTTTCTGTTATTAAATATTCTCAAGCAAAATCAAACTTGTGTACATACTTAGCACAAAAAATGAGAAGGTTTGACCGTCGTTTTCAGAACTTTTGTGAGTATCATTGGTCTATGGCTCTCAGTCTGTGGTTCAAGTACCAACAGTGCATTCGGAGTGGCTTCAACAATCAGAGGACATTTTGGCCCAATTATTTGCAAGGTTTATATCGACAACCTAACCTAATAACCTCAATGTAGAGCTTATTAGTGGGTCGGTTGTTTAATCGTTACATACATAAAGACAGACTCAGACTTTCAGATCATGCTTTCTGGGCATTATTCTGAGAAAAGGACACAACAAATATGGCTCCAAACAGAAAAATAGACAACTGCAGTCTGCACTGTCTACATGCAGAAGGCTGATGTAAGGTTTACATCATCTCGACAGTTGTAACATCTGGTTAAAGCTTCCTTCTTCAGTTTACACTTTTTTAACTCGTGTTTAAAAAAAAAAACATGACTCAAATTAGTGACACAAGCTGCTCCAGCAGCAATTCTGATTTTATTCTGTGGGTGTTATTAACGTGAGAGAAAGCCAACAAGTTAAATGATTTCTTAACAAAATGATTAGGGATATCATGAGCTAATAAATAACTTCCTGGAGAACAATTCTGAATGCCATTATGCATAAATATGTTAAGGATATAAAAACCAACCCAAGAATTGCAGAACTAATGTTGTACACGCAAAAGCCAAGATGATAACTGCAGCCATGTTGACAAGCCTGAAGACAGAGGAGCAAAAGAGCTGTGATGGTACTTGAAGACTTTGGGGTGACTCAACATGTTACACCGACAACCCACAATAAAGGACACACTGCAACTAAAAGAGGTTCCATAGTTCAACGTGATGTACTTAGAGAGATAAAATAATCAAGAGTGTAAATAAAAATTCTTGAATTGCGTTATTTAAAATTAAGGCAGATTTAATGTATTTTGAAGTTGGGGTTTGACCAAAATCTCTCCTAATATGTTAGTTAACCAATCAGAAGCTTGTGTGGCCATTAACCTTTACAAAATCTGTAAAAATATAATAATCATATTGTATATGAATAACAATTGCCTTAATAAAATTCCATTATTGTGATGTTGAACTGTTTAGTCATCTAAACTGACCTAGACGGTAAACTGTTTAACAGTGAGAGAAAATGCATTTCCAGGGGACCACCCATTTTTGACAACTCACCTATTTACTGTTTTTTCATAGAGCATATCTAAAACATTCAAAAGAAAATGTAAGTTGGGAAGTTGGAAATGCCTAGCTGCATTGCTATTTCATAAGATGCTAGTTGGTATTTGCAAAACTACCAATCCAGGAGCAGTAATTTGAATCCTTGATTCTGATTGGCTTTACCCCAAGAGGGGAAATAACAAAGATGGTAAATATTAGCTTCTGTGGTAGTCCTAATACAGCTTCCACTGCACACAATAAGAAATGAAATTTTGTGTTTAACTATTAAAACAACCAAAAAGTAATATAACGGAGAGTCTCAAGAATTTGAGGATATCAGCTACTCACAGGTGGCTGTGGTTCCTAACTGTTCTTAAATTATTTCCTTCTGTTTAGTTGTCTACAACAATTCTAACAAAGTGATTCAGATGCATGGTTATAATGACATCCATCACTCATAGCTGTAGTTCTATTGTTTCTGAATGCTGTAATATAAGATGAGACTGAGGTCTAACATGTCTTTCTAGTTTAATGGATGATACGAAACAAAACAACAACAAAAAAACTACAAACAAGCTCATTTTCTTAACATCTTTACCAAATGTCTTCAAACCAAGTCAGAAATAACTTGCCTCAGAGGACTGGAGAGAGGTAATTACATGCCCTGTACCTTCTAATTCCCCATAAGATTAGTTTTTGCTTTAAGCAGAAGCTGAAACATCTAGAGTGCAGAATCTAGCAAAGAAAATTTTGCTTCTCTGTTTCGTCAAAACAAATTGTTGCTAGAATCTGGCTTCATTCTTGTTAACTCAATGTTGTATGCCGCCTTGTTCCACAACATGGGGTGTATTGTCAAAACCTTATCATGCTGTGATTTATTTCCTCTGTCATCAAAAGGTGGATGATTTAGAAGCTGTGCCAACTGCTTTTATTCTGTTTACATTAGAGTCGGGGAAACAAACCCTCAATTTTAGATTTGAGGATAACCGCTCAGTCACCTCACAGCTGTCTGATAACCTCAAAGAATTTCCTAAACAAAACTTGGAATAAACTCCTAAGTAAGGTGACTTTATTAGAACTCTTAGATAAAAAAAGACTAGAACTTGTTTAAATATGTCATGTAAAAAGCAAACATGTAAAAAAAACAGCACAAAGCAACGTACCTAAAATACTAAACATTGTGACTGGACATCAAACTTTTCAAAAATGTAATTAAACATAATGAAATAACATGCATATCCAAGCAAAAATATTTGACTCTGAATTATGGTAAGTTGTCCAGGTAAGTTACCTCAGACTATCACCATACTTCAGACATGTTTCATTTCTAAAATGCCGTATTAGTTTTTGAAAGGTTTTCAAGGTACCAGTGGGTTTTATTCAACAGTAACTGGACAGAAAGAAGAGAGAGACAAGAGGAGAGCCTGTAACAAAAGTCTCAGGGCTGAGCAACGAACTGCAGACTGCAGTCTCTGCTTGTGAAGCTCAACCATGCAGCGCCCCCTGCTGTATTAGTTTTACTCCAGAAATAGAAGCAGTACGCTAAATTCTTGGGGACAATCAATATGTTTTAGAAAATGTGAGATGGGTCGTTGTGTTTGTCACCAATTGTTTTGGCCATTGAAATTCACCAAGTATTTCCTTATCCAGTTTCTTTCTTTTTGGTGATTCAGAGACACCAACCTTAACTGAGGCGAATGATCCCGGTGGTACACTTCTGTTGTGCTGGACAAGGACTCACTGCGTCCCAGTTGAGTAGTGAAGCCTTAAAATGGCGTTATAGCGCTTTTCAAGCCTCACCGTTACATACAACACCAGGCGTATCGTCACCAGTACTTTGTGGTAAAAACTGGCAAAGGAACTTGGCAGCAGTGTGTTGTGCCCCAATCAATGCCAGGTTCACCTTGAGAAGTCAGGACATGCCAACTCATATGCAAAACACCTTGCTTTAAAATGTGCTCCATGGGGACAACTAGGCACTGAGGACAAGGGAGACATGAGTAGAGAGAGAGGAAAGAAAGAAAGAAAAAAAAGAAAGGGTAAAAAGGGAGGGAGAGATCCTTCCTGTTGCCACCTGCCACCCTGAACTCTTGCTGGCAAGCTGCATCTAAAACTGCACTTGACAAATGAGTACAGGGATTTAGAGCAAAGGAAGTCCCTGAGCTACAACACTAACTATGCACATATACTGATCCACAGAGAATAAACGAGAGGGCGGGTTTTGGCGCATGTGTGAGCGAGAGGGAGGCAGACAGAAAAAAGGGTCCAACACTAAGCCAGCAAATGGGGAATAAAGAGCTGGTGTAGAGCTAATATTAATGATCCTGTTATACATGAGTCATTTTGTAATTATATGTTAATGCAAGAGGTCTACAGTGGACATCTGCATACCATTTGCACTTCACAAAGTTGTATCTTTTCAAAAGCAGTTAAAATAAACTTCTGACTATTGGAATGACTTGTTGACACAAAGTGGATTTCAGGAAGCACTTGACATTGTTGCATATGCTGTACTATTCAACTGAGTTATATTTACTTTTTACTGTCCCTCAATTTTCTAAAGTGAATTTTGAAAGTAATATCATTAAGTTATCATTTTGTTCCACAGTTTGTCTTGTTTTGCCATCTTCATCTTTTCAATGTCAGTTCATTCTCTTCTCTAAAATGAATGCATATGACTCAGGGAACTTAATATAGAACATGGTTCTTTTTGGATGAGTGGGTTCATTTTTTTACTATGCAACATTGGCCCAAAAACAGGTCAATGACTATAGTTTATTCTGCTCCGTTGTTAGTTTTCTACTTGTCCCCCTGAAAAAACACACTTTGGGAGCGGACTAGTCTCGCATCGACTGCTGCCCACGGGTTTCCTTCTATACTGACAGCAGACCAATCATCTGACACCACAAGCACATCCTGAATCCACCTTCTCTTGTTTTGCAAGCAAAACAATGGACAAGAACAGGCACATAAAGCAAACACGGTAATGGGTGAGATTGAAAAGTCACCAGAAAAAGAAGGAGATAGCCTATCCTCATGTTTGTAAAAACACTTTTCAACTTTTCCATTTTATTTCATTATTTTTTGTAAGTTTTCTTCAGCAATAGTTCTCCAGGTTTACTGAAGAAACATTTTAATCAGAGATGAGATTCTTTGTACCCACTTACATTTTCTTCTTTGTATCCAAGAACTTTCAACAGAATGGAGAATGAGGAACACTTTTCTGAGTCATGCAGGTAATTTAACCAGTGCTGTGCTTCCAAAGTAGAGCTTGACAAATCAATGATACAACCTTGCTACGTTAAAATTGTGTTGGCATACATTCTGTTGTTACAAAATTGTTTACACCAATGTACCGCCACGTTTTCCAGACTTTTTTGAAACAGCAGGTTCAAATGTTAGGACTGGACCTTGGTTGAGTACACTGAGAAATCAGTTTTGTGACCAGAATTTAACAATTTTTTATCAATCAGCCATTTGATGTGTTTTATAGATGTATCTGAGTAGAGGCTTCCACAGACTCAAATATATTGTGTGTACTTTGTTAGCTGCAGACTCCACACACACACTCTGTGGGCAGTTGACTTTCCTAGTCAAGCGTACCGATTTCCGATGGAAATTTCCAATAGTGCCTCATCCTTACCCAGAGTCAGATTTATTTCTCAGCGCAGGTTCAAGGTGGACGTCTGAGTATGTGGGAGTCTTAAGTTTGCATCCAGAAGTTGCAGGATCACAGTTTTCTAAGAGTTTGAGCACCCCTGCTTTACAAAAACAAGACTGGTGACACAGCTTTTATTAATGTGTCTTTACCTCACCGTTTGCCTGACAACGAAATAAAGCATGCCACTTTACACCCTCGAGATCTTCTGCCCCGTAAACAAGTGGAAGTTTCCTCCGCTGTGTGTCTTTGTGGAGGGATTTATGTCCCAGATAATTAGTAGTACAAGCAGATGTACACACATGTTAGAAAAGAGGTCAAAGTGTCTTAAACCCTTCCTGTGTTGCCGTTCCGATCTGAATATTCAACATGGGGAATCTCTGCTACTTCCAATTTGCCCTTCATCTTGACATCTATTGAGTATCTGTGTACTCCTGGCCTTGTGCTTTATTATTAATCTGTGTCTGTCTGTATCTGTCCCTTATCAACCATCTCTACAACCTGTACAAACAACATGTGTTCCTTTGTCTGACCTGCAAAGATATTGGGGTTGAGGCCAAACAACTACTTAGTTCCCTTAGGCTTTGTCACTATGGCAGCGAATTTCTTCATAAATAGATATTTCAAAAGAACAAATGCACCAATTCTATGCAAAAAACAAACAAAAGACATAGTATGACACAGTTATATCAATCTTATTCAGTAGGAAGAAGATAGATTATGCTTTGTTTATTCATTCCTTCAGCACATTGTCCCAAAACGCTGGTGCTATGCAGCTCAAGGCCCTCCAGGACCTTTTTGTTTGCATGTTGGCCCTGTGTGGGTTTCCTCCAGGTGCTTCAGTTTACTTGCACAGTCCAACTGCAGTTCCATTAAGAAGAGGTTTTAAATTGGCTGTAATTTGTGGGTGTGGGCGTGGATGGTTGTTAGACGTGTCAGTCAAAGCGACTGCAAACACCTGTGTGAAGATTCTTTTAAGTGTGATAGCAAGCCCAACATTTAATTAGAAACGGAGAAGAGTTTTAATTACGATGTTTATGCAACACACCAACCACTTCAGATGTTATCACTTGTCAAGTACTCATTTCACAGACAGGAAAAGTTCGCTGTCAGGATGAGTTGACTGAGAGAGAGAAAATGTGCTGCCGAAGGGTGAGAACAGGAGCTAGACGTTAACTGGAGAAAGAACTGAGATCTGGTGAAATAAGTTGTGTCACTATTCTTCAGTTCCATTAACAAGAGGTTTTAAAAAAAATAACCTGAAGTGTAAAGTTTTGCAAAAACTTAGTAAAAAAGAAAGGTGAAAAAATATTGCTAAAAACACAGCTGCTCGGGACTTAAAGGAATAATTCACAATTTTGGAAGTGAGAGCTCATTCATAAGTGATGAAAACTTTACTTAATTACAACAAATAACTATCTGGATCTATTTTACAAACCTAATATGAACATGAATATATACTGCATGTGTTTATATCCCAAAATATATGTCATTTTATATTTATAAATATATAACCTCATGTATTACAATTTCTATGGGAAAATGTTTTGGTAATATATGTAAAGATATAGTGTTACATGTCTGTCTGAAATATGGTAGAGTATATTTTGCATATGTGGAAATATAAATTAAATATATACATTGATATTTGAGTAATACTTGGTAAAATATGTGAAGAAGCTGGTGTGGACTGTAAACTGCCACAGCAGCCCTCAGGTAGTCTGACAGAAGTGAGGCTGATACTTTGAGCCACCAGCAGGCAAGACAGGCACACAGTCACAGAGGCGGGTGGACCGGGAATCTAACTGGCAAAATACTGATTGTATTTTCTACCTTTAGCCTTTACTATTAACACAATTGTGGATGAAAAGTAAAAATGACTCAACTGGCAGAACTGGTAGAGGACTTAAAATGAACCAACGTCTGCTGACAGAAGTCGCAACTTCAAATTTGACTTCCTGGAAAAAGACTTCAAGTAATTCACTCTGCAGCTCCACTCTCTACCGTCTGTCTGATTAATCTTGTAGACGTATGCCTGCAGGTCTGAAGTCACAAACAGGTTTGTAGTTGGGATGTTTAATCAGTGCCTCATTTACAGAGGGTCAGTGGTATTGGTGCTTGACCTGATGGCATCGCCGCTGCATAATCAGACCTCAGAACAGTTTATTTCCTGATTATTTGGTTATACTTGTGACAATGTTGATACATTTTCAGCCCTTCATAATCGGTGACAAAACTCCTAAATGGGGTTTAGCACCATTCAGCCCAGCTGCATAGACTGAGGAATTGGGCTGGTATATCAGGTTGTCTGATACACTTTATAGCTTCATCTACATACAGATCCCATTTCTGTTCTGTTCATTGGGCTCCGATTTTGTGCCATTGTTGTTTATCCTACCCTCTAGGATTACTTCTATCATTTTTAAGGATATTCACTATTGTTGTTATGATAATGATATCCAATTGTATATTTATTTCTTTTTTTTTCAAATTAAATTCTAAATTGTACATTTTATTAAATTCTCTGGATTGAATTAAAAGCTGGATGACTGACTTTTTCTTCTGCTGAAGGAAGAAAAAAAATGAAGTAACCATCTTTGCACCAGAAAAACATAACTGTAAAGACAGCAGGTCCTTGGGCCTGTTGGTTATTTGGATATATATTTGGTTAGAAACATTGACATAACATTCTACTCTGGTTTTAGACTGGAAAATTTCTGTGTTTTTTTTCTGTTTCTGCCATCTACAAATATTGCCTCACTCAGCCCTATTGTTTCATGTCCAGAATCAAAAATCTTACTTCATGCATTTGTTTTGTCGTCTCTCAATGATTGCATTGCACTGTAAACATCCATCCATCCATTTTCTTTACACCCTCAGTGGGGTCGGGAGGGTTGCTGGTGCCTATCTCCAGCTAACATTCCGGGTGAGAGGCAGGGTCACCCTGGGCAGGTCGCCAGTCTGTCGCAGGGCAACACAGAGACACACAGGACAAACAACCATGCACACACACACTCACACCTAGGGACAATTTAGACAGACCAATTAACTTAACAGTCATGTTTTTGGACTGTGGGAAGAAACTGGAGTACCTGGAGAAAACCCACGCATGCACAGGGAGAACATTCAAACAAGACCAGGACCGGGAATCGAACCCAGAACCTTCTTGCTGCAAGGTAACAGCTCTACCAACTGCACCACTGTGCAGCCCCACTGTAAACATGTCTAACAAAAACCTCTCTAGACCATTTGCAGGGCAGTCAGATCTCTCCATGCGTCTCCACTTCTGATGCAACTTCATTGGCTCTCAGCTCATTATTCAGGATATTGGTTTAGAAATAGTGAGCTCTGCATGGACAGACACTAGTCTACATCTCAGAACTTGTACATCCCACACTGGGGCCTTGAGATCCTGTGATCTAGACCCTCTCACTGTCCCTCATATCAAACTAAAAGAGATGCAGCCTTTCCTTCTGTGGTTCAAAAATTCTGGAGCTACTTTCCTTTACAAATTCACTTTTTCAACACCTTTTGCAATGGACTCTAAATAAAAGTTTGAATAATAAAGATGAATTTATTTTAAGGTTTCACCCACATCTTTACCAGAGCTGTAAGATGGCTCTCCATTTCATGCAACAGTGAAAGCATAAATTCCACTCCACAACCTCTAGTTGAATAATGATAACCAAATTATTCTTCCATTGGGTATGAATGTGGCTGGATGGGAGAGAAAGATAAGTAATTCCCCTTGCATTAAGGCAGCTCCATCTTGGCTCATTATGTTTGGAAATGTCATCAATCAGGTGTAAATTCTCCTCACGCTGGCAGGTGTGCCAGTGATCACTATCTTGCACCTGCACTCACCAACATAAAACCACATTCACACCAGCAATATGTTTCTGCTGTTCTTTGACAGAAGATAAACAAAGCAGTGGGAGAATCAACATGACTGCAGCTGTGACAGATTATTGTAGAAAAAACTGAAAGAACCAGAGAGGGAATCTTGGTGCCTGAAGATAACGGTAAGAGGACGGTTATGCTTGGAGCTCTAAAAATATTTCACCTGCTTTTATTAACACAATCAAAACAAACAAATAATTAGTATGCTAAAAAGGCAAAATATGCGAAATGCAGTAAATGTGCTGTATATATACAGGTCCTTCTCAAATGATTAGCATATTGTAATAAAGTTCATTATTTTCCATAATGTAATGATAAAAATTAAACTGTCACACATTTTAGATTCATTGCACACCAACTGAAATATTTCAGGTCTTTTATTGTTTTAATACTGATGATTTTGGCATGCAGCTCATGAAAACCCAAAATCCCCGTCTCAAAAAATTAGCATATCATGAAAAGATTCTCTGAACGAGCAGTTAACCTCATCATCTGAATCAACAAAGTAACTCTAAACACCTGCAAAAGATTCCTGAGGATTTTAAAAACTCCCAGCCTGGTTCATTACTCAAAACCGCAATCATGGGTCAGACTGCTGACCTGACTGCTGTCCAGAAGGCCATCATTGACACCCTCAAGCAAGAGGGTAAGACACAGAAAGACATTTCTGAACGAATAGGCTGTTTGCAGAGTGCTGCATCAAGGCACCTCAGTGGGAAGGAAAAAGTGTGTCAGAAAACGCTGCACAATGAGAAGAGGTGACCGGACCCTGAGGAAGATGGTGGAGAAGGACCGATTCTAGACCTTGGGGGACCTGTTGAAGCAGTGGACTGAGTCTGGAGTAGAAACATCCAGAGCCACCATGCACAGGCGTGTGCAGGAAAGGGGCTACAGGTGCTGCATTCCCCAGGTCAAAGGTCAGGCCACTTTTGAACCAGAAACAATGGCAGAAGCGCCTGACCTGGGCTACAGAGAAGCAGCACTGGACTGTTGCTCAGTGGTCCAACGTACTTTTTTCGGATGAAAGCAAATTTTAAATGTCATTCGGAAATCAAGGTGCCAGAGTCTGGAGGAAGACTGGGGAGAAGGAAATGCCAAAATGCCAGAAGTCCAGTGTCAAGTACCCACAGTCAGTGATGGTCTGGGGAGCCATGTCAGCTGCTGGTGTTGGTCCACTGTGTTTCATCAAGGTCAGGGTCAATGCAGCAGCTATCAGGAGGTTTTGGAGCACTTCATGCTCCATCTGCTGAAAAGCTTTATGGAGATGAAGATTTCCTTTTTCAGCACAACCTGGCACCTGCTCACAGTGCCAAAACCACTGGTATTACTGACCATGGTGTTACTGTGCTCAATTAGCCTGCCAACTCTCCTGACCTGAACCCCATAGAGAAGCTGTGGGATATTGTGAAGAGAACGTTGAGAGACGCAAGACCCAAAACTCTGGATGAGCTTAAAGGCTATCAAAGCATCCTGGGCCTCCATAACACCTCAGCAGTGCCACAGGCTGATTGCCTCCATGCCACGACCCACTGAAGGCTGCAAAAGGATTCCTGACCAAGTATTGAGTGCATAACTGAACATAATTATTTGAAGGTTGACTTTTTTGGTATTAAAACACATTTCTTTTATTGGTCGGATGAAATATGCTAATTTTTTGAGACAGGAATTTTGGGTTTTCATGAGCTGTAGCCAAAATCATCAGTATTAAAACAATAAAAGACCTGAAATAGTTCAATTGGTGTGCAATGCATCTAAAATATAGGACAGTTTAGTTTTTATCATTACATTATGAAAAATAATGAACTTTATCACAATATGCTAATTTTTTGAGAAGGACTTGGAATGTATTCTTTTTATATTCGCTTGTGTCTCAAATACATATTGATAAACTTATTGACTTCATTTAGTACATAGCATTGATTGAAAATAGATATCCACTTTTTTCTGCAGTAGATTATGAGTAGCGTATAAAACAAAATGAGTTATCAAAGTAGGTTGCGGCATACGCCTTAGGGAGGCAGGAACTGCAGCATGCCTGTGACGAAACATGCGATGGAAGACAGTACTAATATAAACCACAAAAAATCAGCCACAAAACTAGAAATTTATGAAATGGTGAACGGCTCCATTAGAAATATATGAACAATTTAGGAGTGTGGAGTGGAAAAGAAAAAAATCGGCAACAGTCAAAAATACTGAAAATGTGTGAGTACCGAATCAGAATCAGCACTATCTATGCTTACTGGAAAAGGCGGGATGCAAATAAAAGATAAATATGTGCATACACAGCGTTTGTACTTACAGGAGAG
Source organism: Poecilia reticulata (assembly GCF_904066995.2). Lineage (NCBI taxonomy): Eukaryota > Metazoa > Chordata > Actinopteri > Cyprinodontiformes > Poeciliidae > Poecilia > Poecilia reticulata. Next base: position 30,789,464 of record NC_088833.1, read on the forward strand.
ACAGCGAAGTAGAAGGTTTTCACAAGTAGCACTCTGCAGTGCAAAGGTAAAAGTCTAAATAATTTGTGTCCAGGACATGTGGGGTCTGCACCTGTACAAGTACTGGACAGAGGGAAGATCAGCCTGAATAATCTTCTTTCCTTACCTCACATATTTAGCTAATGGTTAGCTGCTAATAATGCTAACATTAGCCTCTAATTTGTAGCTCCTACCAGTGCTAAATTTAAAAAAACAAATTCAAAGAGGTCTAATGAATCTGAACTGCAATTAATTCTCTTTAGTTCAACATATAAAATATACTGAGAGACAAATACTTAAAAAAAAATAGAGATTCTTTAAAATACAGTTTGAGATTCATGAAACCTTCATTTTATTTTTAAAAAGGACACAAAGATTTGGTCAAACTTAGAGGTAAACAAGCATAGCAGCTGAAATGTATCCTAGGATGTTTTTTATCTTGGTTTTGGGGGTTAAAAATAATTAGAAATCAGACTTTCATTGAGAAATTGTTATTTTTTTCTCTCTACATGAAGTAGTTCTGTCCAGCCAGCACTTCTACAAAGAAAGATCTTTATCTTTACACACCTGAAAAACACATAACAACCCAAAGAACAGCAATCCATTCATCTCCTAAACCCAGTGGCACATACTTGTCTTATTATTTTTCCAAGCCACTTGTCCTGAGAATATAAACACAGTCACTGTCATCCACGATATTCTCTCATCTGCTAAATAGAGCAGCGTACAGCTTGTTTGACAGCACTAGCAGGTGATCTCATTACACTTGTCTAAGCTTCATGTGGGCGAAGACGCTTGAAAACAACTGCAAACCTCCTGCAGACACATCACTGTCCATGCTGCTCCACCAACTGTAGGTGCAACGTGGTCATCCATCCAACAATTGTGTTTGCATGCATTTATTTTATTATTTAGAACTGAACTACAGAGAAAAAGGTTTACACAGTCACCCATGAGTATAGTCCGTAACAGACCCCACACATAGAAACAGGTGAATGCCACATAAACCATTTATTCAAAACGTCCTCTCTGTGTCACTCATTTATACAAAGAGGAGAAAAAGTTATCCTCTGACTTCAAACTGCCACATGTAGCTGTAAAAAAACCCACTCTTTCTATAGTTCAGTTATATTCTGCTTTATAGTGTGTTATTAGCAAAGTAGGAGGCTTCCCTTCTTGCTTTTTACAAAAGACAAAATAGAAATATCCTTTGTCCTGAGCAGCAGTGCAGTGAAGGATTTTATTAATGTACATAAAGGGATAGCTCAGGATTTTTAGGAAGGGTTTCTGTTCAATTGTCTAACTAGCGGTTTCTCTTGGTGTTTTTATTAACTATAAATCAAGATTTACCGAATCCTGATGCTAAAGTGAAATGCTACCTTGAGAGGGGTCAAGTCCAGACAGGATCTCTGCCATCAATAACTCCTGTTTAAAAACCATCACAGCTATCACTACGTAATGAACCTTTAATCGGTCATCATGTTTGGAGTGTGTAGCTATTTACAGAGCAGCTGATGATTATGTACTTGGGAAATGAATGAATGTGCCACCAATGAAACCGTCTGAGAACAGAACACAGAAGTTATGATCACAGTGACTGTCATCAAAATGGTAAAAATGAACTCTGTATTGTCACAGACTTGGGTTTGAAAAAACATACTTGTTCAGTTTTGATACAATGAAAACGTCTAATGTTAGATTCTTACTAGCTTTTAATTCAGTACACACAAATGCATTGGGAACATTTTTCACTTATTTCAAATGGAAACTTGAATTGTTCAGATTTGGTCTGGATTTTTCTTTACAAGTTCAAACATTTAATGTGAGAGACGGCGTACAGCCTGGACAGGTTCCCAGTACACACGTCACCGTCCACCGGAGGTAAACTTTACACCTTAAATGCACAACAATGCCAGTTTAGACTTTGAGCAACTTGGTAAAACTGTATTGTGTAACATTAAATCATGCTTGGCTGCAACTGTATCGATGGCAGCTCTTCTTCTTCTTCTATTCAGTGTTTGTTAGCTTCTGTTAGCTTCTTGGCGCAGCTCCATTCTCCTGCTACTGGTAGCTAAAATCATGATACCATCACTGTGTATCCCTCTGAAAAACGAACCCATTTAAATAAAGAAATCCCTCCATGGGTGATACCACGATAGAGAGCGTTTATTTTATAGCGTTAACACCGGTGCTGTAAGTGGTCCGGTATGAAATGGGGGTGATAGAACAACACAGCATTTTTAAACTTCAATAATCAGAATGCAGAAATTGTTTCCATTGTTTTAAAAGGTTTATGTCAGTCTGCCTTTTCCCCATCGATACTCTTCCTGACCGCCCTGCACCTTATGGCTTAAAAAAAAAGAATGACGCGCACAGTGCGCAAAAATCTGAAACAGGAACAGTGGGACTTAAAATGGAGCGACGAACTAGATGTGAATTATGGCATAAAAACAGAGAATCCGACGCTGAACAGTGAAAAATCAACACATGATGTGAAACACATGACGATTAGGCGGCGCAGCAGGTGATGAGTGAAGATTACTGGTGGTCAATAAATAATAAAATAAATGTAGCAACAGGAAAGAAACTAAAGTGGACATTAATCAACCAAGAGAGGATAATACTAATCAAATGAAACTAAATGGAAATGAATGAAGAACAAAATGCAAGAATAAACTAAGAAATTATTTTTATTGATAAAAACAGAAACAAGCATAAAAATCAAAACATCTACAATAGTGATAGTAGATGTTTTGTCAGTGCAAAGTCGCCTACAAATTCCTTGGTGGGGGGCGGTGAGGGAACTGGATTAAGGCTAGGGGGGCGCTGGCCCAAAAAGGTTGAGGAACACTGATTTAGTGGCACTGATACTCAAACTCGTTCAACCCACAAATACAGAGAAGGACAGAGGAAAAATGAGGCATCATGCCGAGATGTGATGCATGCGCACGTTGAGTTAGAACAAGCCGTCCTTAGTTTTCATATTTGTTTCGAGGTCAGTGAATTTCTGCACCTGTCTGTGCAGATGAAGGAAATGGGTGTTTGAATCAAATCAGGAGAGAAAAATGAGCTGCCAACCAGGCGCCTTTTAAAAGAGCAATCACCATCCAGCAGGGATGGACTGCATGTGAAGGGCGCCAGAACACAGAACGCCAGCACTGTACTCTGCTGACACACACATGCACACGCACACACACGGCAGTCAAAACTGTTTATTATTTTTCACCTGCAGTATAACTGACTTTAACTACAGCCATGTTTGAGGTTACAAAGGAATGATAATGAACAGTTCTGATGAAAATAAATCCTTAGGAATGTTCAGGAAAAAGATATTAGTGTTTACATCTATTTAGTTCCATCTATCTTCCCATCAAAAAGCATGACGCTGCCACCACCATGTATTACACCAGGCACACAGACCTTCTTCCATATCTTTGAAGCGTCCTCTGCAAGGCTTGCAGGGAAACTTTTACATTGAATCTTTAAGTCTTTCTTCCAACAGTTTCCAGACAGGCCAGATTTGTGGACTGAACCAATTTTAAAGATTTGAAAGGTTGTATTTGAGGCATTATTTTCTTTATGTCTCAAAATTGTGAACTACTTCATTTAGGTCTGTCACACAAAATCACAATAAAACCCACAAAGGTTTGTTTGTGGTTTTAAAATGATTAAATAGAATGAAGTTTTAAGAATTGTAAAACCTGTTTATATCAATACTCGATCGTCAACGATTTTTTATGTTGTTGACTGATTGGAACTTTTGATTTAACGCTGGATTTTAGGGGTTTTGATATGTGATGCCATACACAGTCAGAAATAAACAGCAATAATTTGGGTTATTTAGTCCATCAATGTGTCTTTACTTTTCAAGGTCATATTTTCACCATAGTATTCACAAAAGTATTACAGTTTTAAATTAAATATTTCATTAGCAAAACTCAGATTTTATTTTGGTAGCAAACGTCTGGTTATTTGCAAAGGAATTTGCATGTTAGCTAAATAGAGGCTAAATAACTTAGTTTGTAAACTAAATATTTAGCTTAGTAACTAAATATTTAGTTATCACATATTTAGTTTGGAGCTAAACATTTAGCTTATCCCATTAAGCTCCATTTAGATTAGAGCTAAATATGGTGAAAATATGACTTTGAAAAATAAACCCCCTTTTTTGTTTATTTAAGACAGGTTAAATAACCCAGATTATTGCTGTTCCTTGTTGACTATAAGTGTAGAAAAGAGAGTCTCCTTGAAGCAGTATTTGTTCTAGAGATTTTTTTTTAATTTTCAGCAGGCTGTCTGGGTAGCAAAAATAAATGACAATTAATCCTTTATTTTTATAAATCAGCTTCTTCTTAAAATCTATGTACCTATGAATTTATTGAAGGCATGACATGTTTAAAAAAATCCTGTGGAATGAAGAGTGATTTTAAACGTTTGCGCTGCCCAGGCAGAGACACCAATTTGAAGAGTCTTCATTTAGAGCCAGGCTCCATAAAAGATAATGAAAATGTCACAGAGCCTTATGTAATTTGTAAGCGCTGACAGCTTTCCCACAGAGGTGATAACTATTGTTAACTGGTGACATTTATAAGCAATGAGAGTGTTCTCTTTAACAGGCAGGGCTATGTTAAAAAGGCCCAGTTACATGAGATAGAAATTTTCATTTGACAACAGCTTACGTAAGCTCTGTGTGTTTTATTGGACTTTTATAAAGATGTCAAAGCGGGACAAATGAGAATTTATTCATGCAATGAAAATAACAAGAAGATTTTAACCACATCATATTCTGACCATCGGGTGATATCTTTCTAGATTTTGCAGACAAAAACATTTTGGGCGGATGAACTGCTTTTTGAATTGCAGCAAAGTTGTTGCAGCTTTTTTAATTAGATCCGCCACTCTGCTGAACAGGAGAGAAAAGTAAACTGCTGCAATGCCTATATTAGCTCTAGTTTATATTGTTAAATAGGACATGGTTTGACTGACAGAGATAAAAATGGATGTTTTATGCTGTACTTAGCTAATAACCCTGCTGTTTCCACTAAGTGACTGACTGAAGCTGGCTTTGAGGCTGACTGTAAATAAAAGATGTTCTCAAGCATCTAATTTATAAGGATGTGCATAATGAGCAGCTGTTAATGAATACATCAACACTCCCTCAGAATTTGCTGTGCACCTTACAAAAGCTGACATGTTAACTTGTTTGCTGTTTTGGCAGCAAACATTTGCTTCTTTAGACAAAACCAAACGTTTGGCGAATTAAGACGTCACATTTATAGCTAATTCTGGATTCCAGTCGCTGGAATTAACTTCCAACAAGTTAATTGTTTTATTTTCGAAACTTGTTACAAATCAAAACCCTGTAATTAAAGTGAATTATCTATGGATGATTTTTGAAAGCGATTTCTGAGGGAAGCTTGTAAGTCTGGACGGTTCCTTTGATCTTTTTCTCCTCAGAAACTTTTCCATTTTTTGCTTTGCAAGCAAAACAGCTTGATGAATATGACTGGCAGCCAATCAGAAATTAACATTTCATTTGATTATTTTAACTTAGTTTTTATTTTGTAAAAATTATTCAATAACAGAAGACACACATTTTTATAAAACGGTTAAGATTCATCATCTACCCTCCATTTTTCTGAGGTCCTCACTGTGACTCTGGCAGCCCCCACTTTGAAAAACACTCATTTAAAGGGCCAGCTCTTCTACAGTCCATGCTGGGGTTTAAAAGTGCAACTCATAGTAATGTGTTCTTAATGTTGAAGTCAAACTGTTTCTTATTTCACAATGTATATGTGTGAACGTGTGTGTCATGTGGGATACTGTGGTACAGTGCGTGTGTTTGGGAAAAAGGGTGTAAAATTCACATTTTAAGGATTCCTTTACAATGAAGTCACATTATTGCATTTGTTTCTCCCAGTTGCATGACCAAGAAAGACACTTTTACTCCACCTGAGTATTACAATTACCAGATATTCAATTAAAGATGTTTGAGTGATTAGACAGACTCAGCAGCCCTACCTTTGCAATGGTTTCGTGGAACTTGAACAATGGGTCGAGTGTTTCTGGCGACTTTGCAGAGAATTGGGCCTCTGACAGGAAACTGGTGGTCTGAAGAGCAAAATGGAATCATTAGACATGATACAAATAAAGCTTTTGCATTTTGTCAATTAGTCTAAACTAATCTCAGTCACTTTAGAGGTAATTTGACCTCATCAACAAAACTCTTCAATAAAAACCTTAATCTTTAAACATAAATAATCATACTTGACTGTGAAATTATTTATTTACTTTATTGGGGGGGGAGGTTCCGTTTTTTTGTGTGTGTTTGGTGTTGCTGTGTGAGTAATTGACAGAATATGAACCAAAGATCCTGATGGAAAATACATAAGCAAACACAATTAAACCAAACTGGGGGCTGAATTCTTTGTTGTTACTATGGTAACGGAGCCTTATCCCAATCAAACACTGCTTTGGTGTGTTGAAAGGAAGCCAAAACGAGTCAGAACATCTTGGCTGTATTCAGACTTGCAGGGCCTCACTCTGAGCACACACCTGTGGATTAGCACCCCCGCTCACCCCTCCCAGCTAGCTCAGAGCCATTAGCCTTAGACACGCAGTGCTAAAGAGCAGGCCAAATCAAGCACTCTGTTCTATACTTCACAGGGCCATGAATGGCCAGGGAGAACTGAAGGTTTTAAACAAAAGAGCTTTAGCCAAGATCAAAGACACCAGAGTTTCATTCCCATTAGAGGCCTTTGTGTTGCTAATCTACACCTCACTTCATCTTTCACACAACAGGAGCACGCCATGCCTTCATCTCAGCTCTCATGCCTACTTTTTTCCTTTCAGTTTTTTTTCTGGTAAGAATTTAAATTACAATTGCAAAGACAAATATCATTAGAGGTTCATATGAGCAAGCTACTAAATCAGTTAGCAGATTGGGTTATATCACTATTGGGTTATAAACGGGCTATCAAAGCATGGAAAATGTTAGCTCATTGTGAGAGCTGCATACCTTAAATAAAACTCACCTATCAGCCCTGCTGATGTTTCTTACTGATCTACTGAGGTCTGGAAAAATGAAGAGATCACATCATGATCTCTGTGCATGACGTCTATTTCAGTTTTAGTTGAATTTGAATAAAAGCAGAACCTATTCTACTTACTGAGGTTGATTAGCTAATTACCTGAAGCAAATGTTTTATTTAAAGAAGGTAAATATTAAAATCACTACAATGGTCATCAACTTTCCTCTTTCAATAGGACCAGCAGGACTGCAATACAATGTTGATGGTATCTAAAAATAGGAAGGCAGGAGGAAGTTCATCTTTTTCTGTCACCTTTGTATTGCTTTTATCTACTAACATGCTTCACACATTTTTATTTAAACGGGAAGTATTATGTATTTCCAGGCATGTTGTATTTTCTTTAGCACAATCAAGTCACTATGTTATTTTTAGTTGTAATAAAAAAAACTAAATATATCAAACATGACTTATAGTTTAACACAGGAGAGCCCAAAGACGGTCCTCGAGGGATTCATTACTAATTATTCTGATTAATTATAATGACTGTTAACCGCTTGTTTTGTTTTTTTTTTGTTATGCCACCACAGCCACTTGGTGCTCTATGGCAGCGTGACAGCGCTGTGTGGAGAACACAATACAACAAGAGTACTGAGCTGGTTATGCTTAATAAGCATTTGGGCTGAAACAATTATTTGAATTAATTGTGACGAATCGATTATTGAAAAACAAATTTAGTAATCAATGAATCATTAGCTGGAGAATACAGACTGAAAATTAGGTAATTTGCTGAAAGAACAGCAGACTGAGAGAACATATGAAGCAAAAACTGTACAAAAAATATACACATTTTACATTTAGGAGAAAAAAAAACTTCTTTGTATGTTAACACAGTGGTTACATAAAAATCTGCAGAATGTGACATTTTTTTTATCCAATTAACACTCAGAATAATTGATGATTAAAATAATCATTAGTCCTAATAGGCATCGTATTTACTTGGCCAAGGCAAAAAAAATCTAATTTGTCCAATTAGCTGCATGCACAAAAGGACATGTACTCTGATATCACATCAAAAAAACCATACACAGCGATACAAAATGTCAGTATTAGCATTTCTGTAAGAAGAAAATAAATGAGTGAAGGACAGTAATTACAGGTTTGAACAAATGAAAGTATCCTGCTCATCACTCAGGACTGAGCTCTATCAAACCGTCTGTCCTTGAGGGAAAAACATCTTCAGATGTCTATTTGTTTGAGCCCCACTCAGGGCTCTTTGTGACCCAGCAGCTCTGTGGACATATTTCAGCATTTGCATGAAAAGAAAGAAAGGCCTTATTCTGTACAGGTGAATAATTGTAGAAAAATGTTCAATTGTACGATTGCTTGAGTGGAAATGATCAGCAAGTGGCTGAAGTTGTCTATTGAGCCAACATAAAGGTTTTAGAAAATATGTTGATGCTTTCCTTTTTTTGAATCTCCAGTAGAGAACTCTAGGTTTTTAGGTATAAAGTACATGTAGCTGCCTGGAACACGCTGGCGTGGAGTGTAAGTCATCCACTACACAATGCTAAGTGTAAAGTAGAAGGCAGCTGGACTTGTCTGGTTTTTTGAAGATGCTTCATCTCGCATACAGACTTCTTTCTGTCTGAACACGATTGGATGCAACAATTTTCAGCTGCTAACCAAACAGTCGTATCAACTGTTTGCAGAGTAATCAGTAATAAGGACCATGGAAGTCACTAATGGAGCAGCAGCCATGTGAGTCACTGGCTGGGTAACTGACTCAGGGCTCACTGAGGTAACTCCAGATTTCAATCTGCATGGCGGCAGTCAAACAGATCATGTACTCTGGCTGAGCTGGTGATGACTGTTGATGCCGATGTATAGCAGTGATTGGTTACCTTCAGTTACTATAAAATGACAGCAACTCATGAAATTGGTTCCCTTTCTTCATCTCCAGGAGTTTCTTTCTGCTGGGACAGATTGCTGCTTGGACCCAGAAGGCTGAATAGATTTGGAAAAATGACGAGACACACAGCTGCTTGACTACAGCTGTAGAAAAATTAAATATAGGCGGTTGTCTTTACAACTCTGTGAGCCGTTTTTTGCCTTCAGACCAATGAAACAAAATGTATTTAGAGAAAAAACTGTCCTCCCAGTACAGGAAGCAGTTTAGATTTTTGAATTAAAGAACTTTTCTTCTTAGATTTTATACATTTTTGACAAGTAAACATTCAAATGATGTAAAGGATCACATGCAACTTGTTGACTTTCTCACTGTATCAAAATGTTCTGCATGTGTTGCATGAAAATAACTGCAGCATTTTTTCTTTAAAACAATGCTAAGCAATGTTTTAAAATGCAATGGCCAAATTTCTTGCAAGCTGTGGTAAACATGAAACTTCAGCTGATGACCAAGAGTTGCAGAGCTTCCCATTGGTGCTAAACTTAGGCATTTTGTCATGTTTAGTTTAAAATCTAAAATAAAAAAATTATCAAACTGGAATAGGACTGAGATTCTCTAAAACACATTTTGACATTTGTGAAAACAGAAAATCTCCCTTTCCCCACAGAAAAAGGGGATTTTTTTTGTTTCACCCAAAACGTCTAAAATCTGTTTCATCTTTTGAGCTCAAAGGATTTTGTTTTTTAAATCTAATTTCATTAAATGGATGCATATCTACTCTGTCAGTTTTAATTCCAAGCTTTGCTAATGTTTTGGAGATGCTGCATTGATAATAATGAACTTATAATCTATTTTCAAAATAAAGGGATTTCCACTTTTTCCTTGCAGAAAGTTTGCAACTTTCAACGACTCTAAATTGATGCTTTAGTTCTACCTGGTTTTGTCCCACATGACGTGTTTATTTGGTGACTTTATTAAGCTGAGTTATGAAATTAAAGTGAGCATTTTATTTTTTTTATTTTTTATTTAATTTTACATAATTTGAAAGACAACCTTTGTTTTGACTAAGGTTGTCTTTATCCAATATTACGATTTCTAAAAAATAAAACAAAGAATAAAATGAATAAAAACTACAACGTTGTTATTGACTAACTGCTTGTGAGGCCTAACAAATTCTCAGATATTCACATCAGTTAAAACATACAAGGAAACGGTTGCATGCGTCCAGAAATACATAAGCTAAGAGCTTAGTTAATATATTGGAGAAATACTTTAAAATCATATGTGGCAGAGGAAAACAGGGGAAAACAGACAGTTCAGCTGATACTCAGGAAAGAAGCAGTTGAGCGAAGGAGAGAGAAAACATTAGAAAGAACAAAGGGAAGGAAGAGTAAAAGACAAAAAAGGGATGATTAAAAAATCTTTGAGTGTTCATGAGGTTAATGTAGTGAATCCTTGTAAAATGAACACCCAGACAAACATCCACTTTCATCACAGAATGGGTGCAGAGCGAGGAGAGGCGCTGCATCGCTGAGCTTAGTTCCACCTGAGCTGGGTTGCCATTGATTTTTTTTCTCTGCCTCTCGTTTCTTAGTGAGGATCCCATCTGTCCATCTCCCTTCTCCCTGTCTTTCCAGGTGCTGAATGTAATTGGATTTTCTCACTGTAAAACTGTGTGTTTAAAACTCTGCTGGAGCTGGAGCTTGGACAGCCAGTCAAGCTTGGAAGCTAAGCTGAAAACAACAGATAGAGCGACTTCCCTAACACCTGCCAATTGTAAACAATTCGGAGTCTAAACATAGATATCCGTTTTGGACGATCATTTTTTAAAGATATCTGTGTTTGTGAATGCTAAGTAACTAAACAGAAAAAATATTAAAGCTGCCAAAGTGAAAAGTCAAGCTGTTCACAGTCAATAAATATTATTGAAGCTCAACATTTTACATTGTTTGAAGTCATTTTGTTGGCATTTTATCTTGAAAACGTACATTACAGTGTATGACCTTACATACACTGTAAACCTTCAGTTTCTCACTGTCTGACATTAATGTGAATGCTTTACTGTTTTAGGTCAATTAGAATCACCACAGTTATTCCTTTCTCTAAATATCACACAAAGACGCCATTTTAAATTACTTTCTTCAGTCAGAAGCTTCAACATACCGTACCATCACTGTGCTTCTAAGTAACATTGAAAATTCCAGATAATGATGTCATGGCTTTATTCATGTACTCAATGCCTCTGCCTTTCTGCATTTGGGTTCTAAATCAACACCACTCACAACATGACAAGACAGGTGCACTTCATGATATATGTGACAAAATTACACTTTTTTTTTCCTTTTAAATGGGTACAATTGAATCAGACTGGATGAAGACCCATTGTGCTCAAATTCTCAGTTGGATTTATGTCTTTACTTTGGTTAGGCCCTTCTAGGACATGGAAACTTAAGTCTTTTGTAGTTTAAACAGTTTTTTAAAATCCAGATTTGTTCAGTATGTTGCTGCATCTTTCTTCCTGTCAACTCTAACCAGCCCTTCTATGCCTGTGGACCCCTGAAGCTGTCCTCACTCTGTGTTATATCACACTAATTCTGCAATCTCTTATTGTCCCTTATGGTTCATAATTGCTAAAAGTTGGTGAGGTAAATCAGGAACATAATATTGGTGAAGTGACTTAACTTTAATGGGGGCCATCCCATTGACTGTGAGGCATGAAGATGACACATAGATCATGGAAGAAAAGGATGATCTAAAATGTTATAAACTGAAGTCTCTGTCATGTGACAAAATGTGAAAAAATATTGTCGCTGTGTAGCTAACTTTTAAAAAATGTCTCTTAGGTTACGCCAGAGGATGTCAGCTGTAGTCCAAACCCCCTAAAAGTGTTCAGTCCTTCTCATTAATAGTTTGTGTTTAATGTTGTTCAACATTTCTAGGCCTTGATTTGCTTTAACCACCAGCTCAACGCCATCCCTGCCCCGACACCAACAGAACCACTAAAAGTTCCAAAGCTTTCCCGTTGGAGGGGCTCCATTACCACACTGCCCTCTTAAGCATTTGGTAAGTTCATAAATATTAATGGGGTGTGCTCATGTACCATTATACTTTATTAAGAGGAGGAGAAATGTGTGTAAATTTGCTAGTAGAAAGCATTAAACTAAACGAGTTATAATAAAAACTTTGTGGTTCTTTTCATTCTATTAAATGTCCTCCGGCAAATTAAAAATGATCTGACTGAAGACGTGTGCTGAGACAATATCGTGCCCTGGCTTTTCAAATATTTGAGAAGTTCTCTCTTGTTCACCTTCACCCACTGCAGCGTCTGCTTCTTGAGTTTTATGCTTCAGGACATTACCAAGGTTGGACCAGGGAAAACCAGGAGTCTGAGGTAAAAATCTGATTGCACCTCCCTTCCACAAAACCAAGGTTTTCACTTATCACAAAATAATAAGAATTACTTGGTAAGTAACAGGCTAGAAAATGATTTTAACTTTTAAAAACACATCTGAGAAGTTGTCCACCATCTTGCTCATCTTCACCCACTGCAGCGTCTGCTTCTTGAGTTTTATGCTTCAGGACAGGTCTCCAACTGCCACATACCCTTTCCATTTTGTTAATGTTGTAGCGTTTTTGTAAGTTATAATTGTGCTTTATCAATGTTGTGTTTTTGTAATTTGCAATTGCGCTTTCTTAATGTTATGTTTTTGAATTTGTTGAAGTGGTTTGCACCTCAGGGCCACCGCAGATTTGGGTCAAAAAGCCTTTTGAGAACATCAAAGACACCAGCTACATTTCTACTCAATTATGTGGATTTTAAGTAACATTAAAATGTAAAAAAAGAAAATGCAAATTAGCTAATTTTCCTTCTCCAACCAGGCTATGCAGTTTAATTTAATCAAAAATTGATGCTAAAAATGGCAATAGTAAACAGGAAATGGAGCTCAATACAGAGTACAGTTAAGGTGCATTCTTTGTTGGTAGAAAATAAGCTGTTTCAAATGAAATATACAAAATCATTCTCTGGATTAATTTTCCAGTTCTGTCACTCACAGAATTTCAACTGTATTTGTTGGAATTCTGGTGTGTGTGTGTGATCTGTTTTCAGATCAAATCTTTGCTGGGAGCTCTTATGGCAACTACACATTCAGTTTATAAACACAGCGCCAAGGCACAACACGTCATCTTAAGGGACTTTACCATTAAAAGTTAATTCAATCCAGTCATATATAAATTCCAATTAGTAATCTATCAATGCAGTCAAGCTCAGCTTTTTATTCAAATTAGTTAAACAATTTTTGACTATGAAGTGAAAAGAAATTATACATGGTTTCCATTTTGTTTTTACCAATTAACATCTGAAAAGTGTCAGCCCTTTTGATCGGATATCCCCAAATAATCAACTGCCTTTAAAAGACACCACAAATAAATAAATCTCTGACATATTCTTTCATTATTGTAGCAAATAGAAATCATTTTGATCATTCTAACTGACTTGAAACAAGGGAAGGGTCTGATTTAACCGTACTCGGTGAGAGAAAAAGGTGTATGACTTTTTATTGAGCGTATGTAAACTTCTGGACACAAGAGTAACTCAGCTGCAGGGATTTGAACATTTTCAGCCGCACAAGAATCAATCCGACTGAAAACTATCAAAATGTAACAACCTGTGTGAGGTTAGACATTTCAGTAGTGAGACAATAAAACACAGCTCTGTACTAAATCTCCTGAGAGGCAAAACACAAACTTTACTGGAGGATATTTCTGGGCCCTGCGGTCTGATATTTTGAAATATATAGTCATGTGCTACCTCATTAGAAACATGGGGAAATTATTAGCATTTCAACTGCAAACATCAACCTCCACTGACATGTTTTTAATGAATGAGTGAACAAATTGGGAAGTTACTTCCATATCCAACCTCAGTGTTAAAACATGGTTGAAGTAACATTACTGACTAAATCAATACCAATGCATCAAACCATCTATGCTTGTGTAACACAACTCTTCCCGTGACCTTTACCATTCAGTGCCTGTCTCTCATAGATATTGTGGAAATTAAGACCAACACTCAGTGCAATCTGAGGTTTTGCATTATCAAGGCTCTCTTCAAATGACAGGGTGATAATAGCTTAGAATGGAGCTTTACAGTAATCACAGAGGCAATCACTGTATCCATCATTACGGTGATTGCAAGGTAAAGTTTAAAAATACTGCGAACATTACAATTAGTCGTTCTCAATGGGTACTTGCACATTCTTGATTGGCTGACATTGACATTTAATGCTGCATTAGCAACAGTTGAGGAAGGCTTCAAATTCCGGGTGATGAGCTGCGTCTCTGGAAAGGTCTGTATGGGTCCATTCAGCTGATATGGAAGAAACTGTGATGAATCAAAAGTAGGAAAATGAGGCATTTATGAGGGAAGACAGCCTAATTTATCAGTGGACATATTTAGATTAGAACAGAGTCTGCTGCCACCAGGAGGAGGAGCTCACCGCACTTTGTGGTGGGTTTGTTTTAGCCTTTCAGTTTGCTGTTACTAAGGGATCATGCCCAAAATATGTCAAACGGAAGACATAAAGCACATTTTGCTGAATAGCCTTGTCTATGAATTTACATAAACAACGCAGACATGTTCGTCTTCTCAGACACAGTGATGGTTTTTAACATGGGCAAGAAGGTAGTTTCCCAGGGTGGCATTAGAATTGGTTGCCTGGTTCCTCACACAAACAGCAACTTTTAATAAAATATCCTATTATTCAGTTTCTACCATTAGTTACTCACTAAATAAATCACTAACAGGTACTAAGATAATGTAGATATTGAATAACGCTCACCATTTAAGGGGATGCCACACTTGGCATCTTAAACTACATGAAGTTGAAGAGAGTCAGTGGGGAGAAAATATCTGGGTTTCCTCCCAGGTCCTGTTAACTCTACTTCTGCTCATCTGAATTCAGTTGTAAACAGGTGGACAAATGTAAGGAGAGAGGGACAAAAAAATGGATTTAATATATACAGGTAAACTCCTATAATTTTACATCCTGTCATACTGTTGTCATTGTCATGTACAAGACGACCCAATCGATTCCTCAAGCAATACACTGCCAACTTTATTTAGCTAAACCCCTGCAGCTAAGTCTGTCAGGTTGTTGTTATTAATCACTGAGTATCTATGAAACATAAGAGAATGCTTCTATCCTCTGCACTGCAATCCTGTTCCTGGCACACTTAATCTTTCTGGCAGTTATTTGATTATACCTTGGGGCACAAAAAAGTAAGAGAGAGAAACAGAGAGAGTATAAAAAAAAAGTTGAATTAGAATTTGACAGTGGGGGTAAAATGATGGAGAAAGAGGAGACGAAGAGTTGGGAACGCTCAGATAAAGAACGACAGTAACATTGCATGGATCAATAGGGTTTGGGTTCAAAACATTTTGTTTCCTTCCTCTCATCTCCCAGTCTTGGTTTCTTTAATACACATTTTATTTTCTCATTCTGTCTTTCTCCGGTTTCAAATGTTTACATCTGGGTGGTCCTCAGTGACAAACTGAAGCAGTTTGTTCTGCTGTTACAGAATCCCAGTGGCCAAAGCAAGCTGGGAGAAATCAGAGCCGGGTCCCATTACCACTTTAATTAAGGCCATTGTACAAGTGAAAGTGGTGTCATTACTGAGCCAGAGTATTTGGACCTCATCGTTGGTCATTATGTACCACTCTATGAGCTCCACTCTAATATTCACTACAGGACATCCACAAGCTCATGCAATATTCACATAAAGTCCATTCACCATCATTACCACATGGTCCTAAATGCTCAAGAATGACATTTATAAAGATGCACAAGACAACATTTATATAATACTCTGATGGAATGGATCACCATTAGATTGACTCGAGTTCCTTTCCAGCACTGTGGCCAATGTAACAGAGCCATAATGCTGTTCATTTAACAGTTAGTTCAGCATTAAATCATTGGGTATAAAGTGATACAATGATATGTAGACTAGAGCAATTTTTTTAACTCCTGTTTATCTTTTACAACATTTCTAAAATGCATGTTTCCCTGAAGAGGACCTCAAGACCTCATTACTTTTCTTCCACACTTTTATCAAAAATTCTTTGGTTTAGCGTTCCAACAAGAAGGAAAAAGATCTCCTTAGACAAAAGCCTTTTGGACTGAAGTGGAACAGAAATGACATCAGGATAAACCACAAGCACATATCAGAGAACACACCTTCAAATCTATTTATCTTTCCTTCGGCACACATTTATATCTGTATATTTTCCATCCTGGTATGTTGGTTGCAGCTGAATGTGTAAGTGTGGGTATATGAGTATACATGTCTCTGTACATTCCTTTTAAATGAGTCTCAGCCCTTACAGGATCCACCAGCGTATCGAATTAGATGCATGTTGGCCTGTCAGGATGTGTTAGGGCTGCATGACAAGCCAGCACACACAGACTGCGCTGGCACTCAGACGTTTTGCATACACTCAGTCATGTATGCTTTAATTACACTGTCTGCTAGCTGGTGGTGGAGCGCAGCCTACCACCAGCCTACATAATAAGGCACACACCCAAACAATGTAAAATGTGGGAAATATGACCTGCAAACAATTTATAGGCCTTAGAATTCCACTAAACATTCATGAAGACATATATCAATATTTAAAGCAGACACTGCTTTAAGTATGATGTGAAAAGAGTCAATGTTTCCAGAACCAGACCGAAGAGTAGAGGAGACTGGGACATTTACTGCTACTGGTCTTAGTCTGTGGAATAACTTACCCTTTAACATTAGGTCTACACATAGTCTGGAACACTTCAAATCATTCTTTGGCATTTACATAAGACATTGCCATTTACCTGTACTGTCTGTTTAATTTATTGAGTTTCATTTTATGTGTTTTTATGAATACTGTACAGTATGTTGGTGCAGTTATTTGTTTTTAAATAAAATTGACATTGACTAGATACAATTTGCTGAGCTTTCTTAGATACATTTCTCTAAATTGGCATTATGAACTGAATTGCACTATACAGCATTATAACCAGAGTTAAGGATGGTCTGTAACTCAATCTGTCCACATGTTTGGATTGTACTGGAATGACTGGGAGTACGTGATATGAACTGGGGCTTCTAATGGACTAGAGATGGCACTTGTTGTTCTTTGGCACCTGAACTGAAGCAAAGGGACAAATAATCTACAGCTATCGATGCCATCATGGGCAACATTAAAAACTATCTCAACTCTCAACTTTGCCCAGTTAACAACATTTCACTTGGATCTGTGACTGTATCATTTCCCCCATTTCCATCCATTTTTTTGTTTTTGTTTTCTCTGAACACTAAATAGTGTCAGGTGCCTTGGAATCTGGGATTACTGTTCTTTATCCATCTAACCACATTGGAGTAGGTAAGTCCAGAATGCACAGATTAATTTAGGAAAATGTTATTTTGAGACATTTATATTTAGCAAAACAGCCATAAAAAGAGGTATCTAAAAGGAAGTTATGCCTTTCCACATCATTTAATTGTAGTGTCCTTCTTGTTATGGTAAAATATTTATTTTGCATATCAACCTAGCTACTAAGCTCCCCCCAATGAGTCTGTAATAGAGAGATCAGAGAAACAGATAAGGCAGGTGATTCAAAGCTGCCAAATGAGAATTTCCTCTGTTAACCTGTGTTTCCATTTATGCTTTAGTCCAACTGATAAGCAAACGTAATGGAACATGCATCAATATTTCCTAAATCCCAGATCTATCTACTTATCGCTTTATTATCTGAGGACCAAAATAGCTTCAAAAATCCCAGAAAATTATAAATCTTTAGGCTACAGAGAGAAATATGAAGCAAGGAAGCAGATGTTACCAAAAAGACCGTGCTGCAATTGTTATTTCTGTAGATATTGGCGCTAGCGCCCAATATCTACCTGTTATCCTGTAAACACCTCCCGGGGGGCGATATTGTGATTTTCTGAACGTTTGCTTTTAGAAAATGATTTCCCTAGTTCAATAAAACAAAGGCTCAGTAAGTATATGATATTGAATTAAACTGGTTCAGTGGGAAGATTAGTGTTCTCGCCATCTGTGCCGCTGGTAGAGGTCCTTAACCCCAGACTGCCTCCAGATCTGCTTTATCGCTGTAAGAATGTGGGAACATTTGTGAATGCGATTTGGAAACCAAGACTCTAGTGTGACCAGAAGAACACACTATAAATTTAGTCAATTTACAATACATAAAGAAAGAATTTATCTTCCATCCCCACATTCCAGAGTGTGTGGGAGTGTGATCTGAAACAAATAGGTGCTCTGCCGCTAACAGTACTAAATCCTGTATTCCATTGAACTGAACAGCTGTTTAGGGTATTTTTTTGTACAATTATGTGTGAAAGAGGTAAACTAGTAATCCATCCATCCATCCATCCATCCATCCATCCATCCATCCATCCATCCATCCATCCATCCATCCATCCATCCATCCATCCATCCATCCATCCATCCATCCATCCATCCATCCATCCAATGGATCAGGGACTTAAGGTGGCGCCGTAAAATCCAAGCAATAACGTGACTTACATGTCTGTTGTCACCCATCACCTCCCCCTTTACTCGCACTCGGAGATCCAGACATGCGCAGTGGTTTCCTCTGAGCGGGAGGAAATGTCTCTCTAATCGTCAGCAATAAAATAGCGCTGCATAAATCATAGATATGTCGACATGAAAAATCAGCAGCGCTTCGCTTTCACAGACGGCGGGACTTCGTCCAACTTTTAGCATCACTTGGAAGGAAAGCTTAAAGAAAGGTAAGCTATGTGAACGTGATGCTAGCAAAGCTAGCTGTACGGAGACACATGTTGCATCTGCGATGAAAAAAAGTTGTCACTCATGCGCTGAATTATTGTGCGGAGATTTTGACTGAGGTGTCGCATATATGGTACAACGCTGTGACCAAAGTCTGCTGTAAATTGATATAACATTCACAAATGATCCGATTCTTGTGGACGGATATTTACTTAGTTCTAAAGGACTGAAGCCTCACTGAGAGCCGTTCTTTGTTTTTGTGATGCTCTGCGTGTATACACTGCAGCAGATATTATTTTATTTCATTAAAATATATATATTTATTTAATTGACGAATAAATAAAAGAACGCAGAGCATTCTCATTGCTCTTTGTTTTTGTCTCCTGTCATGGTGGCAGACGTTGCAGCAGGAGGGAGGAGGAGAACACTCATGGTGCTCCTTCTGCTTGGTTACTTCTTGCTTGTTGCGTCTTGGACAGTGTTCATAGTTGCATGTTGTTTACCGTTAATTGCTATGTTTAATGGTGGTTCCTGACATGGGCAATATGGGCAACCGCCCAGGGCGGGATCTTTTTAGGGATGGCAGGAGACCTCTGCGGATTGCAGTACAGAGATGAGAACATTGCAGAATGAAGAAGAGTCTGAATTGATACTGGTTAAATTTATTTCAGCTCTAAGTATTTAATATCTAGGTGTTTTATGGGAATGTGGGCCTTTCAGATCAATTTGAGAACAAATTTTGATAGGTGCACTTAATTTTATTGTGTCATGTAGAGCGGGGAGCTGGTCTTGGTCTTGACTTGGCCTCGGGTTAGATGGTCTTGACTACAACACTGCTATATGGCTCCTTGGTTGCATATCCTCCCTCAGTTTTCTGTTGGTTTTCTTTCAAAATAAAAGCCACTAGTGGCAAAAAAGTGAAGTTCATGCTGTTAGGACAGGAGACAAGATGTTTCCATCCCTGAAATTATGATGCATAGAATCACGTAGTCTAAACTATGTTACAGATAGTAAACACAACATGCTTTATCTGTGGCATTGTTCATTAAAATGGCACATTACTGATGTATTAAAATTAAATACGATCGGTACACTTAATGACATTCGCGATCAGGTAATATATTCAACAAGTACTTTTACTTTTAATACTTAAGTATTTTTAAAAGCTAGTACTTTTTTACTTTTACTTAAGTACAAATGTTAATGTGGTACTTTTACTTTTACTTGAGTACATTTTTGTCTGTGCATTTGTACTTTTACTTAAGTACATATTTTGAGCACTTTCTCCACCACTGGAGAGCAGCCAGTAGTGATGAAGACTAATGACTGGGCAGTCAACTGAAAAATAATCCTATAAAAGAGTTCACACTTTTTCACAATTTTTTATGCACAGATTAAGATTGATTTGCTCTCACACCAAGAAAGAATCAGCTGAGGCACAATCAGAAATAAAGTAGGATAATATATTTTAATTATGTCAAATAGTTCTCTGAAAAGTTCACATAAACATATCTGCATTGATTTATGTAAGCCTGTTGAACTCTGGAGAAACTACCCTTGGCTGAAGTCTAGTGGTCTGTTCTGTCTCAACTGGTCACTGTGATCTATGTAGAGCTAGCTAACTGGTGGCACACACCATTTTAATCACTACATTCACATCCTTATTAACTAAGCTGTATATAAAGGCTTAAGAAGTGTTAAAAATACCTAAGTACTAAACAAAAGACCAAACAGCCAAAGGAAGGAGAGATGAACTTACAAAAACAGAAAATAAGCTGTAAGGTAGAAACAGACATTTGGGGAAACAATGGAACTTATTTTCATTCTGCCAAACATTAAAGAGGAATGATATTAAATTACAAGTGTGACCTGTCCTTTATTTGTTTTTCTTTGCAGTGCCTCAGATTTGGAACCATTTTGTGTATATGAACGGCTGTCTGACACTGAGGAGCTTTGTAGGGCCTTACAATGGGCTTTTGACAGTATTAAAGGTGTTAGACTGAGCCCATTATGGAGGTTGCCAGCTTTTCACTTGATCCTCCTCTGAGTCGTCCTTCTGGAAAGTTCTATAAAATTAAACGTGGCTCCCTAAAATCCTTTTCCAGTAAGCAACTCGGCTCGTCATCTTCACCAACGGATGAGTTACGTGAAAATTAAGAAAATTAAACCTGGAGATGTATTTCTTATTAATTTAGTGCAGTGCGCCGCAGCAAATGGAATATAACGCAGAAAAACTGTTAAAGAACAACTCAAAACCACTTGTATTTTTTTTATGGCTCTGTGTCTGCTACGCTAAAAAGAGACTCGTTGCCATAGCAATTGACTGACAGCAACTCCACTAGTGTATCAGGATTCAACAAAAAATGCATAAAATGTTTCAAATACAAAGAACATAATAGAATCATTGGCTTTGAAGTCATTCTTACTTGTGAATAGAATGTAGTTACAGTGGACTTTCCATGCATAATTTAGAGTGTGGTCTGCTCTAGTCTGGTCTATTGACCACTTTGCACTCACTCTTCTGTGATGCTTCATTCTCCCGTATACCTTTCTAGTATTTTTCAGTTTCTCTTCTTGGTGGCTTGGCTCATGTGTGATTACCCTAACATTGGGAGTACTCTTCATCTAGTCCAGTGGAGACATTGACCTGTTTATTCTTTTGGCTTCTGTCTCTTGGAATCTTTTCTTGGCAGTCTTGGAATCTGTTTGTATTTCTAAGGTATTCTTTAACTGAATTCACCCCTCTGGGGTTTATGAAGGGTGAATCACAGATTTATATCCTTGTTTATGTGTGTGTGTTTGGTTTATTTTTTCAAATGCGATCCTTCAAAGTAGGTGAATTGACCTCAGTTAAGATGGGGAGTCAAGATGGGAAGTGTTTCTGTGTACTTGTGTGTTGTTTGTGTGAGTCCTCCCTGGTGTTCCCACCGTTAGTAGCTGTTAATAGTTGTTTTTGGCCTGACAGCAGAAGAGCTGGAAGCAGCTGTAATATACATCCATCGTTTCTCATCAGCTTCAGACTTCCAGAATGACTGGTAGCACCGTCAGGTATTCACTGCCACCAAACAAGACTCAATTTAGTGTGTTTTTATAGCCAAGACACGCTGCATGAGGAATGCCAAATGCCACTGTAAAATTGATGTAATAAAATGGTATATCAGCTAGAAGAAAAAAAAAACACAAGATCAAGCCTCAATGGGTTCCAGTAGTACCTGTTAGATAAAACTGCTGTGACATTTGTGTGTCCTTTCAAAAAAATGCACTAAATCATCATGTTCACTGGTGCGTGTATAATGCTAGTTGCATCGCTCTTCCTGCACTGGGACTTCTGAGTACAAAATATGTCAGAGCAGTTCATTCATAATGTAGACTGCAACATATCTCTGCAAAAGGAACATCTTAGAGATCCGCAGTTTCATAGTTGATAGATCAAACTAGATGAAGTGTTAATTACTAAGGAGAATTACAACCACATTCTGAACCTCACTCACACAACAATACAAAATCAAAGTGAATATGTGTTCTTGAAAAAAAAAACATTATAATAAAAGGCTTACAGCAATTCTTTAACCCTTCACACAGATATTTTCAACAAGAAAATGGACTGAGCTTCATCATCACCATCATTTGTATTTTCTTCAATGTCGTTGTGATCACTATGAAAAAACACAAGTAAGATCCGAAACTACTTCTGGAAAAACAAATAAAGCTGCTAAGTGAACTGACCTGCACGCATAAGCAGCAGGTAAAAAAGAGGCACTTGTTTTATTCAGGAATGGAAGTTTTAAACCAGGACAGTGAACGGCCATCTGGCTGGAGCATTCCACCAATTAACCATTAGTACATGTGCCTTATTAGTTGAATTAAAATTACTTTTGTTCTGAAAGTTGTTTTTTGGGGGGGTGGAGGGGTTCTTTATTTAAGAGTAGGGTTGGAAGGAATTTGCACATTCTTATCCTTCATTTTAATCTTTCTTCAAAGTTGAACTCTTTTGGGAATTTTGGAATAATTATTAGTAAAACCTGCCAAAGGGTTTCCTATTCAGCCTTAACATAGACAAGAATCTGTCCCTAGAGTAAAGTACATGTTTGTGTAAAACTGTAGATAACATCTAAAGCAAAATGAAGTGATGATATAATGCTTTTGTGAATTAACTTGCATAGATTTTTTATCTTTTGCTAAACATCGGTACATTTTTTCCTCACGACTCTGTTTCTATGACTGTAGTTCAACAGCTGAATGAGCAGCTTGTTACATAGTTTTACCTGGTAAATATGCACTCTGTCCCACACACCCGGTTCAGTTTAAGTTAACCCGAGTGCGGCTTGCTCTAATGCTGGTGCGCTTTAGGTTGGTAACAGAACTCCTTAGTGTGTTAAGAGTGTGAAGATCAGAGAAGTTGAAATGGACGATGCATTGTGGGTTACGAAGAGGTTCACGCAAGAAATAATGCATTCATTTTTACCAACTGACAAAAAAAAATAAAATTATATGAAAAAGAGAGCTTTTTGAGGAGGTGGACCACCAGGAGGAAGTGGACAGGTGTGTTAGGACTAGATGAAGTGGATGGTGTACAGAGGGGCAGTGTTATGCGTTTTCCAGGCACATAGTGCTATTTTATATATGTCAACTTATGTTGTTATAAAAAATGCTTTATCAAATATGATTTAAAAGAAATTATTATTATATTATAATTTAATACCTTGAAATTGGGCCTCCGTCTCTTTAGAAACTCCTGCTCTTTCTGAAACTCTGCCTTCAGGAAGTCCTCACAACATGGCTCCTCTATCAACGCATTAACAACATTTTTCCAGCGTATCACTTATACGTAGCTTGTATAATGAGCTCAACAGATGTGCAGTTCCACCAGATGTTTGCTAATTGCTGCTGGCTAGTCTGAAGGAGCTGAGTGGTGGAGTCAGAGGGGAGGGCTGCTCTGTGAGGCAGTCGGTGTCTTCTGTGTCTTGAAGCTTTCTGTCCACCCAGATGTTTATTAGATTAAAGGATTTCTCAAACATGCATGAAAGAAGACAACACTCCAGGTATGTTTTTGATGATGGAATAACATTATAAAATGATGTAAAGCTTATATTGGTACTGCTATATATTTCTATTATTGATTGGTTGAAATTGTGAATTTGTTTTATTGTATATGAATACTGGTATAGTTTTTGAATAAGGGTTGATATTTTAGTAGTCAACGTTAATTTTTTTGTTCAAACGTTAGGGTTGTAAGAGTGTGTTTTTGTAGCTCACACTGTAGCTGTACGTACATTTCTGATGGTGGAACTCAGGGTTTACTTCCAATAAACCTCACTGCTCATCAGTAAAGCCACAATCCTTCATTTTGGGGGTTCTGCTACAATAACTTTAAGTCTCATTTAAGTTTATCAGTAGGGCTGGTATCAGTCCTCATCTGGTTCCTGCTAAATATTGAACTATGCATGCTGAAAGTAAACATATGCAGACATTCAAGGGTCTATGCAAGGTTATAATTATGTCACGTCATCTTGAAAACATCCCATAACTGAAGGATAGAAAGAGGGGCATGTTAGAAAATGTTAGAAAGCCAGAGACACAGAAAATTCACTTTGGGGGAATAGAAATGACCTGATGCTGTCTCTAGGCTGCTAGCTTGGACTGAGCACCATAGCACTGCTTCCAGAACCACCTGTCCCCAGCAGCTAACACAGACACTTCCTCTTTGATTAGCATCACAATTTGAAGTTAGATTCACAGCTTTCGTGTTTCACCTGTTGTTACTGAGCCTTGCAACAGGCCTACAACTGTTTCTGGTATGGGTTCTTCAAAGATGCAAAAGGTACGAGGCCAAAAGAATGCTGCCACCTTCGTCCCTACCTGTCTGGAGGACTGCAGCTGTCTCTATCTGTAGAGTGCGGCAGGAATAGCCTGTGGTATAAACACAGCACTTGCCAAAGTCAAGTTGAAGATCCCACTGACTTAATATTTCACTATCCCTACCTGAACCTGAAAGTTGCCCTAAAACATGTAGCTGCAAAGATGAGCTCTTGTCAGATATTCCTCTCACACCTCAGTGCCCTGCCTGAGTTTTTCCCTCCAGAGCCCCAAAGCCAATGCATCTGCCTGATGACACATGTCAGAAATGACACCCACGTTGCACCGACGGGAGAGAATTTTACTTCCAGATTTCTGCACGCAGAGGTGAGAACACACAGACTGAAGGACATTCGAGAATTTGCACGCAATCCCAATGAGGAAGAAATAGTTGCACATCTGGCCTCATAATGCCATTACTTCACTGTCATTTTTAGAAGAACATGTTTTTGTGCACAACTCAATTGAATTTAACAAGCTGACCCTATAAGGTACCGATAAGACATAATGGTATTTTTTCACGATGGCTCAACAACAACTTTGTGCAACAAACTTTAGTTGCTAGAGGTGCATAACCACATTACGAAGGAGAACACTGACAAAATGAGAGAAACAGATGTTAAATATAGAACAAATACTGTTCAGTGAACCGCATTTCATTTCTGAACTCCACAGAGCTGCTACTGTACACAACATGTGGCGCTCTCACAACACATTACCAACTCAACAACTTTGTTTGCTCAGCATATGAGGATGAATGGAAGCAATTACAGATGCGGCAGATTATGTATTGTAATCTGCATTATCACCATAGAACAAAGAGCCCTAAAGGTGCTCATATGGTTAAAGTCACATCGATGTGCTTTGAGAAATGATCTTACTTTGTACACACACTGTGGCCTTATGTTGAGTACAGTCATCTCTGTTGTTTCAATATTCAAGGTTCAATGTAAACTTTATTATTCCAACTAAGGGAAATTTAAGTGGCCCCACATTGCACATATCATAAAGATACATAATGTGAAACAAATTACAGAACTGACAATAGCTATAACACAATCTGGACATAGCGAAAATACCAAGGAATAAAATAACAATGATAACCCTTGTGACAAAATAATGTACATAAGTATATTTTAAATAGGCTGCATTTTTCTGAAATACATTTTTAATGTTATCAAGTAGATGTACCTGTGTTTTAAAAAATGTATTAATTTTACATTTGTAATTTAATCTTAATGTCTCTAATATTCTTAAATAAATATTTTTGTACACTTGATAAAAATATATTTTTCTGAAGTATACTTTAAATTATGATTAAGTATATTATTAAAATTATATTTTTGTACAAATATGCTGTGTTTGTACAAATGTATATCTTAAATGCACATTTTTAAAATATGTTACACATATATATTTTGTTTTTCTGAAATTGTACTTTATGTATTACTTTCAAATAGATTTTGTATGTAAATAAAACAAATCTCATAATGGATTTACTGTAACAGATGTAATATTACATTTTTTCACCTTCAAACTCTTTCAAAATTGTTTAATAAAGTAATAAATAATTGTGTCCATGGCTGAGAGCATCAAACAAGTTTTAGTGACAGAGGTTCTACAGCAAAACCTTTACTGGTCTTTAACATTAACTGTAGAAGCCTCTTCAGTTTTACATCTCTCCAAACTACTAAATACCTAATTTTTCAAAAGTATAACGATTATGAATTTAGAAAACACAATTTAAATGTAATTCTTTCAAAAAATGGCATACTTATGTCTTACTAATTAATAGTACATTAAAAGTTATATACTTACAGTGTACAAAGTATTAAGTAGTTCCACTTTAGCATGTAACTGTACAATTGATTCACCTCAAAGTGTAATTTTCTACTATTTATTTACGACTAAAATATATTAAATACAAATTGTATATACAACTGTATATGTACAAAAAGAAAATATATGTAGAGCTGAATATAAATTTTGTACTTGTATAGCAGCATCTGTTTTCATGTATTTCAGAAATTATTTTCCCTTGGATTTTGTTCTAGATTCACATTAACTTTCATAAAATATGTATGTTACAAAAATCTTGATGAGGAGGACTCCGTCATACCCTGAAAATGTGTAACACATAAAGCATCACAACATGTCTGACTGCTCTGCCGTTTCTTTTAGCCAAGTAAAACCTGAGCCGTTTTTGCTCTTAGGGTTTTTTGTGGACTGGAAAAGCAAGATAAAATATAACATGAAAACTGTTTCACTGTGATGGTGGTCCCGCAAGCCCAAAATGCAGAAATAGAGAAATCAATACTTTAACCAACCAAAACATTGTCAGAAGGTAAACAGCCAAGAAAAAAAAAAAAAAAACCTTGAATTTCCCCTCCAGCTTCCTCACTGATAATTCCTACAAATTCAGATATGAGGGAAATTGGATTCTTCCAATTTTTAACGATGTCAATGAGTTCAATTGCTGCTAAGTTTATGGTAATCTTTGCCTGCAGGAATCTTTTTAACAGAACATGTTTATGTATCAAACTATTAATTTGGGTTTTTAAATAAGCCTGGACTTTATCCTCACTGCTTTTTGTTGTTATAATGCTGTTAGGAAGCCTTACAGGCAGATAAACATCATGAAGATCTCTTACATTAATTAAGCTCCTAGTTGCCGGTTGAACCAGGAGTTCCACATTTGAGTGGGTTGACATTTCTGGGAAAAAAATACAAAAAAAACAAATCTCTATTTTTCTAGCCCCAGGTAGTGCAACAAACATCCATAATGCATTTTTAATAGAAGCGAATAGGGCCATGAATAATTTCTACTCTCTAAGATGCATATTTGTTGCTCGCAGAGACAAGATCCAAATTGCACTGTGTCAAACTGGGTTTGTAAATGATTTTAACATCTAAAATAGCACTATTAGTTTTACAAGCTGCAGATGGTGATTGTCACATTCAATCCTCAGGAAGTTAGTTAACTGCACTTTCAACGTATGTCTTTTGCTGCTACTCTGAAGTTAAACACACGTTTTCTTCCCTGAATGTAACAAAAAACTATTGAATTGACCATGCACATGCACTGACAAAGCTTTGGTCAGACTGGTTCCAATGAAATATGTGCAACTATGATTGAAATCTGTGTCTTCCTCCACTAGCATTGGCACCTAGAGAGTCAATTTTGCAGCAATTCACTTGGTTATGAACATGCACTGACAAACATTTTGTATTTTCAGTGAAACTGCAGTATCAGTGAGTGTGGCTTAAAATGTCATGTAGGATTGATGTGTATGCAACAGTCTAACTTAGTGAAGTCCTCCTCTCTGAATCATCAGAAATGTGTGCAAAACTCAGAATTCTGCTAATGTTGAAAAAATGTTGCATTTAAAATCCCAATGAGAATATGTTTGTTTATGCAATGAGTCATTAAAAATTATGGTATAATGAATATAAACAAGCGACAAGTATTCATAATTCAGTCATGGAGCCAGATCTCATCATATATCAGCCAATCAGAGGAGACGTTGGCGTTTTATTCAGACAATGGAGCAACATGTCCCGCCTACTGGGGAGCATATGCAGCGTTATGGGGAAACTGCAGTGGGTGATTTTACAGAAGAGTTCTAGATTCAACACTTTCACATGCCAAACTCAATACACTGACACATTGTGATGAAGTGAGCAATGCTGAGGGCTCTGGTGGAGCTCCAAGGAGGACAGTGTCTACAAATAAGAGTGTTGCTGCTGTTTACAAACTGGTGTGATGTGAAAAGAAGTGTTTTGTATTGCAACCTCAATAACCACATCACCCAAGCACAAAAACCTTTTATCAAAAAATGTGAGATTTTTTGAAATTGTCGCATTTCCACCGAACAAATTTATTTTCAGAACTCAAATTAAAGCAGTGCTCACTTTGGAAACAAACTCAGTTAGCGTTGGACATCACTTCACGTAAGACGTACGCCGCAATATTTCCATTAATCTAGAAATGGCACCACAAACTGAAAACAATCCAATAGGTCAATGAAACGTGAAGACAGTAGATGCTTTAGGTTACACGTACCTCTGTACTCCCTGCTTTGGTCTGCTCAAAGGCGAATTCCACGGTAGGAACAGCCAGCTCATTGGCAAAGAAACTCACATCTCCAGGCAGCTGAAAGGAACTCACGTTGGGTCCAGGACAGTTTCCTCCACGGATGCAACTCAGCAACTGTCTCTAGAAGTATGAGAAAAAACACTGGAGAATCAACTTGATGGGGAAAATAAAACAGCTCCATGGAAGAAACCATAACGTGCAAAGGTTATTTGTGCTGGATTATGATTCTTGACTGAACTGTGACAATGTGAGACCTGTAATGATGCAAATATTTTTTTTAGACTGGACTTGGAGAGTGGGTTGTTTCTTTGTCATCTCTGGCAACAACAAACTGATAAAACTTCTCACTCTGACTGCTGTCGGTACCTACAGCTGACAGGAGATACAACAAAACACCATACCATACCAACTTTATTTATAAAGCACTTTAAAACAACCATAGCTGATACAAAGTGCTGTACATTAAAACACAACATAACAAAAAAATTAAAATAAAAAAAATAAAAAACTCTTACAGTTTAAAAACAAACAAACATACAATTTAAAACTAGATCCTGCTGGAGTTGAAAGCCAAATAAAATAAATGGGTTTTAAGACGAGCTTTAAAAGTGGACAGTGAAGGGGCCTCTCTGACCTGCAAAGGCAAGTCGTTCCATAACTTTGGGCCAATGACAGAGAAGCTCTGTCCCCTCTGAGCTTCCTTCTGGATCTCAGTACCTCCAAGAGCAGCTGATCTGCTGACCTGAGAGAACGATAAGGTACGTAGGGGTGAAGAAGCTCAGAGAGGTAAGCCGGGGCAAGATTATGCAGTGATTTAAAAACAAACATAAGAATTTTAAAATGAATCCTAAAAAATACAGGCAGCCAGTGAAGTGAGGCCAGGACAGGGGTCACATGTTCCCTCTTTTGAGTTCCTGTCAAAAGTCGTGCAGCAGCATCTGAACCAACTGCAGACGTGAGAGCAGCGACTGACTGACTCCCAGATAAAGTGAGTTACAGTAATCCAATCGAGTCAAAATAAAAGCATGAATCACTGTTTCAAAATGCTGCCTGGAAAAAAAAGATTTCACTGACGCCAATCGCCTTAAATGATAAAAGCTGGACTTAACCACGGCTCTGATTTGGCTGTCCAATTTAAAATAACTGTCCACCTTAAAACCAAGATCTGTAATAACAGGTTTAAAATATATACCTCCAAGGGTCCCAGGTCAACAGAGGAGGACTCACAGGAGCCACTGGGTCCAAACACAACACTACAGAGCCTACACATCACACAGGAGGCTTTTAGTACATAGAATACATACAATAAAGAAAAGGTCAGCAGTGCTAGACTGGATTCTTTCTTTTCACGTTTTCTTTGTCCAATTAGGAATGCATCACACAAAAGCAGCATTTTGCACATTCTGACACTTCTGTCAGGCTAAACACAGATTAGCCTGACATAAGTCCTTCTGTCAGGCTAATCTGTGTTTCAGTTAACTTGGAACAAAATGAAAAACCAAACAAAAAAAAAACAAAACCTAAGAATAACTGATAAAGAAATGTGGCATTGTAATTAATAAGTGAGTGCTTCAGAAGCTTGTCCAAATGTTATTCCATGTCTGCCACTGAAGTTGTGACATTGATTACAACAATGGTCTTTACGTTTGAAACATTTTACAATCGTACAACTTTTTTATTAAATATTTTTTGCAACATAATTGTATTTGTTAAAAAAAAAGGGACTGACTTAACGGGTCTTAAATGAGAATTTATTCTCAATCAGTTTAATTAAATGTTAAATCAATAAAATAAAATATATATTTTTAAAACCACTGCAATAGAAGTGGTTTTATGTATTTCTGAAATGTTTTTCCAGCTGTTGTAGCTTTTAAACCTGAACTCTGAACTATCCTCAGGTAATCCAATATCAGGAATTTGATTAGCCTGTTTGTACATCTTCACAAATACATGCATCTAAAAATAACCTTTATTAAACCAGTAGATTTTTCTTTCTAACGAATTGGACCCACTGCACATAGTCTAATTCAGTGCTGCCCAACGTCGGTCCTCGAGGGCCGGCATCCTGCATGTTTCAGTTCTCTCCCTAGTGGTTGTAACAACATCCTCAGCAAGTCAATGTTCTCCTTAGGCCTTCAAATGAGCCATCATTGTGATAAACCCTGCATCAGGGAGAGAATGCTGGTCCTCAAGGACTGACTTTGGACACCCCTGATCTAATTTTACTCCCATAGCATTACCTAACTGCATCTTTCGTTCAGCAAAACCTTTGCATGATTCCACTAAAATTACAAATTAAAATTCTAACAAATGCAGTTTTTTTTTTCTTTCTTTCTTTCTTTTTTTTTTTTTTTTTTTTACAAATTGGTCTCCATGATGTTATTGACATGAGATATTAAGTGGTATAAAATAAAATAAAGAAATCAGCAAAAAACTGGAAATAAGCCTCAAGACCTGCTGTGTGAATGTCAGAGTTGCAAAGATCAGACCACAGAACTTTTTGACATGTACAAGAAAATCTGTGGCAGCCTGTCTGAACTGCCTGACCAAACTGCATAATCAGGGGTCAAATTAGACTGAAGTTGATGTGAATGGAGAATATTTTTCCCTAAAGATGCCTGTCTTCCTGTGCCATTGAAAGAGAAGTAGAAACAATAGGTGAATGGGTAAAATGGGTATATATTCTTCAGGACTGGTTTGTACAAAGTAAAAGTAAAATAGAATTAATGGCTTAAACAAAATGGTCGCCAACAAAACGCAATAATCAAAAAATATATAGGGAAAGGTTTCCACCAAAGTTAACCTACAGAACAGCCATATCAAACGAGAAGACTGAAGCTGCGTTTCTGATGGCCATAAAATTCAGCAAATTGTAATTGCCAACATAAATTTGCATAATGGAAACATGTCAATTTCCAAAAGAACTCACGTTTTGCTATGAAATGTTTTAGCACAAGGATGAGGTGTTTTGCAAAACTGCAATGGAAACACTTGTTTTCATACGAGTCACATGATGAGCAACATGATGTTGCAATTGGCAGAAAAGATTAAGAAGATGACAGGAAGTGGTCAGAGGACGGCAGCAAGGCAGGTTTATAATGACTTATACCTGAACAAACTAACTACATGTAATTTGAATGGTCTCTTATTTAATGCAAACACCACAATTGCAAACTTGTGTTTTTTTGACATTAGTTGAATATCTACAAAGTTTTGTGCACATTTGTAATGGAAACGCAGCTTGATATTCGAATCCCAGCATTCAAACACCTAATGTCTTTTTAAAATTGATCATCTTTCTTGGATGCTTAAGATGCGCAATCGGAATAATCTCAAGAATTTTTCCACATATTTATTCTGTCATTGCGCTGAATCTCCACATTATGTCAAAAGCTTAAACAAAACCTTCTTGCCTTTAACAAGATGTTCCAAATTGTGTGAAGACTCATTGCTAATCGGGATTTTTAACTACACGTCTAAATCTAGCTAAACAGGAAGTGTGCGTGGAGAATGTGGGATGTGGTGAGGGTAGTGTTGTGGCTAATTGCTGACTCCAAGCTTTTGTCACAGCAGCGCTAACACGCAGCTTGTCAGCAGTACTGGATGCTTTCCGCTGTTGTTCTGTAATTGAAAGAGCAACACAGCTGCTGGAACAGAAATTGTTCAGACTACAGTGGGTAGCGGAAGCAAACAGACTGCAACAGTCAATCAACTGAAGGCTTATCTCTACTGTCCACGTCCTCTGAGCCCACCGCATGTCACAATGTCCTTTTGGCCCATTGCATTTAATTAGAGTTTTCTTTTATCAAGGTTTGTCAAAGGGGAGAGAGCTCTGGTGTCCAATCATTGTCGCCACGGTCACTGACACATTGTCAGCCTGTTGTAGTTTATCACTCCTAAAGGCTGCTGCTCTCTGGACATGAACAGCTGTGTTGACAGGCTCCCAGTCGAACAGAATGAGGGGCAGTAAGTGATACCTGGAACCTCAGCACAGAGTGAAATTTCTCTTTAATCCCAAACTTTTCCAATTAATCCCTCAACAAGACTGCAAGGCTGAAGGGGCATTGGTGAAGGGGATTTCAAACTCTTTGTGGAAGAGTGGATAGTAGATATGGATGCTCTGGTAGTTTATGTGTCTTTAGTTTCAATGCAACCGATAAGGAATCTAAGCAGATCACTGAACAATTAAAAACTGTCAAGATTCCCAATGCACCATTAGCCATCTCAGTTTATATAGGAAACAATGTAAAGGGCATCCATAAAGTATTTCATATTTTATGTTACAGCCTTTTTACAAATTATATGAAACTAATCTCTTTCCTACAAAAATCTACACACAAATACCCCATTATGACAATGTGGACATTTTTAGGAAGTTGACACCCCCAAAATCAATTCAATATATCTCAGAACTGTAAGTTACATTTGATTGGTTCTGGTATCAACATAAAGGTGACACTCCAGAGAGTAGTCCAGAGGTCTAAAAATCAACAGTCCTTTTGGTGAGAGAAAATATGGCACTCAGTGAAAAATGGGGAGAGTTTTATTTTTTTCATGACATTTTGTGATGTATAGAACAGACTCTGACTATTTACTGTAGCAAATTTCATTTAAGCATTGACATTTTGGAAAGGTATTAGCTGAAATAAGTACAGCCTGATTAAATGTTCTGACTAACTGAAAATCTTCTAATGTCACACAAACACACCCAGTCACACTGTAAAAACCGTCCTCAATGGAAAAGATCATAGAACGAGCCTTACTGACAGATTTGATAAGCAAACATCTTTCATGCCGTAAAAAAAACATATCTCCAAAGATACGCAGTTCACCACGACACAAACACTACTGCAAATGAAAAACTTTGATTTAGAGCAGAAAAAGTTTTTTTGTGTGTGTGTTTGGCCTAGTAGTAGATCTTGAGCAATGTCCAAAATAAATCGCAGCACTCAGGATGATTGAGAATCTGTAGTATGACTGTAAATTTGCCGTGCACCAGTGGAATCCATTCAGCTTGAAGG
The DNA here is from genome assembly GCF_904066995.2 of Poecilia reticulata. Classification (NCBI taxonomy): domain Eukaryota; kingdom Metazoa; phylum Chordata; class Actinopteri; order Cyprinodontiformes; family Poeciliidae; genus Poecilia; species Poecilia reticulata. Next base: position 30,823,203 of record NC_088833.1, read on the forward strand.
AGATGAAACAGTTCTGTCTTTAGAATTGGGCGAATTCCCAGTGGGAAGATGTTTCCAGCTTACAGAGACAGGCCCCGGAGAGACGAATCCTTTAGCACACTCAAATTTTCTGTCTTTTGTCATATTTGTTCCACAATGACAAATGTTTTGCGCTTTCAAATATGTAGATTTTATGTTGAGCACGTTTTCAAGGTTTGCTCTACTTCCTGCCATCAGGACAACAGCTGCTGGAGGAAGGTCAGTTTCAAAAGACTGTGCTTGTTAAAGGGACAGTACTGTGTACCTTCCAGGCACATTGCGCCATTTTATAGCACAACCAAGTACCTATGTTACCATTAGCTGCTAAATGCATCAAATATGACTGAAAAGAAGCTTGGCTTCAAATTGGGTCTCTTTAAAAACTCCTGCTCTTTCTGAAACGTTTTTACCAGCATTTCACTGAGAAGTGACTCGTCTAATAAGCTCAGCTGACTCACAGTTCCACCAGGTGTTTGCTAATTGCTGCTGGCTAGTTTGAAGGAGCTGAGAGAGGATTTTGTGGGGGACTGTGATCTGTGTGAAAGAAGCTTGGAAGCTGCAGCTCAGAGGAGGAGCTGCACCACAAAGGTGTTGCTAGGTTCATGCAGACATTTTGCTCAACTGAATGGTTGCCCTGGAGATTAAAGGCTTTCCCTAATGTGCATGAAAGAATCAAAGCAACACTCCAGGTGTGTTTTAAATGATGGAATAACATTATTACATAATGTAAAGCTCAAAGAAGTAAATTTAATAAATTACTATGACTAAAATAAATGAATGAATGAATGAATGAATGAATGAATGAATGAATGAATGAATGAATGAATGAATGAATGAATGAATGTTTACTTAACATTAAATAATTGGGAGCTGTTGTGTTCCCATCCTTTAATGGCGACTTGCAGCACTAAATCTTCATCAGCTCTGAGTAGAGCTCCTGTCCCTGCAGAAGAAAAGGTTCCTAACAGTATCAAACCACAACGACTTGGAACATTTTGAGGGTTATTTATTATTACAGCTTTCTTCTTGTCTTGATCAGGTTATTCTGAATAATCATTCCATTAAAACTGAAACGTGGCACCCAGGATTATTGAGCCATTCATAGTGACAACAGTAACATTAACATGTCTTTTAAAATTAATCTTTCCATATGATTAAACCAAATCAGCACAAAATTAATTTCATTTGCTGTGTTTTTGTAAACTGAATGAGAGACCGTATTTTACAGAAGAAGCACATTTCACAGAAACATGTACTTATTGCTCACAGCAGTTGTTTGGTTTCTAACGAGACACCAACAATCACTCTCTCAAAGCCATCATGTCATGAGGCTCTGCGTTTCCAATGGTACCTGTCGTCACGGCTATATTTGTTGGTTGTTCATTTCACAGGAACATTGCTGCAGAGGCAAGATATTGAATGAACTTCATCTGAACTCAATTTACATAAATGCCTGTGATTAAAAAAAAGAGGCACTACTACTACTGAACAATTCAATTTGTGAGCAAGTGCGCAACTGAACAAGCACGCTTGAAACTGCAGCCGGCTGCCATTACAAACTCCGAAGCCATCGCTCATGTTAGAAATCATTCTGCTGAGCTTATTTAGAGCTGGGAGGGAAAAAAATGAACTTTTACTCTTTCTCAGCAGGTTTTTAATGTTGAAATTCAAAAACTAGACATATGTTTATACATAAAAGCTGCAATTAAATCATGGTAACATGTTTATTACTCTTCATACGTTTTTTTTCTCTATATAACTCTTTTTGTGCCGGCTGGTTTTTGAATGTGTTCAGAACCTTCAATATGATGCTGGTGTGTCTGGGAGTAAACAGTTGAGCAGTAGAGAACTGGATCCATCTGCTTCCTGTCACGAAGAACTGAGGGTTAATTAATAGCAGTGATTTATGTGATGGGAAGTGATGCAATTAAGAGTTCTGCAGGAGAAGTGTGCAACCTGTAACATGGCTCCCCTGACACGGAGACACACCTTACACTTTTCCGGTTTTTTTTTTAAACAAAACATCAAAGACAAAACAGCTGAACTGGAGCTTTCAGAACATATTCAGCTGCTTTCAAGACAATTTGAGGTTATATTTAGGTATTTAGAGGCTTTTTTAATTCAGAAAAGAAGGGCTTAAGTGGAAAAGGGTTATGCAGCAGCACAGACCACCAGTTTATCAGCTGAAGAGGAGCTTTAGACAAGTGTAAGTGTTGAATTTCTCTTTTTCTCCCGTACAACCAACAGAGGCTTAAAACAGACTCCGAGTGGGAAAGAGAAACAGTCACAGTGAGTAGAGTCCTTTAGAGAGGTAATATTAAAGAAGAGAGGCATAAAAATGGGAATTCAGTGGGAGGAGAGATAGAATAGGCAAGTGAGCAGGGATGGAAAGAGAGCAGGACAGCAGAGAGAATGGGTAATTTCAGCCTGTGGGCACACACCGGGAATCAATATTTAATTTCTTTGTCAGCTATGATACGGGGAGAGTAAAATCATTTGGAGATCTCAGCCCACCACTCAATATCACTCAATCTACAGAATCATGTGTGCTACATGGAATGGTTTGCTGGACTCGGGCGTAACAGGATGAAACTAGATAATCTCCCAGAGTATATTGACTCTACATCACCAGACAGGAACACGGCTATAAATTCACAGATAATATCTTATTTTCATTTCCACACCAAACAGTTTGCGGACTAAGGACGCAGTGCATAAAGAAATGAGTTACATCAAATATAACCAACCACCGACTGAAACTGAAACTCCTCATGGGCTGAAAACTGTGGGGGGAAATCTCAAACTCATATCAATACTTATTCAAGCAACTGTCAAATTCTCTTATGAAATTGAAATGTGAGGTGTTTTGTCACCAATTACGATGTCCAACTACTTTCCACAGTGTTCAGAGTAAGTTCTGCCTTGGTTGTCGTGTCTGGAATGACAGGATATGAGCCGATGGTTGCTGAAAATATTTCTGAACTACTTTCCCACCATAAATCAGATTTCTGAAAAATTTTGTCATGTTGGTTTGGACTTCGTGTCATGTCAGTGATACCTGTTGGTACATATGCAACATCAACATCTGAAAGTAGTAACTCCAAAACAGACTGGGGTACCAAACCATCAGTAATTCTACAAAGACAATACAAACTAACTACAAACTCCAGGGTAAAATGTTATGGTCAGGGAACTATTGTACCAACACATAAATGATGGCATTTCTATATTTTTAAGAAGACAGTGTTGTGGAAGTATTATATATTCAACATCTAGCCTGTCACTTCCAAGGATCACCTCATCTTCTATGACCAACTCTAAAGTCCAGCCAGTGTTCTTCCAACATGAATATTAGATGAGCAGATAGAAGGTTAAGTTTAAGGGAAACTCAGGAAGTGATGTTTCCAATGTGGGGCTGGAACTGTATGGACTCAGCTCACAGCAGGAAAGCAACTCATCACATTGCAATTGGGGATAAAACACAACTAGAATACATGTAAAGTGATGTCATAGCAACAAATGGTGGAGAAAAGATAATTGTGCGTTCAATCTCCTCTGGCCAGCTTTTAGACATTTGATTCAGTTTCTTTCCACACTGCAGATGATACTGGTTCAATGGGTCACTCTAAGTCAGTGGTCCCCAAACTACGGCCCGTCTCCACATTTGGTCCGGCCCCCTGAACAATACCAGAGAGCATTCAGATTTTTTTTCATATATTGTATTTTCCGGTTTATATGTGGATTTTTCTTCAACCACCAGGTGGCTCTTTAGCAGGAAGTGTGTCCTGTAAACTGGGTGTTTTGGTTTGCATGGCGCAGTGCTGCCATCTGTTGGACTTTTAGGGAACTGCTTGACTTTTATATTATTTAATCAGTTTGTTTGTCTGTTTGCTAGTGGTAGAGCAGATGAACGCCGCATTCCAGGTCGAATTCGAAGCAATGCCTGTAAGTAGCAGCTTATACTTCAAAACAAGCCTTTCTGTTAACATATGAGGAATTCATATGTTAAAGTTACTTTCCCTCAATGGAATATATACTAGTCAGTCCCAGTGACCGTTTCACTAACGGTTTTTGCCCATGTGCTTTCTGGGTAAAAATCAATCGAGAAACGACCCCCCACCGAACAGTTTCAACCTTCAAACCTCCCCCCACCCCACCCACCCCCGCTGTCAACAATTTTCGGCAGCGCAGGTAATAAACGTGTAAAACTTTTTCTGTTACAAACTGACTCCGGCCCCCCACCAGAGAAGGGAAAAGTTATGTGGCCCTCACAGGAAAAAGTTTGGGGACCCCTGCTCTAAGTCATCCACTCTACTGCAGATGACTTGCATAACAGATTTGCTGGATGTCATTCCACTTTGAATTCTTTGCATATATGTATATTAGCTTGATACAAACCAGCTCCTTGTTCTTTGCTTTGTACAAAGAGTCCAATCCCTTAGCTATTGAGAAGCAATGACTTGCTAGAGGTCTGGACTCAGTTGAGAAGATTGAATCTGTTTTTACCTAATCGCTAACACTTAGCCATGACGTATGTAACGGGCCAGCTTGATGAAGCCTACCGGAAATTGTGTTTGCTGTAAACAACCTTGAGGCCGGTAGGGCCACTATACCTTTGCCAGCAACAAAACGCCTTAGACGTTCCTCTTGCTCCGACTTTAGTTGCTCAATATTTGGAAGCATGGCCAACATGGACTGAGTGACTTTGCTCGCTTTCTGTGTTACCGATAGAAATAGTATTTAAAGGTTAGTAGCTTCTACTACTTGTTACTACTTAGTTACTACTACTCACACCGTGTTTTGGTGATTGGAAACATATGGGTCCTCATCCTGCCTTGTTTGAGTTACAAATGTTGTTTTCCATTCTGAAGCAAGTTTAACCCGGCAAGTACAAAGTAATTCCTCAATAAACAAAAGTCCCCAGAGATTCTGATCAACTTAAAGTACGAAGGGAAAAAATACTTCTGTTGAGCTTAATGGATAGCAGTTTGTGTGTGTGTATGTTAAAGAAGGTTAAAATAATTTAAGATTTTTTTTCAAATATTAGTGATGTTGGTTTTAATAAATTCTGTACATTTACTATAGTAAATTTAAATGGAGAGAGATGACTAGACAGACTGAAAGTGCAAATATTTGTGCCAGTTTTTTGTTTTTTTAAGAGCAACTTAAGCATATTCCTCTTGTGGCATACATTAGCATTGCAACATATCAAATCAGCAGAGAATGGTGGAGAACAGACCACAATCAGAATGCAATGAGCAGCAAAAAGTGCCAAATGAGAAAACCATTGTGTATTATGTTTGTGATGATGATAATAATAATTCTGTTGCAGGCGGCACTCTTTGGAAAAAACCATTTGCAGCTGTTGAACTGAAAAAAAAATTTCCAAGCCATTCAAAACGTAAGTGACTGGAATATTGCAGAAATGAAGAGGGAATGAGCTGGAAGAAGACAAAAGCACAAAAGGGCTGAAACAAAGAGTCAAAATGGAGCATTTTCTCTTTTTCTATCATTGGAAAAAAAAAGGGAAAATCGACAGAAAGCCACTTCCATATAGCTATGGCACAGAATGCAACTGAGCCAGAGATGGCCTAAAAATATCAAATTAAATCCAACACTGGCAAATAGTTTTAAATACTTTGCAACCAATTAACATTGCTTACTTCACAAACAAACTCTTTGACACCTGTTTGCACTCGGCTCCTGTTGGGTTTATGTGGGAGTCTTTGGCTTCCTCCCACATTCATATCAGCTAATTAACTTGTCATATTCATTAAACAAAAGAAGTGAGCGGCTTTCTCTCTTTTGCAGATTCGAGTTTTATGGAAAACGCTTCACCTGCCTGTGCTTACAGTGATGGCAAAGATAAAGACACATCTGATGTAAACCTCAATTATTATAACGTAATCAGCATCTGGAAACAAATCCGTAATCCCGACCTTTCCTCCCTCTGTTTGATCTCATTTAATCCTTCATTATACCTTCTGCAGAGATTCAACTCCAGCTGAAGTGCAATTAAGAAACCTTTATACTGAAAGAGTGTTTGGCCTCACCAGATGGCGACTCAGTGCTTCACACTGCTGTGCTAACAATGGATCTCACTGATCAAAACTGCCATTGATTAGAATCAAATGTGGAGACGACTAAGAAATACTAATCATTTATAGTAAAAAAAGATATTTATACACACTTCCACTGGTGTTTAAAAAGTTTTGCTACAGTCATTTTTGTGTTGTAGAAGTTTGCAAAGCTTCACTTTTAACAGGTATGGTCACAAGCTTTTTCAAGCATGATGTTAAGTCAATAATAAAAATGTGTAATTTGAATCCTACACAGCTCAAAATTTAAAGGCCTATCTTCCAAAATCTCTTTTATGTCAACGCTCCCTGAAAAAGCTGCAGCAGAACGCCTCATTTCTTTTATGGCAAAACATGAAATCTTTGACAAACATCAGTCTGCTCCACTCCACACAAACAGCTTTACTCAAAGTGTCTGTGACACTTTGATGGCGGTGCACTCTGGAAGACCTGCTGGATCTGACATCTGTCTTTGACTCTGCATCAGTGGTGGTGAAAGCGCTCAATCACTGGACTTAAGTAAACATTCAAATAGAGACAAAAATATACTTAACATATTTACTTTCTAAATATATTTCCTAATGCAAAGCTCTGAAACATCTTTGCATCTACTGTATGTATATTGTCTTCATTACATTAGTAGTGTTGTGCCATTTTAATGAACAATGCTGCAGTTAATGCATGTTTTTATTGTGTTTTCCCTTTGTGAATGTTTCCCTTTGTGAATGTTTCCCTTTGTGAATGTTTCTGGATGTCACAGACTGGATGCTGTGACAGCAGCATCGAGGACTGGAGCCTCTCTACGGTGTCCCAAATATTTGATTTTTATTTGCAAAAAAATAAGACAAAATAAAACAATGTATTGTTTTACTGCCACTTCATTAGTAGTCACTTTGTTAGCTTTTCATGCTAATTTCTAAGAAAGCACAGGCTTGGGATTGCTCTCTGTCACTACTGTCTGCTTGCCTTCTATTGATCAACTTTAAAGAAAACACTTATAAAAAAAGAGAACTTAGGAAGCAGAAATTGATTAATTGGTGCTTCATGCAGTTACACATTTCCCGAGCTTCACATTGCTTAAAAATTACATAATAATCAATCTTGGATTAATTTCTGGGTCAAGTAATTACCTAAATAAATGTCAAGAAACCTTTGGCAGTGTGACTGCATGCTTCTCTATTTTACACAAACAACACGCCTCATATTGCCTCTGCAAGGCAGGCAAGCCACAAAACTGCTGTTGGACAAATGCATCACATCACAGAAAATGACAAATGTCAGAGCCAGGAGTAATGACAGCGCTCATTCCTCACCTAACACACATTTTCATATGCGTTCCCCTACTTATGTTCTGCCGCTGTGATATGAAACTGTGATGGAGGGGCCACGCTGTCAGCTGCATAAATGCCTTTGAGGCCGAGCGGCTTCTCCTTGAGATTATGCAGATTCATGGAGCCTGGCACAGTCGCACAATGCCTTCCCTGACAATACAAGAACTATGGTAATTCAAACATATTGCCAACAGCGTACTATTTCAAACATTATGCCAAGTGCGCTGTCGAACCGTCTTGGATGGCTGTAAAGTCACACACTCATTCTGGTGATTTATCGTCAGCTTCCTTCCTTCTGGCTTTATGTGAGAAAGCATATAAATTAGACATACTTGCATATTCCTTCATTTAGATGATGTTCAGTTTTAACATTTATGATGTGAATCGGAAGCCAGCAGACTGTCATCCTCTCCTTCACTTTAAACCTGTCATGGTATCTCAATCCAATTAAAATATTGGCCATATATTTTTCTACTGAGTTTGCACAAACAAGACATTTCATATGAAATGTGTGAATTATTTAAACTGAAAGTTCTAGATGAAATGTTTTTATTTGATTCTATTTTTGAGCAGGTTTGAGACTTTGGAACTACATTTGTGTCAAAATCGATCTTATGAGAGACTTCATAGAGCAGCACTGTAAAAAGTTTCTACCCCTAACAGATTTGTTTTTAGATCATCTAATTGCAAAATCAGACAAAGCTAACCTGAGAAAATACAAAATGTAAATCTTGCAAACCAAATAAATGGCTATGGCACCCCTGAGCATTTGTGTAGCATCTACCATGGAGCATTAGTGACGATTGTTTTATATTGCTATGGGGGAACTGTGGCCCAGCATGCATTGTAGTAACATTTGAATTCAGGCACTTTGGAGGGCTTTGAGGTGTTTCCATCCCCTTAATCAAACTTAAGTCTGGACTTTTACTAGGTCAGTTTGAGGTGGCCATGCTGGGGATTTTGGATTATTCTCCTACTTGTATATTATTCTTATACAATAAGAATAATAAATGATAGAGATGGTATTCCACATGTCTTAGCTTTAATGTGTTTATTTGGGTCTTTCCATGAGCTCACACCAGAATGTCTATATCCTCTGACCTCTGACCTCAACAAGGCATTTCAGGCAACTCAAATGTTGCTCACTGAGTGCGTTCCTTTTTTTGCACTGTGTGCTGTAAACCTGAGGGATGTTTGTGTAATAGATCCCAAGTTTTGCCCATCTGACAACAAAGAGCATTCCGTATTCAAGGTCACTTAAATCTGTTGTTTCCCTTTCTGATGCTCAGTTTGAACCTCAAGAGGTCCTCTTCACCTCGTCTATTGGTTTGCTGGTATGTGATTTACTTTTTGTGTTAAGAAAGCATTTCAACAGGCATACCCACTGGAGTGGGTAGTGAGTATCACTTCTTGGCAGCAGTAACAGTTCCCATTAGGTTAAAGTAACAACAGCATAGTTTGTTACTTTTTATACTGATCTGAGTCTTAATGAGAACTTTCTGCTTTCCTGTTGGAATACATATGTAGTCAGCACCTTAGTTGGGAAACTAGAAGGAAAAAAATCTAACAAAAAACATGACTACTCACTTAAACCTGAACAGCTGGATCTGTGACAAACAAGGTTGGAAGCGGATCTAAGGTTGTCCTTCCTGCTCACGGCTCCACAGCAGGACAGAAAACGGCATTTTCTGTTATTCCACTACGATGTAAACCTGTGTGCATTTTCGAAATGCAAGTGCCACTGAAACTTTAACTGAGCTATAAGATTAAGCCTTTCAACAATACGCTCACCTGGTGTGGAATCCAAAGCAGGCTGAATGTGTCCAGACAGCACCATATGCCAAATGCAAAGTAACCTGGAAGTTGTGTCAGAGCCAAACAGTTGATGCGAGTCATGTGGTTGCTGTATGTTTGTTTTTGCACACACTTTTCTACAGACAGCCTCATTTGTTGACAATGACATCACAATTTCCATCCCGGAGTTCTTAATAATTTGACAGTCTTTGTAGTTGTGAAGGGAAGAATTGTATAAATGTACATAATTCCTCACCGCATTAGATTAATGTTCCTCAAAAACGATTTATGTCTCCCAAGTAAGACATGGACAGTGGAGTTAGAGCGCATTTCCACATAAAACACAGCAACAAACTTCTGACCAATAACACAACACTTCAAACACAGCTCTGTGGAAATAGTTTTATCCAGGCCTGGTGTCAAGTTTGACAGGCGGATGATCTGAACATATTCTATGTTCACAGTATCTGAGTGTTGGGGTCAGAGTTCAACAAAACAAGAAGAAGTACATTTCAAAAGCTGGGTTTCCTTTCTCCAATTTTAAAGAGAAAATAACAACAAACTCAAAGAAACAAACTAACTACCTTTCACTTATATGCTTTGCGATCCTGTTATAAATGTGTATACATTTTTTTTTGATATTCTAAGGTAAAAAAGACAAAAAAACAACACAATTTGGCAATTGCAATGTTTCCATTAAGTAAGACATGCAATTAAAATCACAGGTGAATAAGTTTGTTCACACAGTGAGTCATTAAAATCATGGAGGTGACGTTTGTGAACAGGAGGTACTGTATATTTTCAATCAACTTTCAGCCAATCAGAGGAGATGTCTGCATCTTATTCAGGCGTTGGAACAACAAGCCCCACCTAACTTGGGAGCGCCAACGCATGCAGCATTTTGGGCAGAATGTAGTGGGTGATTTATCAGAACAGTTGTGGATTCAACATTTATGAATGACAAATGCAACTTAGATGAACTTTTTCTTGCTGTGAGACCATCTGTGCATTGTCCAGGGATGCCAGTGCCTACAAAAAAGTAAGTTGCTATTTTTGCATAAAAAAAGCAACTTATCTTTTTTCATGTCATACAATGCAAAAAAGTTTTTCTAGAGTAGTTTTGCAAAATACATCAATTCTGATAAAAAAAATATAAAATAAAACTCACCCAAAACTTCTATTTTTTATTTTTTTATTGCCATGCTTCCATTAAGCAAATGTCTTTTTTGAATTCCAATTTGAGCAATTTTATGGTCAATGGAAACTCGGTTAGTGTGACAGAGCAGGGATCAGTAGTCATGTAAAAAAACTGGAAGTGAAACTAACCCCCAAATCAACTTTTTCTTGCTGATAAACTGTCAAAATAGATTAGATTATTAGGTCTGTGCCAGCCCGGTGGTGAGTCAAGAGTTGGAAGCGTGAACATCACCATGGCAACTGGCGAGCATTGATAGATAGCAATAATCAGGTTTTACAAATCTGTGATTTATTTGCAATGGGTCTGCTCTGCTCTGACTGTTGGTGGAGGTATGTTGTTGAATACATGACTGTGTAGTGCTTGATTCTGACTTTCTGAAGAGCTGAGGAAGCTGGAGAAGCTAATGGCGGCTAATGGCCACTCTCACACTGCGGCTGAGCTGCAGAGCGCTGTCGGCATAAACGTCTCTAACAACACAGAAAGAGTTGCTAGTTTTGTCACTCCTATAGTGACTTTTGAAGAAAGTCACTATAGGAGTCTGAAAAATTGATAGGTGTTAATACAAAATGGATAAGTTGACAATGTTTCTTTTTGTCCCGATCACACCTCACTCATCCCCATACTAGGTCATATATCTTGGCTCCGCACACTTTGAGTTTTTCAAAATTTGCCAGGGGTTTAGCTTTAGTTACACTTTAGTTAGAAAAATTGCCTAGACAGCACCGCTCAGTCCACATGAGAGAAACATTAGAGTTAGGTTTTGTCAAATGCCGACATATTGCATGTTCAGCTATATTTCATTGCTGGAAGGTTGACAGCAGGCCACCAAGAACTAACACAAGTTAGCATGTCATTTATTTGTATTGTAAGATTTTTTTCCGGACTTTTGCTGCTATTGAAGTAACAGAAAACGATCGAGGTTGGGGTAACTGTGCAGGACAGGCTGTCTTAGCTTCATGACTTTCAGTGACACAAATAATAAAAGAAAACATAAGCACACACAATGCATAGTAATGAGATGTGACTTTGAAGTGTGTTTGGTCTCATTATACAGCAACACTATGAATCCTTAATCTGAACCAGAGGGTGAAACACGTCTCAGAGGAATGGCTTTCTACTTCTCTTCAGTCGGGTTGGAGTTGACTAAACACAGGTGCTCAACTCCACAGACACAGACCCCCTGCAAGTTTAATATTCCCCCCATCATGTCTCCCTGTGGCTTTGATCCACTGCAGTGTCTTCCTCCTGCCTGCTATTTTCCACACAAACACCCATCTGGTACGACCACAACTGTTTCAACTTTCAGCTTCAAGTACTTTTATTGCATCTATTCTAATTATTGTGTGCAGAAACTCTGACAACTAACCAGAGGAATTAAGTAAGTTTGAGCATTTGAGTGAATGTAGCTGTTGCAGCGAAAAGTTTAAGGTCAGCATAACTCGGGCTGTTTGGTTGACTTACCGCAGTTTTAGCTAAAGGTTTTGTGAACACGATTCCTCTACATACTCCCATTTCCTCCTGCAGTCCAAAAACATGTATGTTTTATAAATTAGCTTTGACTGAGTATGTAAACTGTATTCACACACTTCAAGGTGGGGCTAGAGGGCCTTTTTGCCAACTCGAAGGTCGAGGACAAAGTATCCAAAAATTATAAGTGGTAGTTACCTTACAATGTGTTTCTACTAAAATCTAAAAGTAACCATCTAAGATATTGCTTACCAAAGATACTGCAACTGATCAGCTCATCTGATATAATATGTCAGCCAGACATAAATGTAAAGGTATCTTCAAATTATGGTATTTTAAAAACTAAAATAGAAAAATAATACATGCAAATACTAAAATTACAAAGTCACAAATTCAGAAGAAGAAACCGTTTCCAAATCAAAACATACAGGGTGAATGTATAACAGACATTCATCCTGTATGTTAGAACAGGATGAATGAAGTGCATCCATTGCATAGTAGGCTCAGAAAGAAGAAGCTAGCATTAGCATAAAGTTTATACACGAATAAGAAGTCTTAACTTTGTGTGATGGTGTGTCTGCTTTTGCTTTTTTTCTTCATTCAGTGAAGCCTCTCACAGTGGTAGTGTCAGGGTCTGTTTGTCCTCCCCTTTTCCTAGTTTCTTAGTTTGTTTTCCTTAGTTTTATTTCCACCTGTCCCTGGAACCACCACTTCTCAAGACATCCAGCAGATGTCACCCATGCTCCACCCCTGAGAAGTGTCCTGGTTCAACCCGGACACACACCTGCAGCTGGTTTAGAGGGCGTGGACCTGCGATATAAGCAGCAGCTACACTCCGTCTCACCGCCTGAGTGTTTGCCTACCACGGTAACCAGCGTTCCAGAAAGAGGCCTTCTGTGATTACTCTCGTCTAACCCTTGTTGTCTCCCTCGCCAGATTCTCCCGCCGTCTTCTAGTTGTTTCCCGGAAACCAGCTGCCCCCGCATTCGTGTAAGTCTGTCTCCCCGCTGTGGATCACCTCCCTCCTGTGTGATTTCCCGACGCTGCCGGTGTTCCCGGTCAGACGCCACTCCCTGTGTGTGTGTGCGTGATCTCCCCTCGTCGATCCCTCCCCGGGATTTCCCCTTCGGGACGCTACGGGCCAGGAGGCCCACGCCCGAACTTCCCGGAGGACCGCCTGGACGGATCAGGCTCCAGGCCGTGCCCGACATCAGAGCTAAGCATCGCTCGTCAACGGACACTCGGCTCGCGCTCCGCTTCGCCCCTAATACCTCCACGCCAAGTAAGCTCACCTCAGTCATTTCCTGGAGAAACTCCGCTGAGTTCTCGCTAACCCTGCTTTTTCCCGTTGGCAGTAGAAGAACCGGTCCGCCGATTCGGCTTCGCCACCAGCTCCCTGATCCTTCAATAAACATTATTGTTTCTGACTCGCTCTGTCTGACTGTGTTCTTGCATGTGGGTTCGCAACCTTAAAACCGACATGACAGAACACTCAGGCCAGTTCGGAACCTCAGCAGACGCTATCAGACGGGCGCTGTCCGAACAACACGCGCTAGTCCAGTCACATGACTCCGCATTACGGGAGTTAGCTAGTCGTCAAGCCGAGACTAACGATAAACTAACAGAATTAACCACTTTCCTACGGAATTCAGTTCAGCAGGCTCCCAGCTCTCAACCTTCCCCGACAGTGGCTCCGGATCCACCAGCCCGCTCCATGTTTTCGGACGTCCGACCCTCAGCGCCAGAGAAATTTTCAGGTGACGTCCGGAAGGTCAAGGGGTTTATTCTCCAATGCAATATCATCTTTAATCATTCACCGCAGAGTTTTTTGCATGACAGTGCTAAGATTTCCTACGTGTTATCCCTGTTGACGGGCCGAGCCCTAGAGTGGGCCGAAGCCCGGTTTTCTTCAGCCTCTAACTATGGGTGTACCTTCCCCGAGTTTTTGAAGGAGTTACAGCAGGTGTTTTGTCAAGAGGCTGAGAAGACTTCAGCCTCCCGTGAACTACACGGATTGAAGCAAGGCCAGAAGACTGTGTCAGACTTTGCCATCGATTTTAGAATCTTGGCCGCTGCTTCAGGCTGGAACCCTGCTGCGCTTAAAAGCGCATTCTTTCATGGGTTAAATGAGCAGATAAAGGACCAACTGGCTACTCTAGATGAACCAGAGTCTCTGGATGAATTTATTAACTTGGCCATAAGATTAGACAACCGGATTCGGTCAAGGATGAGTGAGCGATCCCGCCGCACCGCCCTTCCGCGCTCCGCACAGGTCAGTAACCAGTCGACTGTCCAACCTCCACCCACCTTTCCCTCATCTACAGGACCAGAACCCATGCAACTGGGACACGCTAAGCTAACCCCAGAGGAGCGGCAGAGGAGGATGCGCTCCCGGCTTTGCCTTTACTGTGGTGAACCCAATCATGTAATCGCTAACTGTCCAATACGTTTAAACCCGCAGGTCCGGCAGTAAGGACGGGGAGACTGCCGGAGACTACAGCAGTAAGATCTCGCTTAATCATCCCTGTCTCCATAATCATTAACGAACCATATTCTTTATCAGCCCTCATTGACTCAGGGTGTGAACAGAACCTCATTAATTCAGACATCGTCGAGCAACTGTCTATTGAAATCGAGCCGCTTCCAGTTCCTCTCCGGGTATCAGCCCTCGACGGAGGGAACCTGCCACAGATCACCCATCAAACCAAGCCAGTGCGTCTACTCACTTCAGGTAATCACACAGAAGAGATTACTTTCCTCGTGTTTCCTGCCGCCAGTGCCTCCATCATCCTTGGTTTCGACTGGTTATACAAGCACAACCCGCACATAGACTGGGCCGAGACCAAGATTGAGTCGTGGTCCACAAAGTGTCACAGTACCTGCCTTCATTCCGCCTTTCCAGTCGTCACTACGCCTACAGAGCCAGCTGAGATCGACCCATCTGACGTCTCCTCCATTCCCCGTGAGTACCATGATCTAGCTCCTGTTTTCAGTAAGGACAAAGCCCTGTCTCTGCCACCCCACAGACCGTATGACTGTGCCATCGATCTACTGCCTGGCGCCCCATTACCCAACAGTAAGCTATATAACATTTCTAGAGCAGAAAGGCAAACCATGGAGGAGTACATAAACAAGTCTCTAGCTGCAGGGATTATCCGCACCTCATCCTCTCCCCTCGGAGCAGGGTTCTTCTTCGTGGGGAAAAAGGATGGCTCTCTCCGGCCCTGTATTGACTACCGTGGACTCAACCAGATCACCATCAAGAATAAGTACCCGTTGCCATTATTATCCTCAGCCTTTGAGCCCGTCCAAGAAGCAACCATATTCACAAAACTAGATCTCAGGAACGCTTACCACCTCCTTCGCATAAGGGAGGGTGATGAGTGGAAGACGGCGTTTAAAACCCCCATGGGCCACTATGAATATTTGGTCATGCCGTTTGGGTTGTCTAACGCACCTGCTTTCTTCCAGGCCCTGGTGAACGACGTCCTGAGGGATCTCATCAATGTCTTTGTGTTCGTCTACCTGGATGATATCCTGATATATTCCAAATCCCTCGCGGAGCACAAACAACATGTCCGTCTGGTTCTCCAACGCCTTCTGGAGAATAAGCTGTATGTAAAAGCGGAAAAGTGTGAGTTTCACCGCCCTTCAGTAACCTTCCTAGGGTACATCCTCGAAAGGGGACAGGTTAGAGCATCCGAGGACAAGATCAAGGCAGTACTCGACTGGCCTAAACCCGAAAACCGCAAACAACTACAGCGCTTTTTGGGGTTTGCAAACTTCTACAGGAGGTTCATACGCAATTACAGTCAGACTGCTTCACCCCTCACCGCTCTCACTTCCAGCAAGAGAGAATACGTCTGGACCCCTCAAGCGGAGGCCGCCTTCGAGGAGCTCAAGTCCCGGTTTGCACACGCTCCCATTCTGGTCCAGCCTGACCCCAAGAAGCAATTCATTCTGGAAGTTGACGCCTCCGACACCGGGGTCGGCGCGGTTCTTTCCCAGATGTCTACCCACGACCATAAGCTCCATCCATGCGCCTTCTTTTCCCGTAGACTCTCACCAGCTGAGAGGAATTATGACGTGGGCGACAGAGAGCTTCTCGCGATTAAACTCGCCTTGGAGGAGTGGCGCCACTGGCTGGAGGGCGCCGAACACCCCGTACTGGTCTGGACCGATCACAAGAACCTGACATACTTGCAAGCAGCCAAGAAATCCAATCCCCGCCAGTCTCGTTGGTCTCTGTTCTTTTCTCGATTTAACCTATCTATCACATTTCGCCCAGGTTCAAGGAATGTTAAACCCGATGCTCTATCTCGAGTCTATTCCCCAGATGACGCTGAGGTGGTCCCAGCTCCCATCCTGCCTCCCAGTTGCACCGTGGGAATGGTCACCTGGGAGATCGAAGACATCGTCCATCAAGCTCAGCAAACAGAACCAGCCCCAGAGTCCTGCCCACCGGGTAAGGTGTATGTTCCGTCCTCTGTCCGATCCCGTTTTCTCCAGTGGATACACAATTCTAAGTTCTCAGGTCACCCCGGCGTTAGCCGCACGATTGGGCTAATAAACAGACGGTTTTGGTGGGCCTCCGTACACAAGGATGTCAAGGAGTTTGTTTCAGCCTGCCCAATCTGTGCCCGGAACAAGTCATCCAATCAACCCCCCGCAGGACTCCTACAACCACTACCCATACCTAAGCGCCCTTGGTCCCACGTGGCCATAGATTTCGTTACCGGACTCCCAACCAGTAAAGGTATGACCACCATCCTCACCATCGTCGACCGTTTCTCCAAGGCATGTCACCTTGTTCCCCTACGTAAGCTGCCCACGGCTGCCCAGACTGCCCTGTTATTAATTAAACATGTCTTTAAACTACATGGCATCCCGCAGGAAATCCTCTCGGATCGCGGCCCCCAGTTCATATCACAGGTCTGGCGTCAGTTCTGCTCGGCTCTGGGGGCTAAGGTATCCCTCACTTCTGGCTACCATCCACAAACCAATGGCCAGACAGAACGTATGAACCAAGAGCTAGAGACGACTCTGCGATGCCTGACCTCCACGAACCCCAACGATTGGGCCCAATACCTCCCATGGGTCGAGTATGCACATAACAGCCACATTTCTGCAGCCACAGGTCTCTCTCCGTTTGAAGTGGTCCTGGGTTACCAACCACCACTCCTCCCCTCTGACGAGGAGAACCTCTCGATCACGTCGGTACAACACCACATCCGACGAAGCCATAAGATTTGGAAGGACACTATCACTGCCCTCAACAACACCTCCGCTACCAATAAACGCCTGGCTGACCGTCGTAGAACCCCTGCACCTGCTTATATAGTGGGACAAAAGGTATGGTTGTCCACACACAACATTCCCCTCAAGTCTATGTCTAGAAAGTTGTCTCCAAGGTTCATTGGCCCCTTTGAAGTGCTGGCAGTCATTAGCCCCTCAGCTGTACGCCTCCGCCTTCCCCCGTCTCTGCGTGTCCACCCAACCTTCCACGTTTCCCAAATTAAGCCAGTGCTCTCCAGTGAACTTTGCCCTCCGGCCGAACCCCCTCCACCCGCCCGGGTCATCGATGGCCATCCGGCCTTCTCCGTCCGCCGGATTGTCGCCACTCGGCGACGAGGTCGGGGTCACCAGTTCCTTGTCGACTGGGAGGGTTATGGTCCTGAGGAACGTTCCTGGGTTCCGGGATCATTCATTTTAGACCCCTCCCTTATTAGAGACTTTAGGGACTCCCAGACCCCGTCCTCTGTTCGGCCGCCAGGTGGCGTCCGTTGAGGGGGGGGTACTGTCAGGGTCTGTTTGTCCTCCCCTTTTCCTAGTTTCTTAGTTTGTTTTCCTTAGTTTTATTTCCACCTGTCCCTGGAACCACCACTTCTCAAGACATCCAGCAGATGTCACCCATGCTCCACCCCTGAGAAGTGTCCTGGTTCAACCCGGACACACACCTGCAGCTGGTTTAGAGGGCGTGGACCTGCGATATAAGCAGCAGCTACACTCCGTCTCACCGCCTGAGTGTTTGCCTACCACGGTAACCAGCGTTCCAGAAAGAGGCCTTCTGTGATTACTCTCGTCTAACCCTTGTTGTCTCCCTCGCCAGATTCTCCCGCCGTCTTCTAGTTGTTTCCCGGAAACCAGCTGCCCCCGCATTCGTGTAAGTCTGTCTCCCCGCTGTGGATCACCTCCCTCCTGTGTGATTTCCCGACGCTGCCGGTGTTCCCGGTCAGACGCCACTCCCTGTGTGTGTGTGCGTGATCTCCCCTCGTCGATCCCTCCCCGGGATTTCCCCTTCGGGACGCTACGGGCCAGGAGGCCCACGCCCGAACTTCCCGGAGGACCGCCTGGACGGATCAGGCTCCAGGCCGTGCCCGACATCAGAGCTAAGCATCGCTCGTCAACGGACACTCGGCTCGCGCTCCGCTTCGCCCCTAATACCTCCACGCCAAGTAAGCTCACCTCAGTCATTTCCTGGAGAAACTCCGCTGAGTTCTCGCTAACCCTGCTTTTTCCCGTTGGCAGTAGAAGAACCGGTCCGCCGATTCGGCTTCGCCACCAGCTCCCTGATCCTTCAATAAACATTATTGTTTCTGACTCGCTCTGTCTGACTGTGTTCTTGCATGTGGGTTCGCAACCTTAAAACCGACATGACAGGTAGAGCATCCACAGGTTCTACTCAAGTAAGAGTAGTGATGCTTTATAAAAATATTACAAGTAAACGTGTAGTAAAAATACTCCTAAAAGTATATTCTATTCTAAAAACTTGCTCAAGTAAATAACCGAATAGATGGTTGAGGGAATGATGTAATGATGATGTATGATTTATGCAAACAGCCAATCACATGATTTACAGATAAGATTTTGAAATAATTTCCAATGAGAAAATTAAAAAGGTGAGAAATATACATAAATTCAAATGGAAGCATTTGCTCAGCTAACAACAGGATGGGTGTTCACTGAGGTCAACACTGTGGCATTCTTGTTGCGATCCAGCTTCTCGTTTATACGTCTCCAGTGACCAGAGTCTCTGACATCGGCTCTCTTTGAAACCAGGTTCTAGAGTGGAACATTTCGGGAACCCAACCAACTGTGATCAACTCCAAACAGAGACAAAATGATACCTTGTATTAACTGCAATAACCAATGAGAAACCCATGAGCATTTTTAAGAGATAAAAGGCAAGTAAGAGCATATGAAGTATTAATAAATAATGTGGTCTTCCACTGTACAGTCGGCTCCACTGACAACCATTAGTTTCAGCTACCTGCTACATGCCACCCACACACCAGCTGGAGACCAGGCACACATAAATCTGAATAAGAATTCCTAATTAAA
The DNA here is from genome assembly GCF_904066995.2 of Poecilia reticulata. Lineage (NCBI taxonomy): Eukaryota > Metazoa > Chordata > Actinopteri > Cyprinodontiformes > Poeciliidae > Poecilia > Poecilia reticulata. Next base: position 30,842,429 of record NC_088833.1, read on the forward strand.
GCACAAGCTTCCGTCCATTTGTTTCACAGTCGCCTCGCCTCCTTTGTTGCTTTCTTTCTGACCTGCTTTCTCTTGTTGTTTCCCTTCCATGTCCATTTACAAACTTAATGTCCCTCCTCTTCCATGTACATTCCCAACAAAAAGAGTAAGTATTTTTTATTATAATTGGTTCCTAAGCACCCATTTCAAAGCTATCAGTACATTAGCATCTGGGTTTGGAAGACAAGCCCTAAGTAAGATAAGTAGCAAGTAAAGCCATTGTGGAAAAAGGATTGATGATGTTTAAAACCATTTCTACATATTGGGAGGTGGGAGATCTGTCTGGGGGGATCTCAGAGTAAGGGGCCAAACAGCACAAGTGCAGCAATAATGCTTTTCCTTGGACTGTTTGATAGAGGATATAACAACACAACTTGAAAACTAGAAGAAGTTAGTAGATTGTAGCCAGGGGTGCATTCACACCAGCCCTGTTTAGTCTACTTTACTCAAACTCCAGCTCATTTTCCTAGAAGGTCCGGTTTGTTTGCATGATATGGATCAAAAAAATTAACTGTGGTCTGCATAAAACCCTCAGTCTCAGTTTCACTACAGTGAATTCTAGCACTGTCTGAATGCGTATGTGAATGCCAAGCAGACTGGAAACCGCTCCAAAAGCAGAAAGTATACAATAGAGCAAAAACAAAAGAAAAATCCCACAATCCCTAAAACCTGAAACGACTCCATTTTTGTGAACAATTCATAAAGAAGGACGTTGGAAGAATTTTTTCTGAGGTTTTTCTGTTGTTTTCTTTGGTGGTTCTTGATGCAGCGCCACCACAGGCGAGGGAGGGAAAAGGTTTTCAAAGGGTTCAGATCGTTTACCACAGCAGAGCATGAAAGTGAACCGCACCAGCTGAAAATGTAACAAATGTTGCAACACTGATCCCTAATTGAACCAAGTCTACTGGACTATTAGGTGTGAAAACACAGTAAGAGTGTGGAGCCAATACATTCCTCCATTTGTCACATCAGCTTCGTCTCACCATTCACGACTTCACCATGTAGCACATTTCAAAGTAATGATGCCCTACTTCCTGTCCTTCAAACCATCTGCCTCAAATTAATGGCAACAAAAAAGCTTCTGAAAACCGGAGAGAACTTTATCGTTTTTTTACTTCTTTCCAAAGATGACATGCTTTGACTCCAGAACTCAGTTCCTGACCCTGTCTTTTTCCTGAACAAAGATGCTGAAGACCCCCATGTACTCAGGCGTACTTCAGTCTGTGGAGAACTGCATGTACTTGAAGTGGACATCTGCTGGGATGGTCTGCGCAAAGGTACATTTTTTACAACATTTTTACAGCTTTTGTACTGTGTGTTGCACAGTAAACTGTTCAGTGGGAAACTGTGTTCATAAGGAGCTGTTTTGTATGTGACACCGAGCTGATAAGGCTGAGGCTGAGCTCATAAGGATGCGTAGCTGCCACAAGACATGGAGCTAAGGTTCCAACTAGCTCAGCAAACTTGCTGGTATCTATTTAGATTGTGGGAAATGAATGAATTTGTCATGAGAAATAGAGGCAATTGGTACTCTCCACTATGGGATCTTAACCGTCCAGGGACAGTAATATGTGCAGAGTCTCAGCTCTTTGTACTTTTCTTGACTCAGCAACTCAGTGTTCTCTCCCAGATAAATCCATTGTTGTAGCTGGCAGCCATGTTTGTAAATAGACATGGCTGCCAGTGACACTGGGACATTACCGTTTATTGATGATGTGACAGAGGACAGAAGCCGAATATATTCTAAGGTCTCCAGAGACATACAGCGTGCTCAGATCCAGCTAGATGCAGCCAAACTGATAGGACAGCATTTCATTATCCAGATGGACAATGAGCCAAAACACAGGCAACGCAACCCAATAATTTATTACAGCAAAGAAGTGGAACATTCATTCAAATGATCAAGTCCATTTCCTCATCTGAACCCAACTTGCTGAAGACTAAACTTTGGACAGAAAGGTCCACAAACAAACAGGATATCTGGTATCCTAAAGGTTACATGAACCTTGTTAAGTGTTTCTATCTCAGTGGTGTCATTTATTAATGTCTGCAGCATTTTTACATTTGTACAATTGTTCAGTGTTTGTTTTTGTATATATTATCAACGTTTTGAAATTACCCTTTAATTAAGTTTGCTACAAAACATTGGAAAGGAGAAAACCCAGCATCTAGTGGTGAGAGTGTGTTCTGGTTGCAGTCATTATCAGCAAAGGGTTTTTTAACAAGGTATAGGAAATCAACATTTTCTTTTCATTTTTTTAACTTGTCCAATTACTTTGACCTAATAAACAGTTTTGTTTCTTACAGGTTTATTCAATCTTTTTAGTTGTTAACATTTACCACTTTCCACAAGCAGGATGGACAGCCTAATGTTACGCCAAGCTCAGCCCTATTTGAAAGGCTTCTCTGAAAAGAAAACAACTCATTTAAATGAGTTCAGTTAATTATACAAGTTCTCAATACATTTTTAAATATTCAGCTAAATTACTCCTGATATCTACATAAAGGATCTGATTTCTCTGCCACTTGCAAAGAAAGTGTACAGCATGAAAAGTCAGGTCTGACTGGAACTTCAAAACACATTTTGAGAGATTTTATTGATATAGATTACCCAGATTTTTAACCTGCCTTCTCCAGAGCAATCAGAAAACATCTCTGTGTTTATAGCCATTAGTTGTTACCTTTTTTGTTATGAAGAGCAGGAGAGAATGCAAAAATCCTGAATGTGATTGTGTATGTCTTGGTTTAACTACAAACACTTGTTTCTATGTCATTTCATATGGTGGGCTAAAGAAGACTGTGGGCTTTAATGACGAGAAAGACAGTCAAAAGCTAGATCCCAGCAGTGTGCTTGATTTTATTTTTTATTTTTTCCCTTAATTGAGTAAACTACAAGAATGGCATTTTCCTTTGGGGCTTTGGGGATGTTGTTGCATTCAGTTCATTAAAGCGCAGCAGAATATTGTGCAACCTTAGCTGATTTTTGTATTTATTTTCCTGTTGAGACGTTACTTTAAAAATCAGGACGTTTCTCACTTCATTATAGCAGAATAAAGCAGCCCAGGCCTTTTTAGTAATTACTTCAAGCTACAGCAGAGGAGTAATGGCACACTGAACTGCAGCTGTCCGCTTTTTAAATCATGTATCTTTCTAGATCCATGGCAAGAGGATATATTCTCTGTGGATAGATGACTGTTCTCATGAAACCAAAATCGTTGGTGTTCTGTGGAACGAAAAATATAAAGAATAAAGAAGTGAGAGATGTGATTGGGAGATTTTAATGATGTAAATCTAAAGGTGTGGGGATGCAGTGCCTGCAGGTGATGAAGGAAGAGATTATGGAGTGATATTAGAACAAGGCAGGTGGGGAGAGAGGGAAGTAATGCTAAAGAAACATGAACTAAAAAAAGAGTTGAACGCAGAAATAGAGGGAGAAAAGGACTAAGAACGTTTATGATGCACGATGACACAAAAGTTTCCACTGTAAAAAGAGACTGCAGAAGTTAGGGAACATCTCTGCCAGAGCAAATCGACAAAACAATCCCAGGTTTCAATAGAGGGACAGCTTAAAGCAGCAGTATACATATTTAATAGAAAATATGTTTATCAATGGTCATAGTGACCGTATTTTTTAAAACCGTCACTATGTTGTGACAGTAAAACATAAGAGATAATCTGAGAAAAAAAATAAAAAATCGAGCTCCTCTGTGTGGTCCTACTGCCATCTGCAGAAATACACCGCTCCCCAGTCAGAATCAACCAATCAGAGCCAGGGAGAAGGTCTTAGACACTGTTGGATTCAGTCTTTCTATTCTACTAGGGGGCTCTTCACTTTGTTTTACATGAAGTCAAAGTTATTTGATGGCAAACCAGAAGTGGTTTTACATCACCACTGACTGAAGTAAGAACGCTAAGTTAACTTTCCAACTACAGTAATTTCCAATGTGGTGAGTTGATGATGAATGTTAAGCTATTCAGAGAGAAGTTTTACATGTCGGTTTTGGCAAATTATCTTTAAGATAATGAAAATGCTAGTGGTTTCGTGGGTTATTTTGTATATTAGCAGCTAATTAGCATAATGCTATCCCTTGTATATTGTACAGGGGTGCTTAATGCTGTTGTTTATTGGGGCCTGCCATACAAATGAATGTTAAGGTGCCGGTTAAGAAGGAAATAATCCAAATGCCAACATGCAGTGACTGGACATAACTTCCCAGTCTGGGTTAGTTTTGTCCTTTGGAAAGACTGAAATAAATTACCATTTTCTATTTGTGGTGTTGTTTCACAGATGTCCTCGTAAAGGGTACTGCTCAATTCTAAGGTAGTTGGAAACATACTGACCTTGATGCCTTCCTTTTCAAAGTGATTTACCGTCAACTTTCTTCTCTTTAGAGCAAAGGACTGTGGTCTCAGCCTGAGTACCGTCTTGTGATGTTTTCCCAGTCAAAGCAGTAGTTGTGATTTCACAGTCTACTTTCTTTTCTTCAAAGCAAACTCCTCCATCCAGGGTAGTTTTTTTTTTTTTTTTTTTGGGAACACTTGAAAAATTGTTCCCAAGGACGGTGCTCTCATCCTGAAAGCCGGCTCTGACCAAATCCCTTTCAGGAAGGTAGTGATCAAAGACTTTTCTCATTCCGGTTCTGATTAAATATCCAAGACCAAAACCACTTAAAAAAAAACATGGTGGCTGGATGTTAATCTTTGCAACGCTAAAAGTACTTGCACAAGGCAACGTTGAGACTCAAACAGCTAAAAGGAGATTATAAAATGTCCTCCATATGTTGCACGGGTGATGTATGGGGGGGAAGTTAGGACAATTCCAAGGGCCCTTGACCGACAAAATAGCCCTACAAAATAGTTTGGGTTTTTTTGTTTATAGAAGTAGAAAAAATTTGTGGCCCTGTCGATTACAAAATGAATCGTATTCTATTTTAAAATTAAAGCTGCAGTATGTAACTTTCATAAAATATATATATTTTTTTATATTTTTTTTTACATATTTGTTAAAACTGTAATTATGTTGTGAAAGTATGGCATAGGAGATGATCTGAAAAATTTATTTTTTATTTATTATTGCAGTCACCTTATTAATTTCCTCTGTCGCCCAGATGACAACAACAAGCCTTCCAGTGGTGCGTCACACTTTGCTGTTTCACCCATTAGTGTTGGTAAAAATAGATGAAAGCTGACAGCGAGCCATTAGGTCTTGTACAATGGGTTGGAGTATAAATGGAGGCTAAATATATAATATAGGTGTACTTGTTCATCTTTTTCAAGGCAACACCTCAAACAGACTGCATCCTTGTGACATATCATAGGAAAGATATCAAGAAGAATATAAGGGACCTCCACAAATCTGGGTCATACTTGGGTACAATTTCCATATCTCTGATGATGTCCATCAAGTCAAACAATTGTATGCAACTATGAACATCATGAGGATGCCCTTCTATGAGATGAGTCCTGGACCAATGAAGGCCAAAAGGCCATTCAGAAAGGAAGCAGACATTTCAAAAGCAGCATAATAATCCTGATTACAGCTTTCTCATACACAAATGAACGCAAAATGTATCTTCCACAATCTTGCCTCAGCTACTAAGTTTTAACATTGTCTTGGGAACAACAAAGTCAATGTTTTGGAGGAGCCACCACAAACCTTGACCTCCAGCCCAAATAAAATGTGTGTGCAGAGCAGCACAATGTGTGTGTGTGTGTGTGTGTGGGAGTGGGGGGGGTTAAAAACTACAAACATGACTTGTTTACACTCATCTTTGTCAGGTGGAATGAGCAAAAACTCCAGCAAACTGTTGTGAGAAACTTCTGGAAGGCTATCCAAAATATCCAATTTATGCACTTTGAAAGGTAACTGTACCAAATACTACTGAAATGTCAGTAAATGTTTTAATTTGAAGAAATAAAATAAAAATGTCTCCGATGGACTGGCGATCTGACTAGAGTGATCTCACCTCTCGCCTGTTGACTGTTGAACAGAAGCAAAAGCATCCCACTAGACCCCACTAGGGACAAATGGGTATGATAATGGATGGAAAATAAAAACGTTTTGGCATTCAGTACACAGAGTTAATTACAGTAATCCTAAATTGAAAAGTTTGATTTGATTTAATGTCACACTGAGAAAAAAATGTTGTCTTTGCAGTACATGCAAAAACACAGAAGGCCTGTTGGAGAATATATTGTTCAGTTGTGTTTATTATTAAGTTGCATAAGAACTTACTCTTTGTATATCGGAGGTCAGTTGCAGCAGGGTTGGAGATGCTGTAGCTTGAAGAGTCTCCGTCCCTTGAACTGGAGAGTTCAGACTCACATAGGCCACAGCACTGCTCTGAAGGACGACACTGTTATCCTGCAGGAAGGACAGAGAAAAAGGAGCTGGGAGACAAAGTTCTGGAAGCAAAAAAATACCGTACCAACAGGTACCAACAGTGACATCATAATTGTCGGGCATCAGAAGATGCATCAATGTATGGCTTGTGTCACTAATAATTTACTCAATAATTTATTATTTAATACATTATTAAAAACATTAAAATTATTTAGCTTAATCAGGGCACCAACTCCAGGATCTCTGAGATCATAAGCCAGACTCAGTCTCTCATGAAAGAATGAATTCAGATTACCAGCAGAAGAAACTCACACAAGGAGTTATAACTGACACACTGATTTCTAATCAATGCAGCTACAAATGAAAAGACAGAGGGGTGTATAGTTATGGAATAATAAAATGGGAATCAAATCAGATTGATGAGCAAACTATGACAAAGTGAAACTGGAATACTGAAAAATGAACTTCAAAATGAATGACCTAATTCATCAAGAAAACAAGGGAAAAGTCTGATTACCAGAACCATAAATGCAGCATACAGATTCATAAAACAGAGTAACCTCCTCCCTCTGGTGAAAGAGGAGGACAATCAAAAGAAAACAGGAAGGTCACTGTCCAGACTCAGACCAGCCCGCCACCACCTTAACCAAAGAGTCGGAAAACAACTCGGTCATGTGTTTTGGCTAACCTCAAGCTAGACAAATGAATCATGGTATGAGTCTTGTATGACCACAAAGTGGACGTCAGTGCGAAGTAATCAAGGAATAGAGAGAAGGAAGCAGAAGGCAGAGATTGAGAAGAGATAGGTGAAGAAAGTAGCCGATGAGTTCTAGCAGCGCTGAATTCAGTTGTTCTGGATCCAGCTCTAACATGAGGAAGACTCAAAATGGCAAAGCAACGACATAACAGAATATCACAGCACATTTTCAGATAAACATTCAGCAAGCTTTGAACAGAAAATCGACTAATAGTTGTCTTCAGAACAAGAAATGATTAGGAATTAGTTTTGATCAGTTTGTGAATAAAAATGGATTCCTACAGTGTTTATCATCTGGGACTGTTGGTATATTTGTCACCCTATCATCACTCTACAATGATTTCCTATCTAAGTTAAAGGTGACTCTCTCCACTAAAGTTGGGCTCAATTTCTCTCTATCCAGTCTTCATTTGTAAGTCCAGACTTAAGTTTGATGCCATTTATTATTATCTTCTCTCTTTAAGCACAAACCTGGCATTACAGAAACTAAGCGTTCCTCGTATCTCTGACCTTTCCCCACTCGTAGGACCCAATGTTCCCCAGAGCTGTGCCTCCCCATGAGCAGAACACAGTGGTACGGTCCGGCACCCATCCCTGTTTGGTCTGCTCTGTTAGCGCTGCGATGAGTTGAGTCATAATGGCCGAAGTCCCACCTCCCTGGTTGCTGTCATGACGACTACCAACCAGAACGTGGCGATCTGAAAACGAAATAAATAAATTGCTTTGGTGAAATTGCAGAAACTCGTTCTTAGTAATAGATAGTTTACTTAGTCTGCCTTACTGCTGAAATATACTATACAGATAAACTTTTGATCGTTCATAACTCCTTGATCTGTTTGCTGATTGGTCATGATGAAATTTGTCCTGAGAAATCCAGCTGATAAATCCTCCAACTGGCCAGGCAACAAAAAAGGTTCAATGGCGTCAATATTTATGATTAAAATATTCCATTTATAGATTTTGGTTGTGGATGCTCTGGGGTGTGAAGTTGGATGAATTTATTTAATTGCTTTATTATTAACAGGGTAAATTTTTTTCAATAGCTCTTAAGCTCATTTTGATGAACTCTCAGCCGTATTAGAGGCCATTTAAATATTATCAGGACAAAATAATAAACATCAATCCTAAGAGAAAACACAATAAGGTAGAAATAGAATAAAAAGCATTATTCTTATAGGTTGGCCATTTAGTTCAACAGTTATTTTTCATATTTTCAATCCAGCTGTGGAAAGACAGAGGCCAATATTCTGAAGGGAGGATGATTGTGCCGAGCCAGGGATGATATTATGTTATCCATTTTGCTGGTGTGCTTTTCTTCTTTATATTCCTGGCACTGGTAATAACAATGTTTTCTGCAATATAATTTCATATTCAGATGATACATGTATAATAACCTTCTTTGATAAGAACACATTAGGCAAAGTACCTAATGTTATTTCATATTCTCTCTGCAGCATGTTGCTCTAATTCCTTCTGATTAAAAGTGTCATCTTTTCTTATGAACCTCATGACGAGGTTTCATCCATTTAAAAGGACAAACTGTGTATTCAGACGTAGCCGCTGCCCCTCTCGTCTGAAATGGAAGCTGCCACCTGCTAAGCCAGGCCGCAGAATTATTTTCAAAAATAATAATAAAAACTTTAAACTCCGACTCATCTGTGACAGCAGCGCTGCCTCCAGACACAGACACCGATGAGCTCACACTTTGCACCGCAAGGTCACTTACTGTTTGAACAACTTAATGATGCACACCTGTTGTGAACATCACTGCTGGGTTAAATATCTGCATTCACAGAAGCACACAATGATAATGTTGGGAAAATGACAGGGGGACAAGGCAACCTCTCCACAGCAGAGCCACCATCTGTTCAATATTTAAACACCATCAGGCTTCCTGGCTTTATTTTTCTCCGCTGACAATGAATGTGGAGTTGATTTCAGTAAATATGTAAAAAGTAATGAATTTATAGTGCAATTCTGTTCTATTGCTGGTGTTGTCATTCAATAATTTGATCATCTCAATGTGGAAAAAGTGCAATAAAAATATTGTTATTAATGGCAAGTAAATCCTAAATGCTAAATATTCCTGATGTAACTATAGAAAGCTTAGCTGTCTGACCTCAGCTAAGCAGAAAATGGAATGAAGAAGATGAGACGCAGGAAGCAAGTTTAATGTCATGCACTAAAAGAAGATTTAAGATTTTTAACAGAAAGATGTTTAAAACACACACCAATATATTGCTTTGTGTCAGTTTTAGTCTTCATGAGTTATTATGATGAAACATTTGCTGAATTATGAAGCATCAGCGTCCTAGTCTCTCTGGTTAGATAAGTTGTAGTTATCACATTTTCTCAGCTGTGAGCACAATGTCAACAACACAACTTGTTTCATCCATCAAAACTGTTTTCATGTTCAAATGTCCCTGTGGTCACATTTCTTACTAAATCTTTCATGCATGAATTATGATCCTTTATGTCAGAATTTAGTTTTCAAACTGTTTTTGAATTTTGTTAAGGCATAAAATAAGGTGGGGTAAAAAATTGTAATTTGTAAAAAGAAATTACAAGTTTGTTTGAAGAAAACAAACTTTCTGTTTGTTTTCTCCAAACAGAAAGTTATTTGGAAAAAACATCAGTTGTGTTAGCGTTGAGTGGCTACTGGATGTCACAATGTTTTTCTACCTGCTCTACAGTAGAAGGAGGGACTGGATATTCCTGAGTTGATTTTTGTCTGTCTGCCTTTTTGGATTTAACAAAAATGTTCTTGCCCTTACAGTGGATGGTCAGTAGTTGATAGTGTCTTGTATGACACACTTGTGTCCTCTTAAGTGGTGTTTGTGCATTTATATCAGAAAAAAAACACAAGATGATGGCTTTTAGATAGCTGTCCACTGCAGTGATGGCTATGCATGAAAGGGCTAATGTATTCATACTCCTTTATCATATTTAGTCCAAATTACAACCACAAGCGTCCATTTTTGTGTGTGGACTTTTTCCCAGAGCATCATAAAGTTTGGCATAATTGTGGAGTGGATGGAAAATTACATGATGTGTTTGGTTTATATGAAGCTCCACACCTGAAACAGAACCTTCTCCATCACTGCCCCACCCTGGAACTCACTGCTCCAGCTGGAGATCCACACACAGACAACAGATGATTTTTCTTTTCAAAAGAGCATCGACAGAAGGACACCAGTTTTTGAGAAATGTAGTTTCTCCTGAGGACTCTCAGGAAATGGAGTCTCTGTGGGGCCTTCTTCACCAGTTTGATTTTCTGTTATTGTACTCCTGCAATGTGTCTTTGTGCACTTAGAAAAGTGCTGTACAAATAAAATGTATTATTATTATTACTGGCAATAACAAACTGACAGCCTGCTGTATCCAGTTATCTATTATGAGATTGCTTCCTTCCTCCTTCATGTGGCTGTTTCCTCATGGGCTGCATTACATCACCATTACCAGAGAATCCATCCTACATGATCCAAGATAACATCTTTGTAGTCATATCCCAAACATTTGAACAAATGAGAGACTCCGACTGGTAGCGGCTGCCACAAAAGTCAATCTATCGACAAATCTTGGAGCAGTTTCCGTGTTTTCTCACTTTAGTGGGGAGGATGGAAGAGAGGAGCAGCGACAGCTGCTGTTGGGGAAATAAAGCTGGTGTTCCAGCCATAAACTGGTGATCATTTCACAGGATTTACTCTGTGAAACTGAATTATAGGCACTTCAAAGTCAGAGCAAGTTTGTAACATTCACAGATATTAAATAAATTAAACCTGTGGGATGTGTCCCAAAGGAGCACAGCCACACACACAAACACACCCAGCAGCAATAGTCCATAATTTCTTAAGAATCTTAATAATCCGATGCTTGATGTTTTCATTTTTGCTCCGGGACATAAACCTTTTAAGCCCCACATTATTAGTTTCACTTCCTCTCTCTCTCTCTCAGCTGTAATCAGGCATCAGTGTCTTAAAAACAGTTAATAGTTAACAGAAAATGTGAGTCGTGGATCAGATTCATTTCTACATATGTGAATTACGCTGGTCAACAGCCAAGAAATTGTTGGGTTTTCAACTGTTTTAGGGTCATGTTGATGAGCTGAATCTAAAAATCACTTTGGTTTTGCTCAATCAGGTGAACTTTATTACCTTGTTTATTATTCAATTTATATAAATCCAAGTTTGTAACATTTAATCAATACACTCTGTTAGAAAACTTATTTTTTTCTCCTAAAACCTTTTTTGGATGAGAAATATTAACAGAAATGAATTGATAATGTCACAAAAATGTAATAAATTTAGTTAGAAGATTGGATTTCTCTAAATCAAATTAGAATAAAAACTTGATTGAGAAAAATGGATGTAATTTTTGGATTCAGCAGTGCAAAAGAGTCCTAATTCAACTGAAAAAACATAGACAAGTTCCAAAAAATCTTTTTTGTAACCCAGTGTTATTGAAGGCCTGGTTCCTGGAAAATGCTCCTGGAGTGGAAACCTGATCAGTGCAGCACACCGCACCGCCGACTGTCTGCTTGTTCAACTAAATCCTGGCACCACAACGCTGTGCCGCTTCCAGGCTGAATTCCACAAACACTAATTAGTGTCAACTTCTTCAAATCAGTCATATGCCAAAGTTCAGATTTTTTTTATTTTAAGGGGTTTTGTGTGCGTGTGTGTGTGTTTTGTTTTATGTATTTTACACAGTAGAAGATGACACGCTTCATCATGGAACTGCTAGTGAATGAGTAACATCAGAGGAAACCATGTTTTTTGTTGCCCTTTGGCTGAAACAAATTGCTAAATGTTAAACAGGATCAGTTGTGATTTAATGCATCCAGTGGTGAAGACTTTCTTTCTAACCAGTTCTGTCCTGAAGATAAAGATTTTAATGCAATTTGTGCCAAATGAAGTATTCATACTTTTCATACTTTGGTAATCTTTTTAGTTAATCTTCTCATTCAGACATTTACCACTTTGTAGAACATTAGACAGAACATCAGCAAGAGGTCTAAACAAATCTGTTTTCTCACAAGCATGAGTGTTGGAGAAATAATAGCTTACAGTGCTGGTCAGAAAATTTGATGAAACAAAATGCAACTGTTATAATAAAAAAATTATAATAATTTGGTGCTTAAGTTTGAAATTAACACACATTTTTCCTCTTTACATCAGATCTAAACTTGGTACTAAATCCCAAATTGCTCACAAGTCTTTGTAACTTGTATGAATGTGAACATGAAGGGTAAAGCGCGGTCCAATGACTACACACACGCTACACACATTTAGTCCATTTACCATTTTTTAAATTGTTTTGACGTTGCTGTTGGCGACTTTTACAAAATGTTTCTTTATTTTACATATTTCTTAAAACTGTCACCATGTTGTGACAGTATGAAATCTTTGCGGTCCAACAGTACAAATACACGACCCGGTGGGAAACAACCAACCAGGAAAGAGAGGGTCAGGCTGAGAACGTTATGCTGAGTAAAATCAGAGGATTGAAGAAAACTACATTATCTGAGGATAATGTTCGCTGTTAGTGTCATAGCAGTTCACAATGAACCAAAAAGCACTCTGTGATGTGTTAAAGTAATGATCACAGATTATTTTACATTATATTTAAAATAATATCTATTCAGATGGAGAACTTCATCTACAATGTCTTTTCTCCTCAACTACAGCAGAACTGAGCTTTGAGGCTTTGACTGCAGGATTCACATGCGTGGAAGCAAAGAGTATTTTAAGATTTATTATGATGCTGCCTGTCTTTGTGCAGCCATAAAGTACATAAAGCTGGGCAGATAGGCCTGATGCGAGCATGCATGAATATTCATTCTGCTCATGTTTTAGTGTAGAACATGCATATGATCAAATGCCAACAACCAGTTGAAGTGTTGCTACTTGCAGAGATTTGTGATCCACATTATGTGTTTTAGTGGCCCATTATGTCTGCTTAATATCACACTGTAAATCAGCAAGGTAATTTTCCACTGGTGAGTGGGCAGGACAGGTAGGGTTGCACCGCAGCAATGGGAGTGGAGGGGGAGGATGTGTAAGGAGAGGCAAGGACAAGATGAAAAAAACCTTCGTTATACCGACAATAAAAGAAAAAGAGACAAAACGAGTAAATTCATTCCCTGGAGCAAAAATGAAGTGTGACCGACTATGGACTCAAATCCTGCTTTACAAGTTCAACACTATAATCTAAACACATTAAAAAAATGTTCAGGTTGTGTGTGTTTAAGCAGCTGTCTGCATGGTGATGGACAGATGGGGGAGCTTCTATTTTTTTCATACTTCCTTGTAAATGTTAGCTGTGCTGCTATGCTAAAAGCTAGCTGTGGCCTACTTCCACATGGTGGATGGGGTTTGGCTTCATTTTTATTACTGTCCTCATTTATTACCATCATAGCTTTTAAAGGAAAAAAATACAATATTCTTTTCTACCTTGCTGAACTAAGCTGCTACATCACTCACTCAAATGTAAAGGTCCTTCGTAAATTTAAGATTTTCCTTAATCTAACAAGAGAAATTGATACACTGTTCCATTTTTAGAAGAAGTGACATTGCTTTCAAAGCAAAAACTGCTCAACTTACTGTATGTAAGAGGCAACAATGAACTTCAAATTGGAAAAGAAATATTTGAGGCTTTTTGTTTCGCAAGGAAATAACTAGAAAGCATTAATATCAACAATAAGTGTGAAATAGCAAATGTACATGGTGGTGACAAGAATTTCCCAAGTACAAGTATACTTCCTCCCTGTTCTTGATATTTTGTCACTTAAATGGTTGAATTTGTCAAACAAATTTTATTTTTTGACAAGCAAATCCAAAAAGCAGTTTTCAAATGATAAAAAAACAAAACAAACCAAAAAAGAACACTTCTCAAATTTGACTTGGTTTTTTTGTAATGGCTACATAAACTTGGAGCTGATGGTGTCACCCTTGGCAACACCTGCCATAAAGACATAACCAAAGGAGGAGGTTTTATGAAAATATGTTTGATGATCTCAGACATAAAAATGGCCCAACCAAGGCTAGAATTAGAAGTGTCTGTTAGCTTCCAATTATCCTGTCTGTCATTGTCATTTAAAGGTCTACAGACCATTAATTAATCAAACTACCAAAGTCAAACTTCATTGACTTACAAACTGGATCTTTCTATCAGATTCTTTTAATCAGAATGTGAAGGAAGCATCCTGTCACAAACCAAGCCCAAAGCTCAGGGTGTTTTGATGGTTCAGTGCAACGTAAAACTCAGTGACTTTTAATGATTTAAGATTGTTCAGCTGATTTGCTCTGTTTACATACTTGTTCATTTCTTACAAACCTGGGTTTTTTCTTCCTTTCAGGTATCCAACTACGTTGTAAATCTTCTTGTAGGACATCTGGTTTCCAATAGTCACAGTAATCTTCTTTCGCTCTGGGATAAAAACAAATCAGAAAATAAATTACATGTATTCTGTTTATTCAGTCTGCTCAACAATGACAGCCACTGTTTTTGGTCTCAGTCAGCAGCTTTAGGTTGTGTGGTAAACTTGTCTTCTTGCTCTTTAGGAGGAAGAGAACGGCTCCGTTTGCCACCACGCCTCACTCTTCTTCACTCTCGGCTTCTCCTGCCATCAGCTCTACATTTACACAATTGCTGGACGCGCTTACCTGACACATTTTCTGCTCTGTCTGTAATGTCTCCTGCCTGCTGCTCATTCACTCACCACCCACAGTCCCTCACCGCCAGCCTCTCACTGCAGTCCACTCAGTCATCAGACATTTTCCCTTCTTTTATCTTTCCTCTCTATTCCCTACCATCATCATGCCCTTCTCTTGACTTTTGCAATAACTGCAACTAGGTGACAAGAGACTACAAGTCTTGCAAACGTGTTCATACCCTTCAACTTTTTTTTTAAGCATATATTATGTTATTGCAACCACACAACTCAGTGCTTATTAAGATTATACTTGACAAACTATTCAAAGACGTTTATACATGTTACGCCAAACAAATACGATACATGACTTCAAATAACTTTTTAAAGACTTTAGTGACCCTGCTGAAGAAAAGCATGAACACGTGTATGTATGTATATACACACACAGCTAAGGAGAATTAGAGACCAATGGTGGTAGTTGAAAGACACTCTTAAATGTGCCTTTTAGAGAAAACTCTTCTCTGGCAAAGCCAGAGATGGAACCGAAGAAGCCAAAGCTTCTGCTGTCAGTTCAGCAAAAGCTTTGGCTATGAGGTCAGTCACAGGTAAATCATCCCCAGCAGGGTTAGATTTTTCTACAACTGTACTCTCACACTCAAGATTGGGTTGTACCGTCGACTTTGAACAAACTTCCCCAGCCGTGTCAGTTTGTTCAAAGACAGTACAGTCATCCTCAGTACTGTCTCGTATTAGTTTCAGTCACGTCAAAGTCTGAGGCCGATACAGATGTAAATATCGGATTGGTGCATCCCTAAAACAAACTAGCTTACACGTTTTTGTTTTGATTTGTGTAACTGAATCTGTTATGTTTTAGCTCAAATTTCCATTCGGCTTCAAAAACTGGTGAAAAAAATATTTTTAAGCAGATAAAGATTTAAAATCTGAAACTGCTCCAGTTCTTGACTGGCAAATCGATATAAAAAGGAGAAGAAAGTTAACTTTCAAATGAGAAATCGAGTTTTCTTAATTTGTTTAAGAAACTTCTATTTTTATTTTTTAAATAAATGGTATTTAATTGGTTTGGATTATTTGCGTTCATTTTACTTGACTCAAAATGTAAAAAAAACAGTATATGTTTTATGCCTAAGAGCTTATGTTAGGTAGGATGAACGGTTGCAGTTTTAGTTTTTATATTGAATTTATTTTGGAGTTAACATTTGTGACATCACAGCCTCAGAGGAAAGACGAGTTGTAGAAATTGTCATTATATCATTACTAAAATTACAGTGACTGTGCTTTATTCAGAAATGAGAAGCACTGAAAACGTCCACACACACACGCACACGCACGCACGCGCACCCCCGCACACACACACACACACACGCACGCACACACACACACGCACACTGCTGGGAGATTCACGTGACTTAGCAGTCAGTGGAAGCTGTGACTGCCAGCTCTGCTGCCTTGCTGAACGGCTGTGAGCTCAAGGGGGCTGATGGCTGGATATCTGAGGGAAAATACAGACGAACCGCCAGTAAAGATGTGAAGCGGGGGCTCAAACTGTGTGTGACAGAGGTCCCCCGCCTGCAGCACCACAGCATGACAGCCCACTTTCCCCAGCTCCGCTCCACTCCGCTCCTCCCAGTCCGCCTGTCTGCTTGCCCTCTCGCTCCTGTTTAATGCATTATAAAAATTCACTGCTCTCTCTTATCTGAGCCACATAACCCATTTATCACTTTTGACAATGGCCACAAATGACTACAGCTAAAGAGAGGGGATGGAACATGTGGCCCTTATTCAGTCTGCAGACATGCAGACGCAGAGAGCGGGAGAGAGATTTGTCAAATAGCGATTCCCCTTCATGATGAATGAGTTTACAGATGGGGCAGTTTCTGCAGGTAAGAGGTGACTCACAGTTTTCAGAGAAGATTTAGTTATTTAAAGACACTAAAATGTGTCTCTGATTCTTGCAGAATAAATCAAACATTGTATCAAACCTGTACTCATGAAAAAATATATACCTGGCCCAGTCATCCATTTGTTTCATTTGTTCATGACATCCAAATTTAACAGCGTCACAGTAAGAAAAAACCTGGTGGAAACTAGGGAGACTTTTTGACTTCCTCTGATTCATTTTGTCCTCATGAAAAAAAATCCAAACAAATCACCAGACATGTCCAAGACATCAGGAAAAGAACGATGGGTCTCTACAGATCTGGTTCTGTGGGTACTGTTTCCTGTTCACACTTTCACTTTCTGCTTAAACAGTCCGAGTATAAACACAGGTATATTCAGAAACTCTGCTGTGCAGAAAGGAGATGGGTCCAGAGGCGAATATGTTTGGGTGAGAAATGTGTGAAAAACATCCAAACAAAAAAATCCAGGTGCTGACTGAAGCTCTGAAGTCCTGTAGTGAGAAAAGGTCACCAGAAGGTCACCAGAAGGCCACAATCTGCCTGCGACTTCTGAGAAGACGTTGTGTTCCAGGCAACATTCAGAAGAGCCGCATTAGGAAAGGTTTGATGGAAACGGCAAAATTCTAAATAACTTCACAAAACTTTGGGAAAAAAGTCCAAACCTCAAGGCTCCATTTTTCTGAAAAGTGTGATACATGCTGGTTTACAACCACTACAAATTGTTTATTACAGCCATGCATAACGTCTTCATCAGATGAAATTATGAAATGGTTGATCCGTTCAAAACAAGCAGATGGAAACACGCCTCATTAGCATTATTTTGACATTTTAACAGTTTGCTTAAAATTTGCATGACAACTGGACAGAAATATAACTAGTATCAGATTTTCATAGCATTGTTGGCTTCAAACACTGAAGCTAACACTAACTCTAATTTGACCACTTGTTTTTAGTAAAAAGTTATCTAACATGTTACTTTTTCAAAACCAACAATCACATTAGTTACTTATCCTTTACTATTTTTTATAATTTTCCTTTAAAAAAACAAACAATATATTTGGTCTGTTGTGTCGCAGTTACACAAAGTCACGTTTTCAGCATGAGGACAACTCACATGGAAAAACATACCAAGGAGTCAGTAACACAACCGTAAGCAACAGTGGAAGGAGGAGAGATGCTGGATATGCTGTCATTATTCTGAGTTTGTGTCAGCTAAAGGTGACAGTGTTAAAGGCTCACTGTAGACTGTGCTGGCTACGAAGTCTCATCCAGCTTATCTCAACATGGCCATCTTCTGTTCCATGAAAGGAAAGTAGCTTTATTGGTTCAGTCTTTGAAATAATCAAAAACTGTTTACTTCACTATAGGGTGGAGATTTTCTGCAGATAAAATACGCCTGTGCAAGTCTGGAACAGGAGAAGCTGTAGTTTTTTTTCTTGCTATGAAAGGTTTAGATAAAACCTTTTATTACAACAAATATCTCCTTTACAGTAAGGTTTTAATCTTAGTGCTAAACGTTTTGAGCTGCTCTGCTTTGATTTTTTTTCTGCCTCCAATCTGACAGCCTCCAGAAATTTTTAGAATCTCTTTATCAAACTAAATATATTTCTCCTCATACATCCAAAAACTAATAATTATAACATAACTTTGTTTAGTTTATTTAGTTTATTTATTTAGTTTAGTTTATTCCAAATATCAATTGTATTTTGAGCAGCACTTTTTTCAAAGTAAAATGGAATCTGACTTATGGATGCAGAAGCTTTGATTTATTCTGTAGAGATGAGCTACTGAGAGTTTTGAAGCAATTCAAATATTCTTCTTTGTTAACACTAATAACAGGCTGTTGTGATGCTGTAAGTTAGCAACCCAATATTCATTTCTTTTTCTTATTTTAGCTGTTAAAAATAAAAGCTGACTGAAGTTGTCTTGAAGTTCAAAATAAATAATATTTTTCTTACTAAAACCTTTACTCCTGCAGTAGTTGCACACTTGAGTTTGACAACTTATTGCCGACAGCCAAAGGCAAACCTGGGCAATAATCATGTTGTCCAAACAGCATCTTGATATGCCGCACTTGGACGGATTATCTCGGTAAAGTAGAAATGCTCGCCAATACAGACTTAGACAGATTTGTGAACAATATTTGACAGAAGTTGTCTGTTATGAATATCGGAAAAGGTTTGGATTTTTGACTTCAGTTCAAAAGTCTCATTTTTTTTATGTACTTTCACTGCTTTAACCATCTTTTTGCTAACAGTCTACGTCTCTGTTAAGGATTTTTTCTGGTCCATTTTTATCTTTGTGCTGTGAGAAGTAGATGAACTTGACCCGTCCAATTGTACGCAGTCAAAGTGATGAACAGAAGAAGCAGAATTTTTTTTCAGTGTTCCTTATTATTTCTGTTTCGAGAAAGAAAATAAAAATAAAGTAGCAAATTACATTTTATACATTCAAATTAAAAAAAGTACGACCACTTAAATTGTAGGATTTATTGTATCAGGCCATAAAAAGGATGTGTGGCCTCATGCACACGAGGTACGTTCAGACAGAAACATGGCCTTTGTCCAGTTCCTTTCAAGAATTCAGTTGGCTCAGAAATAATTTACCTTGGAAATGTCTGGTCTTTTCATTCATAGCACAAAATATATTTGAGGCAGTAATTTATATAAACCACCTTTTGGTAAGGTGGTCTGCACGGACACACAGGCAGAGTACATGACTGTTTTCAGGGGGAAAACAACAGTATCAGTTATTTGGAGGAATTTCAGACATTCACATCCTGATGGTGGCAAGCTGCTACACTGTAGCCACAGCTGCCCCAGGCAGACTGACAGAGGCAAGGCTGCCCTCTGACCACCAGCAGGTAGGCAGGTGAAGCGTCTTGCTCAAGGACACAACGACTGAAACAGACGGAGCTGGGATTGAACTGGCAACCCACCGGTCACTGGATGAACTACCACCGTCAACACCATCGCTCTGCAAAAACAAGACTTGGAGACTTTTTCCTTACATTGTCATAGTGTGGTATTTGTGTGGCGATTTTGGGAAATGAGATTAATTTAATACAACTTGGAATAAGACTAACAAGATGTAGACAAAGTGAAGCACTGTAAATACTTTCTGGATGCTCTTTGCAATGTACTTAGATTTCTTAAGGAGTGTGAATTCACTGAGTTGTTGCCGACATCTGGAGTGAACTTTCATTCAATGGGCCCAATGGAAGACATAGAGTTTTTTTCTACTTGCTATGTATGTTATATTGGCTCTACCTATTTAGTTTAAGTAATGGAAAGATAAACCAAACTGGAACATTTTAGATTGCACCAGTGTTGTAGTACTCGAGATCGGTCTTGGCCTTGTCTTGGTCTCGGGTTAGGTGATCTTGACCACAACACTGGATTGAACCATATCTCATCTGTTTCTACTACCTCCAGTCCATGCCGTATAAACCGCTGTCTAATCACCAGTGAAGCATTCCAGTGACATCCTCTGCAGGGCATTTTTAATGCACATTTAAGAAACAGTAGTCATTGAAAGTGGGGAACTTCCACATCACAATCAATATGGGTGTAATTAAAGGGCCTGGGAGTACTTTTTATAAAGCCATTTCAAGTTGTTCTGCTTTGCTTGCTTCTCCCTCTGCGGCAGTGCTCTGTAATTGCTGCAGAAATTTGGGACACCTTTGGTGTGCAAGATGAAGATGGAGAGGAAAAAATAAGAACCGCATGAAGCAAAGAGAAAACCACCAAGAACAGATTTAGTAGAGTGTATCACAGGAACGTTATTTTTTTCAGCTATCATTTACACTTGATACATTTTATGTAACAATATGAATGGTCTCCTTTACTGCAATTACTGATTTCAAACATAATCCAATTAGGTCCCCATAACCTACAGTTTTCTTTGAAAGGTCTGAGTGTGGTTATGTCGGTCATTCAGCTCCTGCGGCAGGAAACTTTATTCTGCTGTGGCTACTTCTTTTGTTCCCCCTGAACTCTGTGTCACTAAGGTTCAGCATGCATGCTTCTGAAAAATGTAAAAAAAGAAAAGCAGGACTTAAAGTTGCAAGTGAACATCTCTTGCACCTCTGCACCAATCGCAAACACATTTTTAACCCAATAAAAAAATATATATTTCACTTAAAAAGCATAAGCTTCTTCAGGAGCCGCTGGTCTTCACTGACATTATTCAGCCGCCTGGACACAAACTGATGGACACAACAAACACCTTATGACTTTATTACAGTAATTTCATTATCCTTGCATAATTTCGGCTTTATTCTGGTAATATTAGGACTTTATTCTCATATTATAATGACTCTCTTGATGTACAACTTTATTCACGTAAGTTAAGTTTTAAAAATCACTGAGCCTGGCTCCAATACTCTTTCGAATTAATCTGTCTTTTCTTTCCTTTACAAAAATACTGTAAAGTAGTGAGTGTACATATATTGATCAACTTCATTTATTTATCCTTAACGCCTACACTCCCAGAGAGTGTGAAACCAAAGTCAAGTTCCTTTTTGTTGAACAAACATGGCGACGAAAGCCGATTCTGATAATTATCCAATGCTGAAGAAATTGTTAAAACCAACAAAAACAAACTATTCAAAGCTACCGCAATAGTCAACAGTTGAAAATATTACAGTTTCCAAACAGAAACACTCTCCTAATCATACATTTCACCATGTCATAATGGCATATCTAATCTCACTATACATTCAATCTCCAAAGTTTGAAGGGAAGTGGACAGTTTCAACACAAACAAACTCCAACAGGCCTGTAATCACAGAGACAAGGTGGAAACAAAGAGCCTATACAAAGTATTTACCCCACTGGATGTTTTTCTCTCTTCATTGCTTTTATAAATCAAGCATGATCAAAAACATTATGCAAATTTTGACAAAAAAACCACCAACAAAAATACCTCTATTTAATGTCAAATTAAAAACTGTTTCTGCAAACTAATGACAATTAAAATATGTAACAAAAAATAAATGATAATAATAATAATAATAATAATAATAATAATAATAATAATAATAAATTTTATTTCAAAGGCGCCTTTCTGGCACTCAAGGACACCGTACAATAGTAAAAAAAAACTATGACAGAAACAAATAAAATGTAACAAGTAAAAGTAGATAAAAATAAATAAAACAAAACAATGTATCTATATAAAAACTATGTAAAATCAGGCAAACCAATTGTGTCATGTGGAAAAGGCAGATCTAAAAAGGTGTGTTTTGAGTTTGGTTTTAAAATTTGATAATGACTTTATGTTTCTAAGGTATGGTGGTAATGAGTTCCATAGTTGGGGAGCAGAGCGACTGAAAGCTCTGCTCCCCATGGTGGTGAGACAGGCAGAGGGGACAGTGAAATGGATAGAGGAGGATGATCTGAGGGAGCGAGAGGGAATGGCAATATGAATAAGATTTGAAAGATATGGTGGGGAGAGATTGTAAAGGGCCTTGAAAGTATACAGAAGAATTTTGTAATCTATGCGGAACTTGGTGGGCAGCCAATGGAGTCTCTGCAGGACAGGAGTGATGTGGTGCATGGATGGGGTTTTGGTAATGATACGGGCAGCTGAATTCTGGACCAGTTGGAGCTTATGAAGAGATTTCTGGGTGAGACCAAACAGAAGGGAGTTGCAGTAGTCCAGGCGTGATGTCACAAGACAGTGAACAAGGATGGCAGTGGAATGGGGAGTAAGGGAGGGGCGGAGGCGGTTGATGTTGCGTAGGTGAAAATAAGCCGAGCGGGTAATGTTATTAATATGAGACTGGAAAGACAGGGTGCTGTCAAGGATGACACCCAGACTCTTTACCTGAGGGGAGGGAGAAACGGGACAGTTATCAATTACAAGACTGAAGCTTTTGATTTTGGCCAGAGTAGATTTGGTACCAATGAGAAGAACCTCTGTTTTATCACTGTTAAGCTGAAGCAGATTTGAGGAGAACCAGGATTTTATTTCAGTCAAGCAGTCAGTAAGCGAAGACGGTGGGAGGTTGGAGGCGGGCTTACTGGAAACATAGAGCTGGGTGTCATCCGCATAACAGTGGAAATCAATGCCATACTTCCCCAAGGGGAAGGAGATAAATAATGAAGAGAAGGGGCCCTAAGACAGATCCCTGTGGAACTCCTGATGTGACAGAGGAAGGCTGGGAAGAGAAGGTTTTGATCCGAATGAACTGAGTGCGGCCAGAGAGATATGATTTAAACCAGTTTAGAGGAGTCTGAGTGATGCCAATAGAGGAAAGTCTGTTGAGTAGGGTGGTATGGCAGATAGTGTCAAACGCTGCACTCAAATCAAGTAGGATGAGAATGGACAGCAAGCCGGAGTCAGCTGCCATAAGGAGGTCATTGGTGATTTTTATGAGAGCTGTTTCTGTACTGTGGAGGGGACGAAAACCAGACTGAAACAGTTCATACAGGTTATTGTTGGATAAATAAGTGTGAAGTTGGGATGCTACTATCTTCTCAAGAATTTTGGAGATGAAAGGCAAGTTGGAGATAGGACGGAAATTATTCAGATTATAGTGATCAGCACCAGGTTTTTGATAATAATTGTATAATAAATCACACCCTTTAAAGGGACTGACCTAATTCAACACAGGTCAGACCAACTGGTGCTAAGTCTCACATGATTGCAGTGGAGATTATTGAATAAATACATAAATACTTTAACAAATCCCCAAGAACCAAAGTGGGACTCTGAAATGAAAGGTCAGAAGTTATATGACACAACATAATTTCAGTAAAAAAAACTACTGCTATAGCGCATTAGGTATTATGTATTTGAATACAGTGTGGTATTTAAAATATTGCCAGAAAACAATTAAAGAAAAGGTCACAGCTCTTAGATCCATCTCAACAGAATCTGGAATGTCGTAACTTTCCCTTTCAGATTGACAGTTTGTGTCCAGCTGTACTGTAGTAGAAGAATGTTAAATATTTTTCAACATTTTTTAATACAGAAAAAAAAAATCATTCACGTGGCTTTGACATTTCAGCAATCAGCTCCAACTGGCTCCGTTAAGCAGCTGCCCAAGCAAAATGAGAGTTAAATTATTCATGCTCACAAAGCAGGAGCAGGAAATCATTTCACACCAGCCATTTCCACAGATCATCAGGTAATTTAATAATATAGGTTTAAAATCAAGGTGGAGGTCAATGTAGGGACAGGAGGACTGACAATGTCCAAACACAAGCTCCACCTGACCGCAGTCACACAGTTCTACTATGGCCAGATTTAGTTAGCCTTGATGCTACAGTCCAACATTCACCGTCATGTTCTGCAGCTTTACTCTCACAATTAGACCCTTTATGAAAACATGACTATGTTTAACTAATATTACTATGTTCACATAGTAATATTAGTTTATTAAAAGTGGACAAACGAATGTATAAATAGCTCAGTGATGATGAATGACTTAAAAGTAAAATAAGTTTTTGGTGTCTGAATGTTTTCAGTCAGGTCACAATGGAAAAGGCAAGTTAGCTCTTCCATGGCCGGATTCAGTGGATGATTCCAAACTGCCATGTTCATGTCTCCAGCCCTGCTGCATCTCTCTCCTGTTGGAGCAGGAAGCAGGAAGAAGGAAACTTCTTCTGGGGTCAAGAGAGTCTCAGCAGGTGACTGTTTCTGGCAGAGCAGACATCTTTGCAGACAACCTTCTGCTGCGTTCAGACCAGAGGCGATTTGAGTTTCAGGGTCGACTGGTTTATATGATATCTGTATGTGGACACTGAGATGCCCAGGACGTGTAGAGAAGTCTTTTTGTGCCACCTTCAATGTTTTACTGTTCTGGTCAGGCCTAACCTATGAATATTTCTTCTGGGCACGCCTGGCCGGATGTTTAAAGTTACTGTCCTGCTGGAAAGTGAACCTCTATTCTGTTTAAAGTTTTCTGCAGCCTCTAACAGGTTTGCTCCATGTTTAGCTCCATCAACTCAGTTTGCCGTTCCTGACCCTTGCAAATGAAAGCATCCTTTCATTTGCTTTCATTTGCAAATGAAAGCAATAATGTCACCACCATGTTAGCAGGGTTGGTGTGGTCAGGATGAAGAGACATGTCGAGTTTTCATCACACATTATTTTAAGGGAATAAGGTAAATTTGAATTTGATTAAATTTCAAGTGCATTGATGTTTGTGGCTCCGATGTTACAAAAAGTGAAAAATGCAGTAAGAGGACTTTTGTGAGGCATGGTGCATATGAACACAAAACACAGCAACTACAGAGGAACAAGAATCCTGAGGCAGCCCAAGTCATGTGGCTGGTCTCCAAAGAAGGCCCCTGAGCAATTAAACAAGGCCAGCCAATGCAGCCACCTTTAATTGAACTGGAATTAAAAAAGAAAAAAAAAGTGTAAAAAGAGACTTGGCTAGAAAGCAAAAAAAAAATGAAAAGAGGCAAGCAGATTGAAACAAATGATAGTGGGATCCCAGGTGTGGTCATGGGTGCAGCTAATCGATTGGAGACAGAATACATCTCTCTCACTCTTAGGCTTCGTCTTCCACTGAGTCTCTGTCCCTCGTAGCTCCTCTCCCAGTTTCACTCATTTGATGTTGTGGAAGGAGCCGACCCATCAGGCTCATTCAGTGTGGGTTAGGCTTGGTCCACATTGTGAATATATTTGCGATACCTCAAACTGTTCAGTCCATGACCAGCAGAAACATAGTTAGAATAGGCATAACATCCAACGTCAGGACACTGAACATCAGCTGTCCTTTCAGGCCAGAGATACTGACTTGTTTCTGAAAGAAAACCACACAGAGTGCAGCAAACACATGAAACTACTTCTGCACTATAAGATCAATACTTTTGTCAATATTGGATGTGTCACTTATTTGCTGAGTGACTCCTTCAGACAGCACTGAAGCACAACAGTGACAAACAACTGTGTGCACGTGTGTGTGTGTGGGGGGGGTGTGCGTGTGTGTGTGTGTGTAGCTAAAATCTGAGCACCAGAGGAGAAGGACAGCATGCTGTTTTCCAGCCACTGGCCAGCTGCTTGGATTTATTGGGGAGTAAATGAAAATGGATGAAGTGTACACACAAAAATGAGGGAACATGCTGTCAACAGGAGATGATGGTGGACAAACGCCTGAGTGGAAGACAGAGGGACGGATCAGGGGAACAGTGGAGGTGACTGTAATATTGAAACTGATAAGTTCATTTTTTTAAACTCCTGTGGAAATCTGCCAACATACAGAAGAAGGGACTTCTTTCAAAACATTAAAAAAAAGGATTTAGTCTACAATATTACAACTGAAATGATCATTTTTATATTTTTGCCAAGTCGTAGGAGTTTTATTTTATTATTTAAAGCTGGGATATCAGTTGAGATGCACAAAAGCCTTTATGTTGCACATGAGCCTTGTAGAGAATGGAAGGTTGATCCTAATTTTGAGTAAAAAACTGGATTCATGTTTAAAACGAGGAGAACAGCCAACAGTTACGAAGAAGATGCTAGAATCTACTGACATGTAATCTATGGGCACCTTGTGACCAGGGTACCTAAGTACACCATGCCCAAAGGACTCAACCTAAAGTCCTGCCTATGGCCCAAATTAGAGCGACTTCCCTAATTCATTATCCTGCAGCTGCACTCAGAGCTGACCAAAGCAATTTCCATCTGCCAGCCGCGCTCTAAATAAATATGTGTAGTCACCAAGCAACCCTGTGACAAAGCTGTAGGCGAGTACAACACCTGATCTGAGACGCCATAGTTGGAGCTCTCTCATTAAAACTTTCAATATGCCAAACTTAGCAAAAAACAGAACTAAAAACATTCTTCATTCATTATTCAAACTTCAACATTTCAAATATGTAGGTTGTTCAACTAATATATTTGAAATGTTGACATGTACACTGGACAGTTCCTAGATCACTTTTTTTTTTTAACTCAGTGAGCAGCTGAAAATGTCTCTTAGTTTGAAAGATTTGGACTAACATTTTCAAACATGCTCATGATCATCTAAATGTTTTAATGTTTGGACTGAATCATCACAATTTTTTTTCCAAAGGTCACATCATATAAATATTGAAATCAATATTTATATATTGATTTCATGTAATGTACTAAATCATCTAAACCAGATGAGGTCAAATTCACCTTTGCATTTCCTTTAATTCATTCAAACTAAAGGTAACATGCATAAAGACCTATCACTATTGATCTGCTGAAATCACACAACTTATAGAATCATTTGATTTGTGTTTTACAAAGATGGCAAAGCTGAGCAGCCCTCTGATGAGGCCCAGTGAGAGACAGACAAAGTTCAAAATTGCTAAAGTTAATGCAATTCCATTGGTAGCTCTGAAAATGATTTTTTTTTGTGCTTACCTGTGTTGGGAGGCATGGATAAAAGAGTGCAGGCATCTGCTCCCTGTCCCACTGATGGCGACGACAATAAAGACTTGGCAAGGAAGGCGGAGATGGGCTGAACCAGTAGGGATGTGAGACTCCCTCCAGACCCAGCTAGCACAAAAACAGAACAAAAGACAAGCAAGAAAGAAAAATTAAACACTCTGCTTTGGATCTTCCTGCAAACCAACAAAATGACAATTTATGTAATGTAGTTTCTAAATCGTACTAGATTAAAAATCTTACTCTGCATTGTTGATATAGTAAATGTTATCACTGACAAGCTGGCATTTGATGCTGGTCAATAAAATAAAATATACTCAGTCCTTCTTGATTTTAACAGTTATTGCCTTAAGTCTTTTTTATATCAATTAAATAAATACTGGACAAGAAGAATAAAGGGCCTGAAAGGAATATGGAGTACCCAGAGAGAACCCACACATGAAAGGGCAGAAAAACTCCCCAGGCTGGGATTGGACCTCAGGCAACTGCACTGCTTCAAACAGGGATGAGCTGAGACTGACTGAAGAGACACTTAGCTCTTTGTTTTAATTAAGCTCCGCTTCAGTGTTCATTTTACATGTATCATCACCAACTGATCCTGTTTAAGCACAAGTATTATTACCATGGCGATTACATTTATGGAAAGGGGTTGATAAGAGCAGAGTATAAGCTGTAATGTGTACTGTTCTGTCACGTTGTGATGGAACAGAACTGAGAGCCTGAATCCTACACAGTTATTTCTAAACAGAATTTTCTTTAGCTTCAGTAGAACTACAATATTTGGAACATTATGTCCCTCTGCAGCATATAGTAGAAGAAGAGCAGATCAACTAGGAGAACAACTATGTATATAGAGAAACTAAGTAATGGCACAATTTTTACAGTTGTTGAGTGGAAGACAGGTGGATGAAGATGTAGAGAATTGTTTAGATTGGTGCAATTTTTTATAATGTCTTGCAAAAATGTTCATACTCGTTTAGATTTTTCACAATGTTACATTGCAACAACAAATTGCTAATGATAATTTAAAATTTTAGAATTTTAAATTATTCCAAACAGCAGCCCAGATGCCAGTAGAGGGGAATGAATACTTTTGTGGGTGTCGATTTACAAGAACAGCCCTGACTCATTGGTTTAGACAAATTTATGTTATATCAGTGTTGTATTTATCAGTATCTGGTCCTTGTTTGAGCATATACCACCCGGCTTCATTCTTCAAAACGCACCTGTCCTTAATTAAAACAAATGCACAAAGTTTTTGAAATCATAACAGGACCAAGACAAAATGGCGATACATGCTCAAAAGTGATATGTAACATTTCTCCCACTATTCATCAGCTCAACAAATGACAGGCAGTTTATTCCCCAAGGAAACTGAGTAAATGTAATTACTTACTACCCACCTCTATAACTGCAACACAGTTCACCAAAAACTAATCAAACACAGTTCTATCATTACTTTCAAAAGCACATGAAGAGAACCGACGTGTTCACAGGAAGGAAATGTAAACTCAATGCAGAAAGACCTTCTAACCCTCGCACTTATTTAACATTTTTATAAAATCTAGCTTGCATATAATATCATTATAAACAATACATATGTTGTTTTTGTGACCTTTTCCTGCTCCAATCTGTAGAGAAGTTTATCTCTGAAAGAAAATTGTGTATGCAAATTCAAAGAAATGTGTTATATGGTGTTTTGTTGTATTTTCTTGCCAACTGCCAGATCTACAGTCAGCCATAACTCAGTAAAACCGGTTCTGTGTTGCCAAATATCTAATTTCTTCAGCTAGTTTTATTATGTGTATTCAAGTATGTTATTATGCATTACATTATATCTCAGCTACCCTTGCAGTTGATACATATTTTGCTCTAAGTTTATTAAGAATCAATGTTCTAACCTTAGCACCAGAGAAGAGGAGAAGTTCACCATCCAACGGAAAATCCCTCTGGGACTGTTTGAACCAAATTTATGGTGGATGACTTTCTGCCACACTTCTAGAAAGTGTCACAGCAGCACTCCAGCCCACAAGATGATTAATAATCCATGAACCACATGGGGGACATGACAAGAGGGAGTACAGGGAGGGGAGAAGGCAAAGGGGTGAGAGACTGAGAAAGGAAAGGCAGCCAGAAGTAAAAATGACAGCGCAAGTCTGGAGACATTCGGAGAAGATTGGAGAGAAAGAAGTCCTGGAGGAGAAGAGATGAGGGTGGGGAGGGGAGGGGAGCAGATAAGACAAGGGGTGAATAGCAGATGAAGTGGCAAGAGAGGAAAAACTTTAGAGAAGATGAGCGGAGGGGATGAGAAGACGTAGAGAGGAGAAGAAGAGGTCGTGCTCAGGCAAGTAGAAAGGATTTGTGCAGACGGGCTTGGAAAGACACTCAGGAAGAGTGTAAATGAGAACTGGACCAGGTTCAATAAGTATCCGTTTGAGATTGACCATTACTTGCTTAAGATCAAAAACCTAAAATATGAACGGAAAATCACAAATGCATCAATTCAATCATAGAAAAAAAATATATTGTTAATTTCTTTATGTCAAATAAATAAACAATTCAGTTACTTATTATTTAAATATTTAGTAATTATTTCATATCTAGTCTGAGTCATGCAGAACTGATCTGATTGTTTCCATAGCAACAGAGTTTGCTTTGAAAAAGAGATGGTTGGCTGTGAAACCACAAATACTGATTTGACAATGACTTCACAAGACTTCAGGAACAATTGTTCCCTTGTTCCCAAACTTTGATGACAGTTTTCTCTCTCGGCTCCATCAGAAGCGGAGAGATTTCGTTTGGGGAAAAGTGTTTGTCTGGATGTCTTACTGCTGAGTGGATAGGACTCAATAAATCTGCTATTAAGGACGCAGCCCTTAATAGCTCCAACGCCAAACCACGTATTCATTCACGCCGAGCTAACGTCCAGCGGCTATGGATCTGTACTCCCAGATCGATGGCCTTCAACTTAAAAGGGGCATCATATGAACTTCTTTGTGTGGTTTCCATGATGAGGGGTTATGAGTTTGAAAACATTTCTCTGTCATGCCTGCTGCTAGCATGTGCTTGTTCTAAATGAATATCAAAATAAATGAAAATCAAAGTCAACACTTATTTCTTTGATTTCCAATTCTGACTTCCAATAATTCAGTTCCTGCCAAAGAGCCCCGTGGTGGTTGAATAAAACTCCACAGAAAAACTGCACCGAGCTATAAGCCGCATGGTTCAAAGCGTGGGGGAAAAAGTAGCGGCTTATAGTTCGAAAAATATGGTAATTACCTTGTTTGTTTGCTAATATACGCCATTCACAACAAACATTAAATAGGACAAATATATTTCATAAAGTATTTAAACAGTTGGCTCCTACCATAATAATTATGTGACCACAATAATTATGTTAAGAAACTGCAGTAGGTTTTCACTTGATTATGTCTGCTATAGCTAATGTACATTCAAATGTGAAAGTTTCAATTTCAATTGTCATATCTTCGTGTCATGTGGTAGATCTCAGCCAGCTGGTGAGAGAAAAAGTAGATCTTGGTCTGAAAAAGTCTGGGCGTTCCTGCTCTAAAGTCTCCATAGGTTTGATTAAAAAAAATATTTTATGAATAAAATATCAGAGTTTCATAGTGGCACATTTGGTAAGATTGGTGGAAAGTTCTGGGTTTGGATCCCAGCCTGGGTTCTTTCTGCAGGGGGTTTGCATGTTATCCACATGTACTGTATGTGTGGGTTCACTCCGGGTGCTCGGCTTCCTCCCACAGTCCAAAAAGATTTTAGATTTTAGATGGATGAAAATTTTAACTTGCTTATAATATTATTATTGAGCTAAAGCCCTCTTTACACCGGATTAAGACAGTCTTACGCAGCTCTCTGTAAGACTGTCTGAGCAGCTTTGGATCACAGAAATTTTGGAAAGTGTGTTTTCAATTTGAAAGGCTGTTATGATTTTACCTTTCCGGTTTTCAAGAAGTCGTACCAAGTGTGTAACAAACACATACCATTGTCATTCTCAATAAATGAATCCAACCACGTTTAGATCTATGGTCTGTGTTACAATTCAACCATTTATAGGGACCCCTGAATGTCTGGATGGCCCCTGAATGTCTTGAGGGGCCTATCAGCAGCTACTGAGTTTTCTTTGCCTTGACATCTCAGCCTTAAAATTCTAGATCTCTCATAGGAGCCAACATTAAAATATTATGTCGAGTTAACCCCTCTGAGCCTTTTTGATATTTAAAGCAGTCTGCAGCCAAGTTGTTTTAGAGTTTAAACAGAAGTAGTAATGCTTATTTAGTAAAATGGCAGCAAATTTGCTTATCTCATATTAAAACATGCTTCATTCACAACCAGTGACCTTCTCTCCTCTGGTCTGTTTAACAACTACAGTCTCAGATCAGCTCTGCCCTCCAGCTCTGTCAGGAACAGAAACAGCAACATTATACCAGGGAAACATAGACTGTCATACTATATCATGATAACAATGATATAGTATGATCCGATTAAATATTCGATTCTTGATTAAAATAGGTTGCTGCTATGTTGTTGCACAGTGTTTTAAGATCTTGTTCAATGTGCCCCTTTTTAACTTGGAGCCCCTGCCCCTCCAAAGGTTTCTGCACGGCCCTGGACATGAGTGGGAAGACACAAACCCAGACTGAACAATGTCAGTGAGGATGAATGCTGGCAATTAAAGAACATGTGTCCATCGCCCAGCCCAGCAGTGGGCTGATTGATATCAGACAGAATGGACCAGTAGATGAACAGAACCTAGAAGAACCAGACAACAGTGTCTATTCATCCCTCAATCATCTCCTGAGGCTGATATGGTACAGAACATTTTGCTATGATTAAGTGTCTTATTGTGCTTCTACTAGACTATTATGGTTTGATTCTTTGCTTAGGACCTTCAGTGAGTTTGGAGACACTTTTTCAAATATACTACCACCAGTCAAAATAATATAAATGTTCATTTAAACAACAAATAATACTAACAGATTAACAGTAAGTACATAATTATTTCCTATATTAAACAAGTTTATTTGGAATTTCTGTGTGTTTTATTTAGAAATGTTGACATCATTTATAAAAACATCACTTGATTGTAATTTAATGTATTATTTCGCTATTTTATTAATGTAGTTTACCAGATCAGGGCTCTGCAACCTGGATCTCTGGAGACACAAGTGGCTCTTGGTTCAAATGATCAAATGACGAAATATAGAAATAAATTGCTCTGTTCTTTTGTTTCATTTTTTTTAACACACTCACTGCACTGGCCCCCATAGTAAATATGGTCTAGAATAGCGGTTCTCAACGTGGGCGGTACCGCCCCCCAGGGGGCGTTCAGAGGACGGCAGGGGGCGCTGGCGGACATTTTTACAAAAGGGGGGCGCTGGGATGCCTTTGGGGGGCGTTTGGTCGAAGGTAAACTTTACACCTTAAATGCACAACAATACCAGTTTAGACTTTGAGCAACTTGGTAAAACTGTATTGTGTAACATTAAATCATGCTTGGCTGCAACTGTATCGATGGCAGCTCTTCTTCTTCTTCTTCTTCTTCTTCTTCTTCTTCTTCGCGTGAGAGGAGGGTGCTTGGAGAGCGGAAGGAGAGAGAAAGAGCGAGAGAGTGTTTATCTTCTATATTTGTGTTTTTTCCTACTGTCTTTTACACGGTGGTTATGGTAATTGTTTAATTTTATTGGGTTAGTGGTGTTACGTTTTTCGGTAAAAGTTTTTGTTTGTTCTGTTCACGGGTTTGGGTGTGGCCGTCAGGCGTGTCTGGCTTGGCCGGCGTCTGACGCCATGGTGGTGGCAGGTGGAGGTCCTTTCTCCACGCTGACGCGGAAAAACGGTGTCAAGGTGGGCGCCGGTGTTCCGTGCAGCGTGGAGGAAGTGTGCTTGGCAGTGGGGACTTTGATAGGCCACGGAGCCATAAAATCGGCGGCACGGATGAACGGGGCAGTGGTGATATTTGTGGAGAAGGTCGAGCAGGCCCAACGGTTGGTGGAGGTGGGGGTTACTGCGAACGGCCTTTTTCTGCAGGTATCGCCACTGGCATTACCATCAACGAAAGTAACTTTGTCTAACGTTCCCCCGTTCATCAGCGACGAGTTCCTCGTCAGAGAGCTGTCGAGGCATGGTAAAGTGGTCTCGCCGATAAAAAAAGTGCCGTCCGGCTGTAAGTCCCCACTGCTCAAGCACGTTGTCTCCCATAGGAGACACTTATTTATGATTTTAAACAGGCGAGACGAGGAACTAAATTTAAGCTTCAGGGTAAAAGTAGACGACTTCGACTACGTTTTATTCGCGACCTCGTCTAACCTGAAGTGTTTCGGCTGTGGACAGGAGGGGCACATTGCCAAAATGTGCCCAAACAGAGCAGGACAGGCAACGCCGGGTTCTGCCCAGCAGCAGCCTGCTGCTGCGGAGCGGACAGAAGACCCGAAAAGTGAGGCAGGGAGGGTGCCTGCTGCGACCGCGGGAGAATCTGCTGCTGCGGAGGGGGAACCCGCGGCGGGGAAACACGCAGCGGTCGAGGAGAAATCCGCGGCGGCTGTGGAGGAACCCGCTGTAGCCGCGGGGGAACCAGCCGTAGCAGTGGAGGAACCCAACGCGGCGGAGGAGGAACCCACCACGGAGGAAAGAGCAGAAGGGAGAGCTGAGGTGACGGTAGGCACAAGTGTGGAAACGGATGAAAGAGTGAGTGAGAATGAGAGCACGGTGGTGTGTGACAATGGGATGAATGACAACGGTGGTGGGATGAATGATGGTGGAGAAAGTGAGGTGAGAGAAAGAGATGGGGTACAAGGAGAGCGGCAGGCTGGAGTGAGGGAAAGCAAGGAAAGGTCAGAATCAGAAATCCAGGGAGAGAAAGGAGAGGCAAAGGTGAAAGGGAAAAGCAAGGGCGAGACTACTGAAACCGACATGGAAAAAACGGCAGGAGAGACAGAAGAAACCATGGAGGTAGAGGTGTCGAGCCCGCTAAAAAGACGGAGCAAAAGAAAAAACGTGCTAATGGCAGAAAAAGCCATCAAGCAGGCTTACAAGCCAGCGGTAGAAAAAGATGAGGTGTCCGACAGCACCGATGCTGAAAACTATCTCTCAGATAGCAGCGACATGTCAGCCACACAAATGAGTAGCAGGGCACCAAGATACCCAGTCGAATTGTACAGAAACTTTTTACGGGACACCAAAGGTTTTAGAGGTATAAAAATAGAGAGCTACTTCCCCGATCTTAAGATTTTTTACTTCTCCGCAAAAAACCATATAAAGAACAAAGAGACATCAGGTTTCTCCGATAGAGACATTTTTAGACTAAAGAAAATAATGACGAAAGTTAGAAAACAAATTTGATTTAATGACACAAAGCAACATTTTACCCTTTTGTACTGTCCTTGTTTTTTACTTTTATCTTGGTTTTAGCCTCTTTTTACCCAACATGGATTCCTTTAAGATAGCATCTTTAAATCTGAATGGGGCGAGGGAGGCTGAGAAAAGAGCGTTAATATATCAAACTCTGAATAGAAAGAAAATCGATGTAGTTTACCTACAAGAAACGCACAGTGACCAAGTAACAGAAACAGACTGGATCAGAGAGTGGAAGGGGGAGGTCATTTTAAGTCACGGCACCTCCCAGAGTGCAGGGGTGGGCTTCCTCTTTTCAAGAGCGTTCACCCCAAACTCCACTGAAATCGAGCACATAGTACAAGGGAGGTGTCTTTTAGTAAAGACAAATTTTGATGGTTTTAGTATAGTTTTTATCAATATTTATGCTCCCACTACCAATGCAGAGAAGAAGCGTTTTTATGAAAAAATTGGGGAACGGCTGGGTGATTGTGGGTCAGAGAATTACGTTTTTTTTAGGCGGGGATTTTAATTGCACTGAGAACGAGTTTTTAGACCGCAATCACGCAGAGCCGCATCCAGCAGCCCAACGTGCTCTGCGGCAGCTGGTCTCGTCTAACGGCCTGGTGGATGTATGGAGAAGGATGCACGCAGGTGCCAGGCAGTACACATGGTCCCACCTTAGTGACGGCAAAATCTCTTTAGCTCGGCTCGATCGCTTTTACTGTTTTAAACACAATTTTAATGTGTTTAGAGCATGTCAGATCTCACCAGTAGCTTTTACAGATCACTCGTTGCTTTTAGGTAGTGTTTTTATCAGAAACATTTTACCCAGAAGCGCCTACTGGCATTTAACGCAGCGCTAACGCAAGATCGGAGTTTTAAAGAGGTTTTAGCGTTTTTTTGGAGCAGTTTTAGACAGAGAAAAGCTGATTTTAATAATCTAAGACAGTGGTGGGACCATGGGAAAGTACAGATCAAGCTACTAAGCCAACAGCATACTCTCAACGTCACCCGCGACATTACCGGATCTATCAGAGATCTGGAGATAAACATTGTGGAGTTAGAGCAACTTTGTGCATCCATAGGAAATCGAGAGCATATTGAAGCTCTCAAATCCAAAAAGCTAACTTTAGCAAACCTGCTGGAGAACAAAGTCCAGGGCGCACTGGTCAGGTCCCGGGTCCAGAACATCACAGAGATGGATGCTCCCTCTAGCTTTTTCTTTAGCTTGGAGAGGAAGCACGGGCAGAGGAAGCAAATCCACTCTTTGCTATCAGACACGGGGCGACAGCTGAGCGAACCGGGTGAGATAAGGAGGAGGGCGGTGGAGTTCTACCAGACACTGTACGGAAGTGAATATAGGGAAGACGAGAAACTGTTTGGGGAGTTCAGTGCTGAACTACCCCAGGTCTCTGCGGAGACCAACTCCGAGATGGAGCGTCCCCTACAACTCCGTGAGCTCCACTCAGCCCTCCTCGGCATGCAGGGCCAGAGGTCCCCGGGCGTTGATGGGCTCACGGTAGAGTTTTACAGGGCCTACTGGGACCTACTGGCCCCGGACCTCCTTGAGGTATACAACGAGAGCCTCACCACCGGTTCGCTCCCTTTGTCCTGCCGCAGGGCAGTCATTACCCTGCTGCCCAAAAAAGGCAACCTGCAGGAGATAAGGAACTGGCGCCCTGTGTCCCTCCTCTGCACCGACTACAAGATCCTCTCCAAGGCCCTAGCCGCGAGGCTAGGGAAAGCTATGGAGCAGGTCATCCACCGGGACCAGACCTATTGCGTCCCCGGCAGGTCCATGGTAGATAACATCTACCTGATTCGAGATGTTTTGGAAGTCTCCGGTTCATTGGGGTTACAAACAGGCTTGATCTCATTAGACCAAGAAAAGGCATTTGACCGCGTTGAGCACGAGTACCTATGGAAGACCATGAGAGGGTTCGGGTTCAGCGAGGGTCTCATTGCCAAGGTCCAGGTAATGTACAGTGACATTGAGAGTATGCTGAAGATCAACGGTAACCTGTGTGCTCCTTTTAGGGTGTGTAGAGGCGTTCGGCAGGGCTGCGCCCTCTCCGGGATGCTCTACACTCTCTCCCTGGAACCCCTCCTCCAAAAAATACGTTCGTGTGTACATGGTTTGGTTTTACCTGGTTTTACTAATAGTGTTGTTTTATCTGCCTATGCTGACGATGTTGTCACTTTTATTAGAGACCAACAAGACATCAATGTTTTAACCACCATCACAGAACAGTTTTCCACGCTGTCCGCGGCCAGAGTGAACTGGGGGAAAAGTGAGGCCCTGGCCATCGGCAAGTGGTCCACTGGACTTCCGCTTCTCCCCCAAGGCCTCACGTGGAAGAAAGACGGTTTTAAATACCTTGGTGTCTTTTTAGGGAACAAAGACATCGTCAACAAAAACTGGGAGTCCACCGAACAAAAAATCAAAGAAAAACTAGACAGGTGGAAGTGGCTTCACTCCCAGATGTCATACCGAGGCAGAGTATTGGTTTTAAACAACCTAGTAGCAACACAGCTGTGGCACAAACTAAGTGTGCTAGACCCGCCAGCAGGACTGCTGGTGAACATACAAAGGGAAATGGTGAATTTCTTCTGGAGCGGTCGACACTGGGTGCCACAGTCTGTGTTGTTTTTAACCAGAGAGGAGGGGGGCCAGGGCCTTGTCCACCTGGCCAGCAGAACCGCAACTTTTCGTCTTTTATTTGTGCAAAAGTACCTGACAGAATCCCCTGTGTGGAGAGACGTGGCCAGCTGCATCTTCAGACGCGTCAATTGTCTGGGGCTGGATGCTGCTCTGTTTCTAACCGATTTTAGTCTTTTAAAGCTAAAGGGGTTACCTCAATTTTATCAGGGTGTTTTTAAGTCCTGCGCTCTTTTTAAATGGAAAAGAGCACAAACGCTTAACTCTCTGCATTGGCTTTTAGCAGAACCACTGGTGAACGGAGCGAGACTGGATGCCCGAGACAACAGTGTGCCAGGGCTGAGTGAGGCGCTGACCAGGTCCGAGACGGTGACGCTAGGGCGGCTGATACGCGCAGCCGGGCCGGACCTCGCAAACATCGAGGAGGTTGGCGCACTGCTCGGGGTCCGGTCCGCCAGACTGACAAAGCGCTTCTTGGAACGGGTCAAGGAACGTCTGGCACCCGAAGAAAAGCAGCTCTTGCAGCTGCACGGGAAAGGGAAACACCTGCCAGACAAAAACGACCCGTTCCCAAGGGTGACCATAGAGGCCGACCTAGGGGAAGACAGCGGCCCCCTATTGGAGGTGGCAGAGCTGGACCTGAGTGCGGCAAACTCAAAGGGCACGTACCAATCATGTGTGAAAGCAATAAACAAAAGGACACTCCACAACCGACCCACCAACGTATGGAGCAAAAAACTGACAGGACAAAAACCACAATGGAGGACAATATATAAGCCACCAATAAAAAAAAGGACTGGCGATCTCCAGTGGAGAATTCTCCACGGAGCAATAGCCACGAACGCGTTTTTATCGGTGATTAACCCTGAGGTTTTAAACGAGTGTCCTTTTTGCATGCTGCCAGAGAGTGTTTTTCACGTTTTTATAGATTGTGCACGTTTATCCATTTTTTTTAGCGTTTTAATGAGATTTTTTAGCTTGTTTAATATGGTTTTTACAAACTCCGTTTTTATCTACGGTGTGCATCATAGCCGAGCCACCAGTTTTAAATCCCGCATTTTAAATTATTTAATCTCCGAAGCAAAAATGGCTATATACATAACACGAAGAGACAGAATGCAGGCAGGACCTCAAGTCGATGTTGTGGCTCTGTGGAAGTGTAATATAAAAGCAAGAATCAGACTAGAGTTTTACTTCCACAGAGCCACCGGGGATTTTAATGGTTTTACACAAATGTGGGGTTTTAACGGTGTACTGTGCAATATTGGTGATGACAGAGAACTAAATTTTAACAAGATGCTGACATAACTATTTATTTATCTGTTTTTATTTAGTTTTCTTTTATTTCATCCAGAACCGAAAGAAATGTGAAAAAATGCACCCTGTTTTTAAAATTATTGTACAATAAATGTTTTGTTAAAAAATCAAAAAAATCTTCTTCTTCTTCTTCTTCTTCTATTCAGTGTTTGTTAGCTTCTGTTAGCTTCTTGGCGCAGCTCCGTTCTCCTGCTACTGGTAGCTAAAATCACAATACCATCACTGTGTATCCCTCTGAAAAATGAACCCATTTAAATAAAGAAATCCCTCCATGGGTGATACCACGATAGAGAGCGTTCATTTTATAGCGTTAACACCGGTGCTGTAAGTGGTCCGGTATGAAACTGGGGTGATAGAACAACACAGCACTTTTAAATTTCAATAATCAGAATGCAGAAATTGTTTCCGTTGTTTTAAAAGGTTTATGTCAGTCTGCCTTTTCCCCATCGATACGTTTCCTGACCGCCCTGCACCTTAGGGGCTTAAAAAAAAAAGACGCGCACATTGCGCAAAACTCTGAAACAGGAGAAACGGGACATAAAACGGAACGACGAACTAGATGTGAATTATGACATAAAAACAGAGAATCCGACGCTGAACAGTGAAAAAAATCAACACATGATGTGAAACACATTAATAAACCAAGAGAGGATAATACTAATCAAATTAAACTAAATGGAAATGAATGAAGAACAAAATGCAAGAATAAACTAAGAAACTAAAGTAAATACAGAGGAATAAACTGGTATGGCAAGACCTTTTGAGCAATAATTAATACAGGGGACAGAATGGCAAGAATAAACAGACACTATTTCTAGATAAAAGGTAAAATAATATTGCTGAAGTGCCATGGGTTTGTTGAGACCACATCTAATACTGAGAATAAATATATCTTAAAGACCATAACAGTTAAGAACTTATCACTTATTTATGTTTTTAATTAGATTTGATATATTTATTTCTTCAATATTATTTTTCATGTCAGTGTTAATGTCATGAGGCTGACGACTCCATGACACTTTCAATTTGACTCACTAGGATTTGATTAAGAACCAGATTTGTAATTTCTGTCCAGTAAAACTATTAATCTTTAAATCAATAGTCAGGTCTATATAAAGACATAATCCATGTTTCTGTCTCATATTTGTATGGCATTAAAAGGATCTGAAACTTTTGTTTTTCCACTGAAAGCTCTGGTTTGCACAGTAAATGCCATGTGGGTGACGTTTTATGGATTATACTCTGATGTCCCATTCTCCTGAAGGCAGCACAGAGCTGCACCACCAGAAACCGACAAACACTGAAGAGAAGAAGAGCTATGATTAATGTAGTTACAGTTCTATCCATATTTTAATGTTGCAGAGCTCAGTCATTTTGCAAATAGTTCAAAGTTTAAACTGGCATGTTGTTCATCTTTTATCTGCTCATTTTGTGGAATATTTAACAACTAGAAAATGGCACAAAATAAGAATATTTCTTCCACTCTGATTGGCTGCTGTTACCAATTTTAACTTGAATGTTCATTGCATTTTTCATAGACGCCTGTGAAAATAATTTCTATTCTCATGACTTTTTTGTTCTCTGGGAAATTATTTTTTGATGATAAATACAGAAACAAGCATAAAAATCAAAACATCTACAATAGTGATAGTAATATTAATGATAAAATAATAGTGCAAAGTAGCCTGCAAATTCTTTGGTGGGGGGCGGTGAGGGACCTGGATAAAGGCTAGGGGGGGCGCAGGCCCGAAAAAGGTTGAGAAACACTGGCCTAGAACCAGCCTCCAAACCTAACTTCTTATTGGTGTGAATATTTTGGTAATACTCTTTAAAATATCAGAATTTGAACCTAACTTTATATTTTTGGCCAAAAATGTAAAATTTTAAATCTGGTGTTATGATCAGTTACCCAGCACTTGAGTAGACTTAACAAAACAGTTTTTACATTTGCTTAGTTAAAGCTTATGCAATTTATTAGATGGTTCCTTTTCACTTCTGCTTAAGTAAAAATTTGTTGAACTTATTCTACTCTGATTGGAGTTTGAGGTATTCTCA
Organism: Poecilia reticulata; assembly: GCF_904066995.2. Classification (NCBI taxonomy): domain Eukaryota; kingdom Metazoa; phylum Chordata; class Actinopteri; order Cyprinodontiformes; family Poeciliidae; genus Poecilia; species Poecilia reticulata. The sequence goes on from NC_088833.1 coordinate 30,882,899, forward strand.
CTGTATGAACGAATATTCCCAGGATCGCTTTTTTAACAAAAAACACTGACATAAAATGTTGTCCGTCACTGCAGCAGCCATCCCACCCCATTTGAGTAGGACAACACGGGCCGGGGTTGGTGTCCCTTACTTAGCATAAACATGATGGTGAGATCAAAAGAATACTTTAAACCCAACTTTCCCAGGAATATGAATGATTTGGGACTTAATGGTTGCACTGCAACAGGCCAAGCCACAGACGATGGGCATGGAATCTGAGAAAGGCTTAAATACTATCAAAAACTGGATCTGGATTCACACCCTACAGAATGTAGCTGTAACATGATTAGTTACAATATCACATTCTGGGTAGACTCTAAATCATTCATGTTAGTTTATTGCATGCTCATATCTAAACCAGGGAGGGAGAGATGGACGGACGGGCGGACGGATGGACGAAACTTAAAAAAAGATGCAGATTTATTTAAAACCCAGGTTTTTGAGAAAACAGGCTATATTTTATGGAAATGCTTTACACCAGGGTGCTGCAGGGCTCAGTGCTAGATGCCCTGGTAGCATCCAGCACTGCAGCATTTTTTTAAATACATACTCAAGACTATTTCTAATTTGGATGAAGTATAAAATATGGGAGAGCCTTTAGTTTGGTCCTTTCTAACAGTCTTGGTGATCCATTGGGTTCCAATGAATGTATAGCTGATAAAAATCCAGTCTGACAAAACAAATTTTCTTAAGCTCATGTAAAAACATGAAAGAGCTTGTTCCAATCCTCATTTCTTTTCTCACAATCTTTGAAGCTTTTTCCTATAACGCTTCTCATTTTTCTCCTGGAATTAACCGCTCTACAGCCCTTCTCCTCTTTTCTCCATTCTCTGAATGTTCAGGAAAGCAAGAACTCAACAAATCAATAGTTGGGCAGCATCTACGCTCTGTAAATCAGCCTTTCCATTACTGGACACTGATATTGACTGATACCTTGATTGACAGACTGGCTCTAAAGTGTAATTTTTCTTTGTGTGTTGGTGCATGTGTGTATGTGCAGGTGAGACATGTGCAGGGCCCTGACATCTTGACATATATACAGAGGCAAGACATTTGCTGTTACTATGATGTAGAGGGGAGGCAGAAATCAGCCAACTACTTAGATGAAAAACTGTCAAGAAGCCTTTGAGGAACTGAAAGTAACCGCTAGCTTTTCCCAGCTGATGTCTTTGTATCATTGGCAGTGTTCCGGCTTATGTTTTGTTTTTGTCTCAAAATAACTGACATCATTCTTATAAATTATGTCCAATCTAACAAAAAGGAGGAAGCTACTATGTGGACATGGGGTGACAACTGTAAAAGCTTGCATTATACAGTCAAGCTATTGGAACTTTATTATGTAATGTAGAAAACTGTAGTAGACATTGCTATGTTTTTTCTTAATATCAAATGTATTTTTGTTTCACTACTTTAAGCATAATAACATAAGGTTGGAAGATTTTTAATAGATGCTATTGTCCTTTTCAGAAGCCCAAATATGTGGTAAAACTTTAAAAACATAAACATCTTTTTAAAAGTTTGATCACCTGTAGTCTGTACAAGATTTGAAATTTCTTAAGCACAATAATGGCAATCCCATGACTATTTTATTTCATGCATTTACTATTTTTTTAAATACATAATTCAAAGAGATTTGTATTTTGTGTAAACAAAATTAAAGAAAAAAAAGGGGTTTTCTTGAAAAGTGAAAATGGGTTAAGAAGCATAAAATGAGCTTTTGTTGTCATTGGACTGACATTAAATGTGACAAATATGAACTAAGCAGCATTTACAGGAACATATGTCCAGCCACCTGGCCAAAAGGCACAGCTGATACAGCAGCTGTGGCTAAGAAGACAGAGTGTTCATGGACCAATTGGAAGGCCAGTAGTTCAATCCCTGGCATCTCCGCTTCATTTATCAAAGTGACCTTGTGGAAGACACAAAACCCCACTTTACCCCTGCACTATGCTCGGTGCATAAAGGACAGAATAATAATAAAAACTTTTGACTTGGTTCTATCACTACATACAACATGTGTCAATAGTTATTAGATGAGGTTGTTAGTCATTTGTTTGCTGCATGAGGAAGGAGTGAGTCAATAACAAAGAACCAAAGCACAACTGAAGTGATCCTTACAGTTTTTCATCATCTGGATAAATGTAGGGATCAACACCAGAGGTGTTGATGGTGTTTGACCATCATGGTCTTCAGCTACTACTCCAAAGCTTTTGACAAGTAAAATGAGATCTTCTGTGGCACGTCGCCCTACAGATTGGAGATCAAACAACACTGTAAGCATTCTGCGATTTTAATTACCACAACTACAGCAGTCATGGAGTGAGCTGAGGCTTTTCTGTTACACCAACCTGTGTAACCTGTGCAACCAGGTTACACAGGTTAAGTGATCACTTTTACATGTGATCACTTAGAAATCAGCACTGCGGAGCCGGGGGATGTCTGGCTGTTGGAAGCCTTCCCTGTGGCTCTGACATCAACTCCAAAAGTAGCTGCATTTCCATTGACCATATAACTACACAATTTGACATTTCAAAAATAAATTTGCTAAATGGAAATACACCAGTTTTGGTGTAGTTTTGGCTCTAAGCTCATGTGGGCTTTTGGTTTATTTCACAAAACTGCGATGGAAACAGTTTTTTGGTGCTACGTGAGTCACATGATCAACAATCAGATGTTTTAGAAATACATTTTTATGAATCTGTTGATCTTCATCTATTCTGGTGGGAACCATTTTTTTATTCTTACATTATAATTGCTCAGTTTTTATTCAGCGTACATGCCATTCATACAATGGTACGATGCACAGCAAAAGGACTGCTTACAATATGACATCAGGGACATTAAATAATGAAGCCCAACACTGATGTCTAAAAAATCTAAAAGAAAATCCTAATGTCATACACAGTTGACAAAGTTGTGCATAATTCTAGAGAAAACTATAATAAGACAGAGGATAAAGAAACAAAAAATTGACATGAAACTAATGCAATCCTTGAAAGCATCTCAATGATCAAAGCAAAGGAAAGAAACGCATTACAGCTAATAAGCTCAGCGGGAGCCACGTCACCACATCACACACACACACACACACGCACGCACACGCACACACACGCACACACACGCACACACAGACAAAAAAGACCAGATCTTTAAAAAAATCCCATCTTTCCTGATGAAGTCAGTACAAAAATACATTTTTAGAATTTTTATTGAGTAGATTAATATACTGTGCTTTGCTCAGTGGTGACCTTGAAAAGTTTCAGAGAGCATTGTTTTCAGTTATTTCCACATTGTTCACATTATGGTAGCTCAATGTTCTCCGGTCTTCGCCTTCAGTCAATTAAACATCTTTCATCTTTTCAGATGTCATCAAACATTTTTTTGTCTTTTGGTCACCACTATTGTTGCAATAATGTTCAACCAAACTATCTATTGCTTTAAAAACTTACTCATGTACAAAGTGTGTTTCTGTCCAAGTACATCCTATTTTGTTCTCAAAGCACATTTGGAGCTATTATTGTCCATTCACATATTTATATAGACTTTAAACTAAGTCTAAGTTAGTCTGAAAGTGAAGAAACGATGTGTGTATCAGAGGTTTGTCATCAGATACGAGGCTTGGAGGGAATTCACTTTTTGTCATTTTTCCACTTTGGTTTAATGGCTTTTCTCTCAATGAGATTGTCATTTGAAGACTGTACAGTATATTTACTCCGATTATTATTGTTGACATTGACATTTGATGATCTGAAACATAAGGGTGACAAAAACTAAATTTGCAATGCAGTGCCATGAAAAACACTTCTTACCATCACCAAGTATAGGCATGAGCAAATAAATGACCACACTCCAAATTATATATAAATTGTTAAAACTAAAATACATGATGCAAATATTTTGAGCTAAAATTCTAATACTATTATATGCCTGTAAATAGCAAGCCTGGATATTCAAAATGATGCACAACAATATTGGCAATTCTAGGTATTCTGTACCTGCACTTAATATTCTCTTGCTCAAAGAAAGAAACTCCAACCTATTATTTTTTAAAAGCTTGCAAAGTCAACAGGTGCTGCTTTGTGGGTTTTCATTACTGTTGTTTTAAAAGAGTGGCTGTGGTTTGATGTCCCTGAACCAATCAAGTGGTGGATCCAAAGAATAAGTAATCCCTTTCTAATGATGATGGTGTTTTAATGAAAATTTAATGACACCCCTTAATACCCTGGTGTACCAACTGTCACCGTGTGCCAAAAACTGAGAAAGATGAGGGGAGAACAAAGACTGAGAGGGGCCGAGGCTGTGGTGAAGAGACAAGACTATTAGCTGTTCGGCTTGGGATCCTGAAGGGTCACTACGACATGGTGTCTTCATTCCACAAGTGAATGCAATTCCTGGTTTACTTTCAGGCAGTCCACTTGTAGTTAGATAGAAAAGCAGATAAATGTCTTCATGAAAATATGATGTCCTCATGTCTCCACATGCCTGCAGTTGCTTTGTCTGCTGTACAGTTGCTTTTGGCTGACTCTGTTGAGGCTTTGTGACATTGCCCCTCATCCATAACACAACAGCAGAGGAAGTGTCTACACCTCACCACTCCTCTGCTGTACGTGACTGTATAATAATCTGATGCTGGAAAAACTTTGTCCCTTAGAGGGAAAAGTGATGCCAGTGGCAGTTTGTCTGGTTTATTAGTGAAAGACCTGCACTAGACCAGCGGTTGTGATTCAGTGATTCATTTTTATAATAACTGAGGATAACAGTTACTTGATCGTACTATAAAATGGCCTGGAAAATACATAATACTGCCCCCTTAATGCTGCCACCATCATCTTTCAGGGTGGTGTTCAGAGGTAATTTGAGTGCCACACCTTTTTCATGCAAGACAAGAAAATCAGCTTTAGTCTCATGTAAATGTTTGAATGTTTGCTGTGACCAACCGGATGGCTGTCTTCCTGCCACTGATCAGTAAAGTTCAGACCTCTGGAGTACATCCCTAATACCGGCCGTCAGCAGATTCTTCCACCTAAAAGCTAGGCAGAGGAAAAGCAACACAAATCTGATGAAGTTGAAGCACTGTAAACCAGGCCATTACAGAGCCTGAGATAGGAAATACTCTAATACCACCTCACAATTATGCTTGTGTTATTGTATAAAATACCTGTGGGAGTCGTGGCAAATACTAGCTTCGCATATTCCTTATGGTTTAGCCCTGACATATCGGTCCACTTTATCGGTTTGCTTTATGACACTACATGACATTATAATGGGCAGCAAGGGAGAACTCTATTGCTTAAACAGAGAAAAAAGTGTTGCTGGTGGCACTGAGTCTGGTTTTATGCTAACAGAGAAACATCAGACCACCATCTGCAATCAGTTATCAATCTAATTAGTAACAGCTAAAACTGAAAAATGATCAAAAGCTGCTGTTAAATGAGATTTTCCAAGAGGGAAAAACACATTTCATTTGAGCACGTTGCCCGTCTAAGTACATACTGAGAATAAAATGAAACTAGAACCATTATTCCCATTTGTATGAGGAAAGATAAAAGGTATGTGGCTAGTCAGAAGTCATCAGATATACTTAGGATGTATTATTCAGGCTACAGAGATGTTAATAAGGAGGTTAAGGCCCAGAATTACTTTTTCTTACCAGGAAATGAAGCAGAAGCACAACGACACGAGGGTCAACCGCAGCTGAATACACAGCCTCGCAGTAAATTTGTACACACACAGGTCATACCACTTGGTGTTTCTTCCGCTCGACAAAATGAGTGGCTTTGCCAGATCTCAGCAGCTTGCTCTGCAGTGTGCACACATGAGGACATAATGAGATTAGAACTGAATCAGCCTGTAGCCACTTTCACTCTGATATGGGAGCACAGCCACTTGTAGAATTATTCATTCCTGTTAAGTTCCGTTATATTTTGTCATTTGAAAACCACAGATTTCAATTTCTAATTATAGATTAGAAATTTCATGGAATACAACAACAGTACGTGAAGTACATGCTAGTACAGTAAATATACAGTGTGATATGTGTCATAACCTGTGGAGCTGTGGATGTCTGTAGTTGTTCCAGAGTTTCCATTTACCTCTTAGTTGTTGGGCCATAAAACACCAACAAAGCAAAACATGGTGGTTATAAAACTATGTAAAAAGGTGTAACTTGATGAATCAGAACTTGTTGAGGTTATTGGTGCAAATAATACATAGTTAAAATGTTAGCTAACACACATGTATTTGTGTCTCTCTGTTGCAAATACACATTTGTATGGTAGAGATTCTTCAGCAGTGGTCTTGTTCTTCATTCAGAGGAGAAAACCTGATTGAACAGCAGCAACAACAAAGAATGAAGGCTTCATATGCTTCAAAGAGAAGACAGAATGCAGGTAAATAACTGGAGAGGAGAGAAAATGCCTTTGACCTTTGACACCGCTGTCGGTAATCTTCTTCCTCCTTATTTTACATTTAAATAGGAATCGATTTGCTTTCTGCAATGGAGGAAGCTTGAATGGTCATGGTCACAACAAATCCTTATGAGGTAAATCATGTCTGCATATGGCCAGATTCAGGTTACAGTTTCACACACAGGGAGCAGCAGGAAACAAAGGCCAGAAAGGATGGCATCAATCTATTAATCACAGAACGCAGCTTAACAGAAGATGGGAAAGAGGAAATGGAGAACATTTGATTTCATTTACTCCTAAACTATGTTTCTGACCAGATGTCAAAACATGTTAAGGAATGAAAGGGTTTGCCATAAGCCAATTCTAGAAATTTAGAAAACTTCATTCTAGTTGTACTGATGGTTCTTCTCTAGCTACAGAATTTGCATCAGTTATTTTCACCATCAAGCATTCCATCTGACACAAAAAGTTATGTGATGCAAAAGCAGTGGCGACTGGCCAGTAGACATAAAATCTAACATCTGCATGTTTTTCACCAATCTGTCTGGCACAGAGGCTAATGACAAATTTTTATGATCTTATTCTAATTACCAGAACCTGCACATAGTTTTTGTTATTTATTTTGTCTGCATAACTACATAATTTCCACACATTTAATTAGATTAAACAGCTGCTACTCAAGTATATCTTGAAGCAAAGCTACTTTTAGACCAATCATTCGATCATAACGCCTGTTTCACATGGCAGAATGTAGGAAAGATTATAGGAATGCAAAACTGTTGACTTTAATGAGGCAGTTTCAAATGATATTTTTGTCTATTAAACAGAATATTACAGATGGTTTGTGTTAATAAGTGTTAATTTTAAGTTTGAGCAATAAATGAAAAACTTAAAATAATATAGTCTGTTTCTCATTGCCTGCCTAATTTGCCCATTTTAACAAATGAATCACTTATGAGTGAAACTATTAATATATTAGATATTTCTTTTCCTTTTTATGTTATTTTTCCATATGTTCTTCCTTCCAATGCATTCCCACATTTTTCATATTACTTTACTGTAAGAAAAAAAAAACTCAGCATAGACAACATAATTAAATGTCAGGTTAAGTAAATCTCCTTTTTCTGCGCCTACATTTGATATTTTACCTGCTGAGGCAAAGTCCCTGCAGGCAGAGCATCTATTTTTAGTTCTCTCCTGGGCATAGTGAAACAGTGATGCACAGATGTTGAAGTTCCCCACTGGACTTGAAAATGCATTGAGATAACATTCAAAAGCCGTCATCTGGATGACAACAATGTTGCTTATGTGTGTACAATTAGCCAAACATGCTCCCAATAAGCTACTTTCTCAATCTATCAACACAAAAATGAACAGAGCTGAAGCCAGGGTGTGTAAATAGCATTCCCACCATTCCTTCAAATAGGTGGAAGAGTGAGACAGAGCAGAGATTCCATTCTCAAAGTGGAGTTAAGCTACAGTATGCTGATAGCTTTGATACATGGCTCAATTTGACAAACAGCGAGTGAACAATAACAGGGAATGAGTTGGGAAATGTTTATTTTGGTATCGCTGGAAATAGAGTAAAGGTATTTATTACCAATGGTTTCTTGTCTTTAGGTCTGTGGTGCATATTTCTCTTCACATCGCTCCCTTTTGCCATGCACTGTAATAGAGTGTGTGACAATACAAACACCTCATTCTGTCATTGTCACTGTGCTAACAGGCTCATTGGACTGCCTTGTTATCCAACTTAAACAGCCCGACTCAAAGAAACCACAGCGCATTTCCATAATGTTATTGACTGAGTGCCGAGACTCGACACTGCCTGGAATGTGCACACTTATCGTGCTATTTGCATGTCTATTACCTCGGAAAACTGCGGTTCTTGACAGAAGTCAAGGAGAGCCAATTTGAAGCTCCGTTGCACAGCAGCCTCCTCCAAACCACCTACACGTAAATCTTAACACGCAAGAATCCAGGCAAGACGTGAAAAGCAAAGGGTTTCTGGGTTAAGGAAGTAGAGTAAAGTAGTGTAATGAAGGCCAACTGTGTCTTTTTAGTGGGTTAAATACACTCTTGAAATGCATGATGGATCAGCTGTTAAATAGGCTGGAAAGCAAAGTTCAGCAAAGCTGGCATGACTGGAATTTCAAACAGGAAGTACCTGTCTATCTTTCTGACTGGATGTCAAGTGCCAGCAGACGTGTTTGGTTTGTGGGATTGCGTATGACACAGGTGGCAGGTTTAGCGGCTGTGATAGCATTAGAGGATTATGTGAGCAGTACAAGGCGCCTCATTCACTGTACGGCTGCAAGATCGGTGCCCTTAACATGATAAAAGGCCTGACTCAGGCTTTTTATCATGCCTATAATCAACCTTGATTATAAATAATAGATGTGTGGCGATCAATCGGCCACAGATCATAATCGGCCGATTTCCATGAAAAAGTGCATGATCAGTGATCGCCGATCAAGGTCCCTTGCTGCCGATCACACAAACCGATCACCTGCATCTCATTTCGCAGCCTGCCTGTGCAGCTGGTCTCCTCTTTCCTTCACACTGCGCAAGCGCGCAGCAACAAATCCTAAGCGATGTGGAACTATAATGCACTGAGTGAATGGGGAAGTTTGCCTGTTGCGGCGGAAAATTGAAGCATGCATCGACACAACAAATCTAATATAGTAAAAAACAATGCCATACTTGACGGAGTTTGGCTACATCGAGGCTCACTGCAGTAAAAAAAGACATATGGAGGATCAGATAGCAGGTAAAGCAGCGCACAGCTACAAACACTCACCCGGATTAGCATGACGGTCAGAAAGCTAAACAAATAACACGCAAAATTATTTAAGTCTTCGAGCTGCGATGTAAGACGCTGGTTCTGCTCTCGCTGTTGAACCGCTACGCGCTACAGGTAATAATATTTGACAGACGGAGCGCCGCTTCTGCTCCACATGGTAGTGACTCTCACACCGAACCTCTGTTTAAAGCTACAGCATCTAACTTAAAAAAAATAATTTCTACGTATTAAAACTTTCGCTGTCCTAACATGAGACAGATAATCTCTGAAAAAATAATCCACCTCCTCTGCCTCCTCCCTGCTCTGCATAATTACTCTGCTCAGTCAGAAACAGCCAATCAGAACTAGCAGTAATCAGCTAGCCGCCATGCTATCAGGAAGGTTTCATTCAGTAACTCAGGATTGTTTATTGTAATGGATCCTGTATTTGCCTTTGAATGTAAAGCTTTATACTTTAATTTTTTTGGCAATGTTGAGAGGTTTTATTCTGACTCTTTGCATTATTTAGCCTCTTCAGATCCTTCATATGTTTTCAGTCTATTAAAGATAGTATTACCGATAGCAGTACAATTTGCACAATGTCAGTTTTGTTTTTTTCTTGGAAAAAGTTATTAAAAACAAGTTTTTGTCTAAATTAAGGTGAATTCATGGTTCCTTTTTCCACATAATGTAACTGGTAGTGCTTATGATTAAAAAAAGAATAATTTTGTGATCTGTATCGGTGATCGGTATCGGTGATCGGCCCTCATGGGTGATCGGAATTGGAATCGGCAGGAAAAAATCTTATTGGCACATCTCTAATAAATAAGGTTATAAATAAGGGGTATATTTAAAACCTCTGTCTTTGTTTGGCCTCTCACGCTTTGATTTGACCAATTCAGTACACTGACCTATCTAGAGAATAAGAACACTTTAACTATAAATCAATATTTTAAAAAAGGTTTAGCACACATTCATTCAAACCTTCCCTGTTGTCACTCTTAAAACCAGAATTGAACAGTGAGACAGTTTGACTCTAAGAGCTTTTTTAACTCTGTATTGATCTGGAGTTGAGACGCCCAATGGTCAAACATTATGAATTTTCCTAAAATGACTGACACCACTTAGCATCATTTTATAGCACAATCAAGCACCTGTGTTACCTTAAGTTTTAAAAATGCTGCATATATCAAAAATGGCTTGAAAAAATTGACATCATAATTTAATGCCTTGAAATTGGATATCTCTTTCTTAAAGAAACTTATATGTCTCCGCCTTCAGGAAGTCATCACAACATGGCTCCAAGTGTTTGTCAGCTAAATGTGTTTAAATATAATATAATATACAACAGGATGTCCTATTTTTTTCACATGACTTCTCAGAAATTCAAAAGGAAGGGATGAGTGTTATTCCCCGACTTCCACTTTTATTACTTGGCAGTTCCTTAAAGCGCAGAGACAATAACAGTCCTTCTTCACTGCAGATGAAACTGGATCTGGTCCAGTAAAGGATTTTAATTTGATGCAATTTTACCAAATGAGGCCAAATATAGCTCTTCAAACCTTTTAATCTTTAGCTTTCCTAGAAATCAACATCTGCCATAACATGTTTAGAGCATTTCTCAGGATGTTTTTATCTACTGGCCAATAAAAACATCAAATCAAAGAATTATTTTTGAAGTCTAATGTCAAATAATCTGACATCAAATATCAATGAGTTGAGTTTATGTGTTTTGATAGATGCCTGACTTCCTATAAAACATTATTTTATATAGGAATAACTGTCATTTAAAAAAATATATTTTTAAATAATTTACAAATTTCTTATTTCGTCATGTGTCAAGTATTTAACAAAAGGTGTATTATGAAAGATTAAAAGTGTAGAACAGAAACAGGAGTTATTGTTTCACAGAGGACATCCACATTAAAAATTCCAAAGGTATTAAAAAATATATATATAAATAAATCAGACCCAAATAAACCAGCTTTGATTTGGGTCTTGGTGCCAAAACAAAAGAAAACATTATGACCATTGTCAATGATTTTATTGTTTGGTATCTTGTTTTAAGACCGAAGGAAATTTATGTGCAGCCATATATTAAAAATATATATATATATATATATATATATATTTTGAGAAAGGACACTTGACTATTTAGTTGTGATCAAACTGTCAGTTATTTGTGATAAATCAAGCCAAGTCCATCTCTTACACTGCGACTTTTAATTCTGATGTTCCAGAATGAAACCTCTGGAACATCAGCCACATTTCTCATTATTAAGCCTAACAAAAGTAACTGCACATTCCCTCACCAGCTGTGATTTTAACTAAAGGTGTTCAAAGTTTGAATACACTGTTGAAAACATGTAGTTAAAAAAAAATTGTATTTAGTTAAAATTAAAAATAGAATTTGAGAAGTTAGAACTCTTAATACTTTAATACATTGAACAATAATAACTAGAATGACCTTTCTCATCGCATAGAGCACTGAAAATACTTTCCAGGTCCAACTCATCCCGATGTTTGATTAGTGATTCCTTCACTAATTGATATCAGTAAAGCATGTTGGTCTCATTTAATATGTAATCCATTTAAAAAAAAGAAAAAGAAAAAAAAACAACTCTTTCAAAGTTCTTTTGCAAAGGTTTTGACCCTGAAGCAGATGTAACGTCTGACATAAAGGCTTCCACTAACAGTGACCCATCAGAAACGATGTGGACGCCTGAACGTGACTGCATACAGCAGCTACAGACCGCCATGCTAACGGGAGCCATGTGGGGAAGGTGGGTGTGCTGTTTGGACCCTATGAAAAAATACTTTAACAGTTGTCATCAAAAAACTATTCTATTGGTTTTGATCTCCCGCAAATTATGCAAAAATCTATGCAACAGATTTGTGTTCCAGGCAGTAAATCTATGAGAATAAAATCATTTTAATTCAGGTATGTTTGTCAAATGGAGTCTGATCTGAAACAGAGAAGTATTTTATAGACAAACTGAAACCACACTTTTAAACTTGTGAGAACTGTCATGGCAACAAAGAATGGGCCTATTCCAGAGATTAGACAGAAGGATCTGGAAAAGGTATTCCTGAAGACAGGAGTCCTGAAACTGATGAGGGTGATTATTGGGACAAGGATCAGGTGATTTAGCTGCACTGTAACTCAGAACAGATGAGTAACTCAGAACGCAGCTACGCAGGACTGAAACAAGGAATAACTACAGTAGCACTAAATATGGAACAGAAAATGTGTCACAGTATACTAGAGTGGTAGAGATCACACCTTTTGTATGTTTTCCCTCATATCTGCCTATCAGCTTTTAAAAAATGAATATATTTTAACCTAATATTGCAAATATGGTATCAGAGCAGTCAGTATGAAATCTTTTCCCGGAACCCCGGCCAGTTTTTTTAAAATCCCAGGCATCTTTATAAATGTCTTGGAAAATACAAACCATGTTTTGGCTGAACCTGAACACTTTAAAAAATATTAAAAGTGAATATTTCCAGCAGCTTCCTGTCTGCCGGAGTCATTTGACTCGTTCTGTTAGCTGTGTGCAGATATGCGCAGACCGCTGTTGGAGAAACACTTGTCATGACATGTAGTTCATTTAAATTTACAAAACAGGACAAGCGTATGTTCTGTAAGATGTCTCATAATGTGATAAGTTGGAAAAGTACTGAAATATGTTACAAGCAGAATTATAAATGAGTCATATCAAAACAAATAAATATGTTGATGTCAAGCTACCACTTCAACAAACAACTTTGGATGAAAGCATTGTCAGCGGTTTATGGAGGACTACAGCTGTGCACTGAGTCATATTTAGCTTTAGAAAGAAATGATGAAGCCATGTGCATTTTAAAATAAATGTTTTAAAACATTCTAGCAGCAGTTAATCAATGAGTTAACTTAAAGTGATTTTCTCTGAAGTTGTTTATCCTTAAAGTTATATCATAGGCAGCTTGGTAAACAACTGATGCATCAGAGTGGTGGAAGCTAACAACAACGTCTTTTAGTTAAAGTTAGAAAATCAAAACGGTCATAAAATGAATCCATGCAGGTGACACAGTAACTATGAGATATAGGGCAATATTTTATCTGTGATGTTATTACAAAACAATGTGTGAAGAAAGACTAATTCTATGTATCCAATGGATGGAGGTAAATACTGGACAGTCTTAAAGAGAAACCGGATAAATTCTGCAAAACACTTGAGGCTGAAATTCACCAGGTTTGCGTCACTGTTTAAAAACTCACTGATGTTTTTTCCAGAGGTTAAATGAAATGAATGGCACTTACTCAAATCGATGGATGTAAAAAGCGACTGTTTTCGTGGAATAGAAGGCCGATACATGAACCGTAAAAGATAAAGTATTGATTTTGTTTCTGCTCACTTACACAGAAACAGTCTGAGAATATTGTTCAAAGTCCTCATTGAAGCTGCAGATGCTTACTTTTGGACTTCATTTTCATTTGAATAAGGCAATCTGCCTGGGAAAAACCTGTTTGGTGCAACCCTCAGGAGAGAATGCAACACTGGGGACAGACATGCTCGGTTCTTTCTTTGTGACAACCGGAGAAAATAATTGTTTTTGGCACCTCTTCACATCACATGCCTTATATCTTTTGCCAGGCTTTTGCCCCTGGTAGTGAGGCAATCTCCTCTGTTGTGTTAATGTAGCTGCCATGTGTTGGGTTTGTCTTTCAGAGATTTTTTGTCAGAATTCCCCCGACATGTTTAACTAATGAGTGGTGCTGGTCAGTTTGTAATTGCTGCCTGTATTTGATATTATCCCTACTGTTACTGTGTTTGACTGTGATCACATAATTGTTCACCTCCCAAATGCACTGATTCTGTTTTTTAAAACTCCTTTGATGCAGCAGGTGAATATGCTAACTGTTTCAGGTTGTTACCTTTAGGGTGGTCAGAAGATGAGCGCTTTCGTATGGCCCATTTAATTACTTTAATGCCTCTGTTGGAGTTAAATGAACACACTGAATGGAAAGTGGTCTTTAGCTCATTAGTTTAAATACAGGGTGGTCATGGAACATCAAACCAAAGCCTTTAGGACATTAATGGAGGAGAAGAAGAATTATTTATTGTAAAATAGCTCTGGTTTGACTATGAATATCTATAAATGACTGCTGAGAGCAAATGGTAACAAAACTAGTCATTTAAACCACAATTGAATATCAGAGCATCGCCTGATAACCAGGAAATAATATTCAAATAGTTCCTAGTCTCAGTAACATGATAAGGCAAAAGTATTAAAATAAGACTAGATGGAATAATAAGTCCAGCACTGATGTTCTCAAACAGCAAGACTCTGTTTCTACTCTTTATCTCATCTCTTTATGTATGAGATAAAGAGAAACTGCTTTTGTCCAGTTATATACACACACACACACACACACACACACACACACACACACACACACACACACACACACGCGCGCACACGCACACACACACACACAAAAAAAAAAAAAAAATTCCCTTCTCACCCTCCGCGGGTGGTCTGTTTCATCCTCTGAGCTCGGGTCCTCTACCAGAGGCCTGGGAGCTTGAGGGTTCTGCGCAGTATCTTGGCTGTGCCTAGAACTGCACATTTCTGGACTGAGATGTCTGATGTTGTTCCTGGGATCTGTTTGAGCCACTGCTCCAGTTTGGGGGTGACTGCCCCGAGGGCCCCGATGACCACAGGCACCACTGTGGTCTTCACCTTCCAGGTCTTTTCCAGTTCCTCCCTGAGGCCCTGGTATTTCTCCAATTTCTCATGCTCCTTTTTCCTGATGTTGTAGTCACTCGGTATTGCTACATCCACCACAACGGCTTTCCTCTGTTCTTTATCCACCACCACAATGTCCGGTTGGTTCGCCATTACCATCTTGTCTGTCTGGATCTGGAAGTCCCACAGGATCTTAGCTCGGTCATTCTCCACCACTTTTGGGGGTGTTCCCCACTGTGATCTCGGGGCTTCCAGTCCATATTCTGCACAGATGTTCCTGTACACTATGCCCGCCACTTGGTTATGTCGTTCCATGTACGCTTTCCCTGCCAGCATCTTGCACCCTGCTATTATGTGCTGGACTGTCTCAGGGGCCTCCTTGCACAACCTACACCTTGGGTCTTGTCTGGTGTGGTAGATCTGAGCCTCTATTGCTCTGGTGTTTAGGGCCTGTTCCTGGGCGGCCAGGATGAGAGCCTCTGTGCTGTCCTTGAGTCCAGCTTTCTCCAGCCATTGGTAGGTTTTCCTGACATCAGCCACTTCAGTTATTTGTCGGTGGTACATCCCATGTAGGGGCTTGTCCTCCCATGATGGTACTTCCAGCATCTTGTCTTCTGTTCCCCATTGCCTGAGACATTCGCTGAGCACATTGTCCGTTGAGGCTTTGTCCTTGATGTATTTATGGATCTTGGATGTTTCATCCTGGACAGTGGCTCTCACACTCACTAGTCCTCTGCCTCCTTCCTTACGGCTCGAGTACAGTCTCAGGGTGCTGGATTTGGGGTGGAACCCTCCATGCATGGTTAGTAGCTTCCTAGTCTTAACATCTGTGGCCTTCATCTCTTCCATTGGCCAGCTAATTATTCCGGCAGGGTATCTGATTACTGGTAAGGCATAGCTGTTTATTGCACGGATCTTGTTCTTGCCATTGAGCTGGCTTCTCAGGACTTGCCTTATTCGTTGGAGGTATTTGGCTGTGGCTCCTTTCCTTGTGACCTCATTGAGGTTGCCATTTGCTTGTGGTATTCCCAGGTACTTGTAGCTGTGCTCTATGTCTGCTATTGTTCCTTCTGGGAGTGAGACCCCTTCTGTGTGGGCGACCTTCCCTCTCTTTGTAACCATCCGACCACACTTCTCTAGTCCGAATGACATCCCAATGTCAGTGCTGTAGATCCTGGTGGTGTGGATCAGTGAGTCGATGTCTCGCTCGCTCTTGGCGTACAGCTTGATGTCATCCATGTAGAGGAGGTGACTGATCGTGGCCCCATTCTTGAGTCGGTATCCGTAGCCAGTCTTGTTGATGATTTGGCTGAGAGGGTTCAGGCCTATGCAGAACAGCAGTGGGGACAGAGCATCTCCTTGGTATATGCCACATTTGATGGACACTTGTGCAAGTGGTTTGCAGTTGGCTTCAAGGGTGGTTTTCCACAGCCCCATTGAGTTTGCAATGAAGGCTCTTAGAGTCCTATTGATGTTGTACATCTCTAAGCATTCAATGATCCAAGTGTGTGGCATTGAGTCATAGGCTTTCTTGTAATCAATCCAAGCGGTACACAGGTTGGTGTGTCGGGTTTTGCAGTCTCGGGCGACTGTGTGGTCTACAAGGAGTTGGTGTTTGGCTCCTCTGCTATTTATGCCTATGCCCTTCTGTGCCTTGCTCATGTATTTATCCATGTGCCCGCTTATCTTAGCCGCTATGATGCCTGACATGAGCTTCCATGTTGTAGAGAGACAGGTTATTGGCCGATAGTTGGATGGGACTGAACCCTTCGAGGGTTCCTTCTGTATCAGGATTGTGCGCCCTTCAGTTAACCATTCAGGGTGAGTCCCATTTTGTAGCAGCTGGTTCAGTTGAGCTGCCAGTCGCTCATGGAGGGCAGTGAGTTTCTTAAGCCAGTAGGCATGGATCATGTCAGGTCCTGGTGCTGTCCAGTTTTTCATACTCGAGACTCTGTCTTGGACATCTGCCACAGTGATGGTTACCGGGGCTTGTTCCGGGAGGTTGCTGTGGTCCTCTCGTAGAGAGGTTAGCCACTGTGCATTGCTGTTGTGGGACGCCTCCCTTTCCCATATGCCTTTCCAGTATTGTTCAGTCTCCAGCCTGGGTGGGTCTGCTCTGTTGTTATTACCCTGCCATTGAGAGTACACTTTAGCTGGTTGGGTGGCGAAGAGCCGGTTAATCCTCCTGGCTTCATTCTCTCTCGTGTATCTCTTTAGGCGGCTGGCCAAGGCTTGGAGCCTTTGTTTGGCAGTTTCGAGTGCTTCAGGTATGGGCATCTGGCTGTACTTCTTGGGTACTGATCTTTTCATTGCACCCCTTTGGAGCTCGGACAGTTGACTCACTTCCCTCCTTGTTATCTTGATCTTAGCCTCTAACCGTCTTTTCCATGGTGGGTATTGGGTCTCATGGTTGCTCTTATAACCAAGCATCTCAAGGATCACTGATGCTGAGTTGTATATCAGCTCATTGGTTTCTGTTATGGTGGTGGTAGGGATCGTTCTCAATGCTGCATTCACATCTTCAATGAGACCTTCTGGTGGTACTTCACTCAGCCGTTGTAATTGGCGTCGGGGTCGTCTGGTGTTCATTCGGGCCATGATTCTCTCTCTCAGGTCAGTTGCTGCCTCATTCAGCTCAGATGGTTCGTTCATTACTGGGGCTACATACCCAGTCTCTGGGTAGGGAGTTGTAGTTGACTCCCTTCTGACCTGGCATCCTGGCTCCTTCCCGTAGCACTTGTGTCGTACCTCGTCAATCTCAAGTTGTGACAGCAGTTGCCGTTTGCGGATGTTGGAACACTGAGCTACTAGTTGTTTGGCAGTTAGTGTTGACTGGGGATGTCGAGCTAACCATTCCTCCCACAGTCTTTGCATGTAGCCCCTCTGACTAGGATTACTTGAGTAGTAGCATTCCAACAGATCCATGTTTTCATCTCTCGCCCATTTCCGTCTTGTTCCAGTAGCCCACTTTTCATCAGGGTGCTCTGGTCCCCCAGCACCTGACGCAGACCTTGTTTGACCGGGCGACGTCTGAGCCGGCATGTCGTGCTTATTTGTGTCTCTCATGGTATGAGGTAGGCTATATAGCTCCAAGGGTCTTGCCTAAGGACCCATACTGACAGCTCAATGTCACCGTTGTAGCCGTTTGCCCCAGCCCCCAGCCTGGCCTCGAACCCGGGTCTCCCGGGTGGAAGACTGGTGACTTACCTATTGAGCTATACAGTCAGCTACACATATATATATATATATATATATATATATATATATATATATATATATATATATATATATATATATATATATATATATATATATATATATATATATATATATATATATATATATATATATATATATATAGACAAAAAATGTTTCTGCTCTCAGCTGAAGCAAGCCTGGGGCTGAGGAGCCAGTGGTATCAGTTTCATGACGGAGTCAGAGTCTCCTTTTTGGGGAATCTATCATTCAATGATTCCTTCTGCAGAATTTCAAATAAGGCAGGGGCTAAAGTTTATTTCTTCGGTTGGAATATAGTCACCGAAGGCATCTTGGGAGAAACAGTTCTCCCTTTGCTGCCAGCAGGAGGTCCTCTCTGGCATTGCCCCTAGCAACGGTCTCTGTGCCAATGTGAGCGGGGTGAAGACAGGTTGGGGACCAGTCAGGGAGCTCCACACTGCTGCCTTGGCATCCATTCCCCCCAAAACACCAAAAATATCAAACACCAATAACATCAAAAGTGGCCACAGAAATATTCACGCCACTAAAGTGACTAACCTAATTCAACAGAATTAGGTTGGTGCCATTAGTCTCATAATGAGTGGAATAGAGGTCACCTGACTGAGTGAAACAACAACATGAAGGTTCCACTAGTGTTTGCTAAAAGGCACATGGGAGACTCCAGGGTCGAGTAAAAGAAAGTTCTTTGATTTGATGAGACAAAAACTGAGCTTTTTGTTGCTCCGGCACCATACACACCATGAGACTTGGTGGTGGCACCAACATGTTGTGGGAATGATTTTTAGCAGCAGGTCCTGGAAGGTCAGTAAGATACTTTGTGGTGTTTAAGTGAAGCTCTGTGAATTTAAATTCTTTCAAAAAACTTTTAGAAAGTCTTTTGCAAGAGTCTAAACGGTTGTACGGCAAGTCATGAACTCCAAGCTGAAGGATCTTTTCCAAGAATAACTGCATGCTGCAGCAGCATGGTGCATATCAAACCCAATGAAAGAGGAGTAAGGCTGACAGCAAACACCTGCTGATGATATCAAAGCAAACACTTCAGTCTCTGCAGGAATCTGCATGTAGCTTTATCCCCTCACATCTCCTTTCATTAATGCTTTAGTCTTTGGAGTGTTACTAAACATGGGAGAAAAAAAAGAGGAGAAAACTCTGAGCCATACACAGGGATGTGTGTGCATACAACACTAAGAAGCAGGAAAACTTTAAAACCATCACTGCTGCACGCAAGGAAAGTTTGGAACATACAAACGCATGGTTGGCGACGAAAGCCCACGCTCAGACAAATTACGGCTCCGCGGTGACATGAACACGTAAACAACATCATATGCGGCGCATCTGGGAGAGATGCATGAGGGTTTGTTTTTACTGTATGTCTCAGCAGGCTCTGGGTGACAACTCATGGAACAGTCAAATTAACAAGCAGAGGAAGGAGGAAGTGAAGGAGCAGAGTGAGAGACAACAAAGACCAAACAATGAACTGAGAGGTGGAGGGAAAGTCTGGGGAAATATTATACGGCACCCAGGCAAACAGTGGAATTATATTGACTTTAAACAGCCCTCTACTGGCAGCGTTTCCACCAGGGAGATCTACTGACAGCTTTTTTGAGCTTATTTCTCCATTTGAAAGGAAGGAACTGTTGACACCCCAGACAACTGAGGCTGTTTTAAAGCTCTTAAAACACCAAAGGGTTTGGAAGCTGAAAGCTTCTAAACCCAAAACAGGTGCGAGGCGCTTGCTCTTTAAACATCTCACTAAACAGACGATCTGCTTGATACGGCTGGGACTGCTGGAAACAAACGGCCTCCGTTCTCCAAACTCACCAGGGCTGGGTTTGGGTTAGCCTGGGAAGAGTAAAGGGCCCGGTCCGAACCAAGCTGGGCTCAGGATCTCCTCATTCAATTCTGATGATTTTTTTCTTAACACATCAGGCACCCAGGAAACAGCACCGTGGAATCATCATAATACGGCACGTTAAGTAGGTTCTGATGGAAAATTAGCAGACTAATGGCACAAGCTCACTTTACAGCTCTAATGGATCCAATTTTCCTCTCGACCCCATGAGGAGTCATTTAAAGATCCAACAAAAGAAAAGCAAGTAATCAGCAGGAGCACTGATTATCCAAGATACTTAGAGATCAACAGAAGCTCATATTTAGTCCGTATGAAAAAAAAATCAAAGCGTACATGTCAAGCAAGTTTACACAAAAGGACTTGATATTTAATGAAAGGTACGACGAGTACATTATTAATCTAACTGCCATTTTTGGTTCAAGTTGGAGAGATAAGTTTGCACACCCTACTGCTATTTTGCTGTTTACAAAATGCAGCAACGACAAAACATCCCTACAGGCCTCTGGCTAGGCATCGCTACACTTCTTTTCTTCTGACAATAACAAAATCCTTCTAAGTTCGGTTTTCCAGCAGACAGTTTTGGGTCAATGCTGCCTGGTATTTGGTGGATGAAAGAGGATTGATCCAAAATATCGGCAATACTGACTCTAAGTCAGTATTGAAACCAAAATATGCATAAGTATTACACAATCCTAGTATTTAGTGCTGGTGATAACTGCACCACAACCAGGCCTGAATGTTTTTATTTTAGAAATATAATCCTTCGGTCTTCAACCCTAATCCTTAGTCCAGACATACAAAGAATGCTATTGTCACATTCAGAACACCAGCAGTAATTGCTAGAAATTCCTGCAGCATTCTCTCAGCGAGGCAGCCATCCTCCTGGCTGCCACACTGACCAGCTTCTGGTCTCGTCCACGGTTTGGAAAAACTTTCACCCTGACCCTTTCTGCTTTATGTAACAAGTTAAAACAACAGAATGTCAAGAAAATTCTGAACTTCTTTCTTGCAAACAAGATTATCTCCACTGATCTTAGATATGTGCGACATTGGGCAAAAAGATACTTGTCTAAAGTGAGTCACAAATGAAAAGCAGGTATATCCATCCATCCATTTTCTTACATCCTTCTCCCTCAGTGGGGTCGGGAGGGTTGCTGGTGCCTATCTCCAGCTAACGTTCCGGGCGAGAGGCAGGGGTCACCCTGGACAGGTCACCAGTCTGTCGCAGGGCAACACAGAGACACACAGGACAAACAACCATGCACTGACAGTCATACCATCTACCATCTGACAGTCATGTTTTTGGATTGTGGGAGGAAACCGGAGTACCTGGAGAAAACCCACACATGCACAGGGAGAACATGCAAACTCCATGCAGAAGAAAGACCGGGGCCGGGAATCGAACCCAGAACCTTCTTGCTGCAAGGCAACAGCTCTACCAACTGCGCCACTGTGCAGGCTCCCACAACACATATACTTATTAAACAAAATAGAATAAATTAAAGGAGAGGGAATTTTAAAATCATTTTTCATGCTTTTATGCCATTTGTTAGGTGTGTTAATACTTTTGAGATCCAACTAGCAGAAATGTTCTTGGAGAGAAGATGTGAAGCTGGATTCCCAACTCCACACTATGAAAATCCTTTATGAACTCTTCCATAAAACTAACGTGTAAAAAGTTCAAACCTGGCAGAAAAAGATAAGGAGATGGATGCACACATTATTAAAAAACTATATGTTTTACTCAGTGTGTGGGAGACCAGCAGCCTGAGGTACAAATTAAATTTTTCTGACCTCAAGTGCTTTTGGATATTACTGGATATTACCAATAATATCCAGTTAGATGAGACATTATTGGTCGTCAATGAATAGGTGTGTGAATACTTCCAACTTACTCTCTGCTCTGATAGAAAGACAGCAAATGAAATATTTCTCCATTTCGTGGCTCCCAGAGATCTGAGGACGTTGCAGCTTCCTGAAATATTTTAATGAAACTGAACCATTAAAGTATGGATTCATAAATGTCATGTGTGAATGAACCGAAATAATCTTTCATTTATTTAATTTAAGGAGAATAAAAATCTATCTTGGATTTAAGCAGTAATATATTTTACTGTGTTAGTGGCATTAGATTATTATAAAAATGACAGCCTGAGTAAAGATTTATTGGAAAGTGATGTGATAAGTGAATCACATTAATTCAACATTCTCATATCCACTTCTTGGAGGTAGGGGTGCTTCTGTCAAAATATGCCGTTCCCTGGCAACAACAGAGACGAGCCCCCAGAGGAGGGCTACCCCACAGGAGAGGTCTGAAAGAACTGAGTCTAACCAAAGGCAAGCAGTTTCCTAGGGAACCAGAGAACTGCCCAGACCAGCAATGACCACATGAACCATCAGGCAAAGCAGGTGCACCCAGCCCCCCAACCCGATGCTGACCACCCCTAAAGCAGTGACCCCTAAAGCAATGACCCCTAAAGCAGATTCTATAAACCACAGTGAGTGATTTGAGCAACTCTTTTGTGTATTTGTAAAAATAACACTTTTTTAAAGGGGCAGTATCATGTAAAATTGACATTTCTGAGGTTCATGTCGTGTTAAAAAGTTATTCATTCATCAAAAACATACCTAGAGTGTTGCTTTGATTCTTTCTTGCATGTTTGACAAATCCTTTAATCTCTAATGGCAACCATTCAGCAGTAATAAACTCCTGGTTAGACATAGCAATGGCTTCCAGGCGCAGCTTCTCCTCAGAGCTCCAGTTTCCAAGTTTCTTCAGACTAGCCAGCAGCAATTAGCAAACACTTGGTGGAACTGTGCATCTGCTGAGCTCATTATAGCAGCTACTTCTCAATGCAACACTGACAAAAATGTTGTTGAAGGGTTAATAGAGAAGCCATGTTGTGATGAGGCAGTCATCATAAACGTAGGAGTTTTGAAAGAGACAGAGGCCTAATTTCAAGGTCTTAACTTATGACATCAATTTTTTTTTAAGTCCTATTTGATAAGAGACTGCATTTTTACTTTAGTTACTTTATTCCACTATAAAATGCCACCATATTTCTGGGAAATACATAATACTACAATTTTTAAAACAAGCATTGTGAAATCTCATCTTGTTCTTGTGAAGCCAGTTTCATAGACTGTGACAGGATATCTATCGCTATAGCTACCCTCATCTTTTCAGTGAATTCTCAAGTTTCTGTAGATCTGGCCATTGAGAAATAAAAAATGTCTGTATGCACAGATAAAATCCTTGTTAAACTAAATACTTCCCTCTTCTCATTTACTGTATGATATGTTTTAGAAGATTAAAAATAACCTTCATATCCAAACTACCTTTGGCACATATGTGCAATTAGGCGTCGTTTATCATCCTCTGGTCTCCTGAGCTCAGTTAGCACTGAGAACCTTGATGGGGAACCGGCCATCTGATAGGATGGCCAGCATCTGTCTCTTTTCTAGTGAAATACACACTGTACACACTCCTTCACACACTCACACAGCAGCTCCAGACATCTGCTGGGGTTCCAACAGGTCTTTGCACCGTGGCACTCAGGCTATTACAAGGACTAAGGATACTTGAGTGGTAATGACACATCCCTGTTGAGCAGACCCAGCATAAAACCAGGAAGTGGGGACAGGACTGGGGTCAAAGAGGACATGAGCCCTGGGAGGCTGATTTAAATACAGCAGAACGACGTCCTCTGCCTGAGGCCAGGGTAAGATACGGGAGCATGTTTCAAATCTGGACGACGTTCAAGAGAGAATACTTCAACAAAATTAGAGAAACTTATTTAAAGCAACCTAATAATTCAGTTGTTTGTACTTGTGATTGGTTGCTGTATCATGGTATTTATTACAAAAGTTATCTATTTTCTGTAGAGGTAACCAGCAACACATATTATTATACTTTAGCCTCATTAGATCGCAGCTTTAAAATACTGGTGTATGACCTGGGTGTAGAGGATGGAGGCGGGTTTTGGTGTTATTTAACTAACATCAGCTAGAGATTTTATTGAGTTACATCTCTACCTGAGATTATGTTTATGTGGTGATTCTTGGAACCCTTTGGGCCCTTGGTATTAACTGGGCATCAATTAACCATCAAAACCCTGCCTGAGTATTGTTGCTGACCATGCCAGTTCCTTAATGACCACTCGTATTCTGATAGCTACGTCCAGCAGGATAACGCAGCATGTCACAAAGCTCCAGTTATCTCCAGCTGGTTTACTGGACATCAAAAAGATTTCACTGGTCTCCAATGGTCTCCACAGACCCCAGATTTTAATCCAATAGATCACCTCTGGGATGAGGTGGAAAGGGAGATTTACTTCACATATGAGCTGTAGAAAAGTCTGCAGCAACAGAGGAATGCTGCATCGCAAGGTACACTCAAAAAATGAACTCAGTTTAGTGTTGAATTAAATAGATGGAGCTCAGTCCAAACTAATATTTATTTATTTATTTGTATTAATTTTGAGTAATTTTATTACGCGTTGGAATTTCAAACAAAACACACTTTATTAAGTTTAACATAATTTTTTGACTTGTTAAAGTTACATAAAATCCTTTTTATGTAACTGTTGGAGGTGTTTAATCAGTGCATCAGTAACAGGGCTGAGTGAATTCAACAATCCAATGTGTTCCTTTACAAAGTCCCCCATCACATGTCTGTGAAGTAACTTAAGTAGTAAGACTGTTTTATGAAGGTATTTTAGGAGCAAAAGTTTTTTTTCAGTCTAAATACAAAATAACAGCTACACCTCTTCAGATTCTTAAACTACAAGACACAAATTGTATTATTTCAGTCACACTTTAAAAAAATCTTATACTTACAATTTTGCACCAAATAATCCCAAACAAATGGTGCAAAACAAATTCACATAGCCATGTCAGAAAAAAAATAACTTGTGAATATTAGTTGGTTTACTCCTTCTATGTTGTCACATACTGAAAGCCACCTGCCATGTCCCTGTTATAAGGAGGTAAAGCAGTTTTAATGTGAGTGAATAATAGACCCACTTTTCCTGCCGATTTGCTCTTTAGTGAACATATTTTAACATTGTGAAGACCAATGAAGAAGATGGAAACTGTTAATTAATTGAAAACAGAGTTTAAATATTTGCATTATTCTGGTGTATTTGTTTGTCATGTGTCTTCAATGCGGTATTGTGGGGAGGATTTATGTTTATTTTAGTCATTTCTGTAAATTGTTCAGCATTGTTTTTTCAGTGATTAGTCTGTTCTTGTTGTAGATAATATGTTGGTGTGTGTTAAACCACCCAGCAGAGTAACCATAAGTCAGAGAGGTCGTTGTCAGAAAGATGTGAGTTTCACTCAATCTGGGAATTCGAAGGAAATTTAACCTGGCTCTAGTAAGGTGTGCCTAACAAAGTGGCCTCATCATTCTGAAGACTTTATATGAGTTTCCACTAAAATAACTAAGTCAGCCTTTAAAAACGCCACTGAATAGAAGTGTGAGTTAGGTTTGTTATGAAGTGCAGTCAAAAGATAAAAATATTACGGATGTCCACATTAACATCGGTATCAGCCAACATTAGTCATTTCTTAAAAATAAGTAAAGTGTGCTGATATTAATAACCAATATGTATTTCCATTCTTCAGCTGTTTGTGTTTCAGGGGGAAGAGGAGGGTTGGTCATGTGCTACTTGGTTAGTGATGCAGCTCTGAGTTGGAGGTGTTTAATCTGAGCAGAGAAGCAATGCCAGGGTTATGTGGATGTTTTCTTCACCGTGTCAGAATGACCAGGAGATACATATAACATCCGTAAACATAACTGCAATATTAATATTGGATATCGATAGTGGCCAGAATTTTCACATTGGTGCACCCCTAGAAAAAATAATGATCTCTTCTTCAGAAATAATTTAACACTTTGGAATATTATGACTGGGAAGATGCTGGTTGCCACATAACTTTACTGAGTTGGAGCCAGAAGTTTACATACGCTGAAAAAAAAAAGCTGTGCACTCTGTCTGAAGTTAAATGACAGTGACCCTCTCTTGTTTTAGCCCAGTTAGAATTACCAAAATATCTTTATTTGCTACATTTACTTTTAAAATATCAGATTATATCAACAATTAAGTACATTTACTTTCCGTATTGTTTGTGGGTACTATTATTGTGCAGCGGTAGGCCAATGCACTGGACAAGCAAATGTGCTATGATTTGAGAATTACAATAATAGGCCATCAAAAGAATTGAATTAAAAAATCCTATCAGCTGAAATCTATTCTAATATTAAAAAAAACAAAAAAACATCTTGGTCACTTACCAAAGGAAGGGTTTCCTCCAGGATTTAAAGTGACTCTGAAAGCTTCGTGCCAGATGTTTCGGCCAGGCGGCGCGTCACAGGGATCGATGTAGAGAAGAACGCCTCGAAAACCGAAGTCAGATAACAGAGACAGCTGGGTGCAAAAACACACAGAAGTATAATTAAAGAGATCATTAATTCTCCCAAGGTATAATTAAAAACATTTGTACTTCTTATTCATAAACATGTTGCAAGTTAAATTTCTTGTGGCAGGACAGGTATTGTAAAGAAAACGAAAGTCCAAACACCTACTGCAAATAGTGAAAGAAGGAAAATTACATTAAAGAAAACTATGCGCAAAAACTATGAGATGTAAGTTACATCTCATAGTAACTATTAGATGCAAAATCAATATTTGCAATATTGATTTTACAATATTGATTTGCAAAATCAATATTTTACAAATCATGTAAAATATTGATTTTGCATCTTTAGAAAAACATAAACTGAGGAACACATCGATTAATGTTGAGAACAGGTTGTGATGAGAGTCTGAAGCAAAATGACTTTGAGACACAAATAAGCAAACAAGAAGTCTTCCAAAAGCAAAAAAAAAAGACCAGGACTCATCTAATAAGCTAGAAACCCACCAATAACCTGAAGTTGGCACAATGACAAAGAATTTCATCATAGCAACAGTTAAAGAAATATTCCTTATACAGTGCTTTTGCTTGTTTATCGGATTTTACTTATATTTTTTTCTTATTTTATAAGTGGAGAGTGGGTATAAAACAGTCTACATGCTCCTGTTAAAATACCAGATTTAACTATAAAAAAGGAATTCAAACCTTTTTCCATCCTTATTTATTCATGTCATACAATTAAACCAAAACAAAACTACTGGAATAACGGGAAATGTAAAAAGTAAATTTTTTAAAAACTGCTTCTCTAGTTTTAGCTTTTTTGTGAAATATGCTCACCTGCATCATTTAGCAAAGTCCAGTTTGCAGAAAATGTTAAAAAATGTCAGCAGAAGAACAACACTATACATCTCCAAAGGTGCAGCATACCACCATGGTGGCGGCAGCATTATACTGTGGGGTATCTTTAGATTTAGAAAACTAGAATTTTTGTCAAGGTAGATTACATTATGAACTGAAAAATAACTATTTTTCAGCATCACAGTGAGTCAAAACCAGGAAATGAACAGCTTCAGTGGGAGAAAATTAAAGCTTTGGAATGGTGGAGACGATGTTCAGCGAATCTGGAGACACCTGCAGTGGCAAGAGACGAACTGAAAACACTGAACTGTTAGTGAAATGTATTATTAGTATAATGCTATTATCCAATCAAAATGTGGGATGTTGCTCGACACCAACCAAAGAAAACACAACAGGTGGCATTTCAACTGGCTTTCAATAATCTCCATACTGCTTTTAATCATTTGCATGTTTGAAATCATTAGCTACAACATAGCAAGACCCAAGACCCTAAAAATACTCAATGAGTATCAATAATCATTGACTGCATTATTTTGTTGATTTTTGTTCATCATTAGCATCCTGAACATCTGGATGTTTTGCACTGTTAGTTTGTTGATGCGCCACCTTGTGGAAATCTCCAGCAAGCAACAGACATCATGTAAACAGTTTAGAGGTGTTTGTCTATTTATCAGGCTTTAAAAGCAAGTAAAACAGCACAGCATTAAATTGTCACTTTACCACAAGAAGTACAGTCATCACTAAATTAGCTTATTACATTCTTATTGAATGAATATTCTGATTGAGTGATCGCAGATGTTCGATTATGACGGCATTCATTTATTCAACAGCAGTGATGGGAAAGGCAGAAAGATGTTGCAGTTGTCACAGAACAGAGCTGTATTTCACAGCTGTCAGTGGGAGGCGTCCTTGTTTCTGTTTTTTATTGTTTTATGGGTGTAAATAACAGTTTTATTGAACATGTGACACCAGCCACAGACATTCCACACACTACACAACTCTGTCCTTCTCTGCAATAACACTGAACACATAGAGAACAGCAATAAAAATCAGTTGCTAAGACAGTTTTAGCAGCTGCTAAGACTGCTAATCAGTCTTATCATGTAAATAATGTAAAATGTAACATGTAAATTTTACATTTTACAAAATGTAAAATCATTTGCATCTGCAACTCACTCTGCAAATCTTCATGAAAAGAATCTGTTCTTTATAAATACAGTGAAAGTATGTATAAGATTTTTTATTTTTTTTTGCACACTTTGGGCAACCTTGACACTCATTTGAACACGTCAACCTAACAGAGCGTTGTTGGTGTCCGTGTCCATCCTGCTGTGACCGCAATGTACCCAGGATAATGCACCGTGTCACAAAGCTCAAATCATCTCAAACTGCTTTCTTGAGCATGTCAACAAGTTCACTGTAGCTCCATGTCCTCCATCAATGGAGCATCTTTGGATGTTGTGGAACAGGACATTCTCATCATGCATCTGCTGCAGCTATGTGATGCCATCACTTACATTAATATGAGGAGAGAGGCCAGCTGTGGCTACATCAGTGTATGAATGTGTGTATGAATCCTTGTAAAGCGTCTTTGAGGGTCCTGATAAGCCCTATATAAATCTGACATCATTTCATTTTAAAGTAGATGGAAATCTCTGAGGGATATGACTGATATATTTTTGAATCTATGCCATAACTAAGGCAGTTCTGAGGTAAAAACAGATGCAAAATCAATACTAGAACAGTGTGTAAAAATAAAAAGGTGCCTGGTGAGTGTATGCAGGATTAATATTGTGTTTCCCTGAGATGGACTGGCAGACTGTCCAGAGTGTACCTCACTTTTCGCCCAATGAATACTACAAACAAACACTACCACAACCCGGCAAGGACCAGCGACGAACAATGAATGTCAGTTTTATGAAAGCATAAATATAAACTGTTTTATCCCCCACAGAGAAGAGCGAAGTGTAAAGATGAACGACATCTCTGTTGGCAGTAAAATGTATTATACATTCCTCTTGCTTCAATTTTAATTATGCTGCATTCAGACCAAACGTGTTTTGCACCTCAAAAAACGCATCCAATGCCTCAACCTGGATGCTTGTGCACTATGATGTCATAGTGCACCACCGTCTGACATTTTGTTTCAGACGTGCATTGGGAGAATCTCAGAACCTAAGTGGACTCTGACCAGGTTCCAATAAGCACCATCTCCGTCTCGCCTGACCTCAGTTTGACAATCTGCTGACCCACATCATGCCTACACCAACAAAACACATAACAAAAGGAACTCAATGGGGACAAATTGACACCACAGAAAACATAATTAAAACAACCTCATAATCATATTAGATAAAATCATTATACTCATATAAAAAATCAACAGCACTTTACATTAGAGCCAGATTTGAATCACTGCAATGTTGAAGAAAACCACAGCAGCTGGAAATGAAATGAATTTTCCCATTTTTGTCCCCTATGTAACCTAGTTTACTCAACTACCAGCTGGGAAAACATCCTTAAAAACACACACAAGGAGAGACGATAATATATATATATTTTTTAAATTCTTATCCTTACTGATATCTTTGGATAATGAGATTCTTCTGATCCTGTGGCTTTAGCTAAAGGACACATGTGCCTGATTAATCCAGCTGAGCTTTACTTTAGGTTCATAACCACTATCATACAACAGTGAGTGGACATTTATACAACACGATTATTGGACCTTTTTAATGTATACTGTATTCTTTTAACAAGGATGTGCAAAATGTTAAGATTCATCACATACAGCTCTGGAAAAAATTAAGAGATCACTTAAAATGATCATTTTCTCTGATTTTACTTTTTATAGTTATATGTTTGAATAAAATGAACATTATTATTTTATTCTATGAACTACTGACAACACGACTGAAATTCCAAGCAAAAATGTGGTATTTATTTGCAGAAAATGAAAAATGGTCAAATTAACAAAAAAGATGCATTTCTTTCAGACCTCAAATGATGCAAAGAAAACAATAATATTAAATTAGACGTTTTAACGTTTTAACTCAGGAGGAGTTCAGAAATGAATATTTGGTGGTATAACCAGGAGGTTTTCAATGGGGTTGTGTGCAGTGGTTTCTTATTTTTTTCCAGAGCTGTATATTATGTTTGGATTACATGTGTAGATCATGGACAGCTACTTCTAAAATATATAGAGTTTAAAGGATGACAACGAGAACATGTTAGAACACTCACTGTCTTTTAGCGACTCTTGATTTGGACTAAAAAGCTGACATGCTGTTGAGCAGTCCCGCATCGGCAAACATAATTTCATTCCAAATGACAGAAACAATAAAAAAAAATGTTCAGAGCTAAAAGCCATTTAATGGGCTGAAAACATTCGATTTACAGAACAAAATATGCTGATTTAGGACTGAGTGGATATACATTAACTCTGAGGGTAATAGAACCAAACAGGGTTTAACCATGAAGATAAACAGAAGCATCTTGCTTTTGTCAAGTGTGACTCTTGCTGGCTGTGTAACATTGGGCCTGCAGTCACCGTCACACATTCATTAGTGAGAGTTCAAGGCTCATCAATCACTTTTTTCCCCACTTGTATATAAAGGGCAATCATTTCTCTCAGCTGCTAACTCGCAGCACCATTAGGAGGAACACATGATCAACTCTGTCACAACCTAGGTGGAGATGAGCAAATGGGTCAACAGCTTCTTACTGGATCATTACAGGTTCCACAGGTTCCAGTATGGTGTGATGTGTTCAACTGGGTACATTCAGATAATGTGCAGTCACCTCCACTGTCCCACATCCGCTTTTCTCTTTTCTCAGTAGCTTTATATAAAAGACGAATAATTTTCTGCAGAAGCTGAACTGTGGCAGAAAGTTTTTTATTTTTATTTTAGATTTTATTGATGAGTCCCAGTGTTTTAAAAAGCTACATGAAAGGATTAAGATAATTCAGTTTACTGCAACCAATTCTTATTTCTGTGGTAAACAATGAAATTATTCATTAGTGGAAATTTCTGTCACCAAATATTCTCTTAGAGTTTGCATGCAGGTTTGTATAATCACATTACCTTTTGACTGAACGGAACGTGCAGCTAAATTTATGAGCAATTAACATGCAAGTAAACGTTTATGTTTTAATTAACTGGGTAGGAATTCGTATTTTCCCTGCCATATTCTAATTGATGGCAAAACTGCTTTAAGCAGAGTTTGGAACAAATCCAAGCAGAAATAGGCCTAATCAATCAAAGCACTGCTAATGTTAGTACGCTAACGGAATCCAGCAAAGGAGCAGGTTGAGGATTTTTATAGAAAATACTGTATAAAAAATGAGGTGCATGACAAATTAGCTCAAGTTGAGTAGAAGATTCCTTTTGTAACAGGCTGCAATTAGTATGCTACAGTTGGAGCCATAAGATAAATCATCAATCTTTTTATTGGACGGGAAACATGTCTGAGTTATAACCAAGTTATTTCTGAAGGTCAAAAGATGTTTCTCCTCAGTGTGGGCAAATCTGTTCCTTCTTGTTGCTGGATTCCCTGCATGGAGGTGTCAAGTATCTGAATGGTCTACCTTAAGTGATTAATGAGAGGCGTTTATCAGCAGAATCCTGCTGTACTTTGATTTGTTCTTACCTTATATAATAAGGGAGCTTGACCAAGCTTGACCACAGCAATCTGGTTAGTGAGGTTCAGGGAGTCTTTGGCTCTTCTCAAGTCTTCCACACTGGCATACTGGACATCCACCACCTCTCCCTGGAGAGAAACAAAGCAGCTTCTTACAGAAAATATATTTTCAAAAGGAATCTAGCAATATTTGAGATCAATATGATACAGAGATGACACTAGACGTTAGCAGACAATACACATCCACTGAAAGGCTCATTTTAGCCGTTTCCTTCAGCTAAAATGACATTTTTACTGATGTATGTTTTTTTAACTCAATGTTAATGACATGTTTGCGTACGCATATATATATGTAAATGGCCGGCAATGCTACAAACTAATTTACCTAAGAGGACAACTAAATGTATCAGTCTGTCTAGATGTTTAGGTTTTTAATCAAGAATTTCTATGATAATAAAATGAAAACCCAAAAACACAAAGATGCTGCACAATGTGCCACTGTACCATTTGCTGTCAAATGTCATAATATGGCTCACATCAAAATAAGAACGTACTATTAGCAGGTCTTCAGAAAGGAAGACCTTACTCCTTATCTTTCTGGTGGTGTTAAGAAAGGAAAAATAATTTCATTCTTGTTAGTAGACCTGCTCACAAGAATGAAATTCTAAGAATGAACAAAAACAAAAGTAAAAATAAAAATAAAAATAGTCAATAATTCGGTAAGAAAGAGTTTTTTTAAATATAAAAAAAAGCTTAATGTGGCCTGTCTGTGTGCAACACTGCAGATCATCTTATGTACTGATGAGTTTTCTGGTCCTGATGGGGAACTACGGTAGGCCACAAGAGTCAACAAAATGCTAAAACTACAACACAACATCAAATATTGAAATGGACATTTTGTTAATCTTGCTGGCATAAGTTCCCTTCTGGTATAACCTCCATTTGGTTTTGGAAGGCTCAGACTGGCCCATCCTGGACCAACACCATGACCTGTTCAAAGTCACTTACTTCCTCCCTATCCCCCCCTTTTTGATGTTTAATCTGAACTTCATCAACTCACCTATATGCCTTGGGCTTATGGCATATGATTGGCTGATTTGCTATTCCTCATAGCAAACAGATGTGTCTAATAAAGTGGCTGCTTTGTGTTTGTAGATCTGTTGAAGCTTCAAGAGAAATTATTTAGTTTGTATTCATCCAGTCTTTATTCTAAAAAGGTGTTGACAGCGAGCCGGTGTTGTCTGCTGGCATGAGTGAATCTGTTTGTGTGAATCTTTGAGAGTGTTTTCATCCTCCTCATCCCGGTGACCTAGAAGTTGTTGGGGAAAGTCAAAGCGTTACTTTTTGGGGTCTCTCGCTCTCATTCATCCCTCTCCTACTTGCCGCACCCTCACTTTAACACTCCCTCACCGCATCACCTGGCTCTGATTCATTTTTCATGTGGCCTGGGGGCGAGTGTAACACAACGCTGCAGCGGGAAGAAAGCGTGCAAGTGGTAAAGAGGGACTGTGCCAATGAGTCAAAGAGAAAGAGGGAGCGAGGAAGAGAGAGAGAAAGTGAGAGAGAGCACATCGCTTTGAATCAGGGGAGTTCAGGAGAAGAGAGCAGGAGAGATTTATCACTGCTGCCTGCATTTGCATCATAAAAGTCTTTCCATTTAACTTGCAGGCTGGGAAACAGTACAAGGCACAGTGAAATGTAATACTGAATAATCTCTCTGCTCACTGAGATGGTTCTGCTTGAACTGAATCCCTGTCTCCCTCCTCCTGGCTCGCATTCTTCCGTTTCATCTTAGCAAGGTAGTTAAATTAACGATGGAGGTGACAGCTCTGGCTAAAAGAATTAGCGTCATTATACACAAATATTTCATTTTCCCACTATGCGTGTCCTTCGAACTAGATTTAAAATTGAGGGCAAACAAAATAATATGTTGATGAATGGTGCCCAATTATTTAAACTGGTCTCATCCTATAATGTATTACTACTTCCTTTCTAAGCTATGGTCACATTCAAGCATAAAAAAATGAAAAAAATAAATAAAAATTACAGAGAAAAACTGCAGCTCACATCGAAATTCACATCAATGAATTTAGTTGAATTCTGTGAGTCAGACCAGCCTAACATAAAGCATCAGTTCATTTCTTTCCCTTTTTTCTGTCATGCCAAAGCACTGGTTTCTCCCTTGTGAGCTTTTGGATAGAGACAAGTAAGATATTTTGACCAATTATAAACACAGAGATGATAATATGACGAAGTCATGTGCTTTGTGATCTTGTCCATATTTCCCAATTTCAAATAGGATAGAAATGACCTTGACTGTCCCTTATGAGGAAAATCCATTGGATGTGGAGAAACTACACCAAAAGGTGTCTACACTGACCTTTTTGACCTTCGTCTCATATATTATCCAACAGATATGAATAAAATAACAGGGAAACCTGATTTTGAAATATGATATCTTGGTACCCAAGTTGAACTTCCACCACGGTACTTCACCTGTACTTGAATAGTACTTTGTCAAGTCCAGAGGACCCCAAAACACTTCACACTCAATCTCAATTCACCCACCTACACACATATTCACACACTGATGGTTCCAAGCTACTGGATAGTAGCCACAGCTGCCATAGGGTAGTCTGACAGAGGAGAGACTGCCAGGCCGTCGTTGGGCCCTCTGACCACCACCAGCAGGCGAGGTGGGTCAAGTGTATTGCCCAAGGACACAATGACTGAGACATACAAAGTGAGATTTCAAACTGGCAACCCATCAATTACAGGGTAACTCCCACCACCATAGGCACCATCATCTATCCCACTATTGTTAAAACCTTCTAGAATAATTCCAGCTGTACATTTAGCTTCTTAGTTGAATTAGTCGATATTTTTTATGAGTTGTGTTGCTCGTATGCTTAAGGACATTTAGGGATCCATTTCTATAGCATCTATTTAAACTCTGGATCTTCATCTGATGTTTTCTTTTTTAGAAAGTTTTAGATTCAATGGTCTGTGCCTATTTTGTATCAGACAAAAAAAAATAACTTTATACAATTGACATGATGTCAATAAATACCTGTCAATAATTCCAGGGGGAATGTCATCAAATGACCAACCAGCGGTTGTAAATTGCCCCAAAGTACACGCCCTTTTATGCAGAGGAACTGAGCCTCCATCAGCATTGCTGAGTTCATTATTGCAAACACACTGCGGTCACAAAGAATGAGGAAAATAAAAGGAAATCAAACGTTGTCAATGGTTAACATGCAATTCCGACAGCCGTTACCCAGAGCGCTTAGAGGGCGGAAACAATTTATTCAATTTCCAAAACCCAAATGAAGTCTGGAAAAATGGATCAAGGCCTGCAGCCGACTTCATGTCCAGTTGAATCAAAATGTGATTGCCAGCAACATGTTGGTCTGTATAAAGGTGACTGGTAGCTAACATCCCAGTCTATTATGTTGCAGTGTCTATTTTGACATTTTTTGTCATAATAGACACTGTATGACTGAAAGTCAAATCAAAGATCAATAAGTGAAGGCAGTTATGCTTGATTTTCTGAGTAAATTAAATAGGTAGCTCTATGGCAGCATGAAAACATATACTGTACTAGCTGCTGTATTAACATATAAGCACCTTTTTATGCTGCTGTTTTTTTCTAAGCAATTTCCTGAAGACAAAATTTTCAATAACTCATTTGAGTTAACTCAAATGAGTTATTTGAGTTAATAATAACTCAAATAACAAATGAGTTAACTCAAATAACTCATTTGAGTTATTACTGATCAAGTGAGTACAAAATGTGCTGAAGACATTTTTCACTCACATCCAACGAGACTTTGTGGCCCTCATCATTCTTCTTCTAGCTGTGATAACCTTACAGACCTGGTGGACGACTCATTGGAGAATTTTCTTGCCTTTTGTCTTTGCTGATAAGATAAAAATGACTCAAAATGTCTTTGGTAACATATTGAGTTTCCACATTGAGTTTCATTATAACACTGTTTTTTTGCTGGAGGTTTGCTCTGCTTCCTGAAGTGGGGTGGAGCCGGCGTCATGCCAACTGGTCCTGTAAAAAATGTGATCTAATAGACACTGGAGGTAAGACTTCGTTAGGTCATTTGATCAACTAAAACATTTAAAATTGCATAGAAAGGTTATTGCCAGCTCTTCAAAACATAGTTGGACTTAGTTCTTTGCACTTTTCTTACCATTTCAAGCAAAGAAAAAAGCACATTAGTGAAACGTTAGGAAAGCTGCATAAAAGCCCATGAATCACTAGGAATTTGATTTAAAGACAAAGACAGAAGTAAGTAACATAAATGTGTCATGGTACATCTGCATGTCTCTTATTGTGAGAATAAGAGACATACATATGAATGCGAGCATCCTTTTGAAGGTTTGCCTTTAACAGACATACTGACATCACAGACTGTAGGTGTGATTAGTAAAAGGTGAGATGGAACAGATCTCTTGTGTCCCAATGCAACACTGTTGACAGACTTGTCTAGTAACATGTCTGTTACTAGACTCTTGTCTCCACAAAAACTAGTTATTGTTGTGGAGAAGATGATCTTCAAACTATGTCTAGCAGTGATCCGTATTTCGACAGCATCAGGAGGATCAGATAGAGAAAACAGGTTTTCTGACTCCACAGTGAATCAGGTGGTGGCTGAAAGGGCTATCCCATTTTCTTCCTCTGATCCAGGCGGCAGGAGGCCAAGTAGAGCTTCGCGTAAAGGGCAGCACTTCATACATTATATCTCGACAGTTAATAGAGTTCTCAAACTCCCAAATACATCTAATTTTCAGGCTGTTCCACTGAAGATGTCACCAACTGCCCCAGGGTACCTCACCCAGAGTTTGGGGGGCAGTTCTGTTTTTTACTTCTGTTAAGGTTAATGAGGAGTAAAACAGTCTGACGTCTGCCTGTCCTCACCTGTTTGACTGGCTCACTTAACCTGGCAGGACTACTGCCTTTGTGATTGGATATGTCCTGCCTTCCAAGCCTGTTATTGTGGTGCCATCTCAATCTGTGCATTATTTTATAATGTAAAATATGTTTTCCTATCTTCTCTTTCCACAATGCTTGATGATATGGTTTCTCAACACACTTTTAAACATTCCTAAATGCAGACATGCTTATTTTCCTTTCTAACATTCATACATGTGTTCCCATGACAAAGGCTGTAGCAATACACCGATCTCACAATACGATATTCTGCTCACAATAAAATGTATATCACAATATACAAAAACTACACAAATGTATATGATTTGATATATTAAGATGTTTTGAAAGATTGTATAGGTACAGAATGATTTTGGTGACATTTTGTGATTGTTCAATAGACTTGGATTGAATTAATTTAACTGATGGTGAAATATTGGTGTAATAAATGTTTTTGGTATGCATTTGTTATACATTCGCTTTGTTTGAATGTGAATTGTACGGCTTTGTGTATTTGGTTATGCAAAAAAGGAACATTTTTTGTCTTATTCACTTACATTAGGTAATTTATCTATTTCATTATTTAATTAATAGTAACTGGTTGGTTCATTACATGTCATTTTTATATTTGTACATGTGCAAGTTCGTAAAACAATATGTCATTTGTGATAGCTGTCATTTAATTCATGTGAATTTGACATAAAATTCAAAGTAGGATTTAATGTATTGATACCCGTGGATAAAAAATATTGATAAGTATCGTAGAATCTATAAAATGACACAGTCCTACCCATGACACATGGGGACACATGGATTATTGGATTGTTGTTACAAAACATCCTGTATTGTTTTATAAACAAAACATTACAGGATTAAAAACAACATAGGGGCGTAATTATAAATTACAGTGTATATGACGCTATTTTAAAAAAAATAACTCCTTTGAGCAACTGGATGGCTCATCAGTCTACTGTACATGGATACGTATTGGTGCAGGATAAAGAGAGGCTGCTGATGATCTCCAGGGGGCGAGAGGCAGGGTGCACACCAGCAATCCATCACAGGGCAACACGGACAAACAACTGTTTTATTCAATTAAATGTAATCAGTAACATGAATTTTACTGAAACTGGAGAGAAAGTGCAAACTACATGTTAGACAGAGCTAACATGTAGTTATGTTAATGACCCCTTTTTAACAGGAGATACGTAGATATGGGCGTTTTACAACACATTCAAAAATTGCCTATAGAGGGAAAAGGACACACGATTTTCTAAATTTTTCAAAGTGCAGGATGAGTCTCTATTTTGTAGAACCGCCCTTTCTACCAAGAGTGACAGGTTCACCAATTATTTGCAAAGTAGGTCAGTTTTCAAGTCCTTTCACAGCTTCTCAATTGAATTTAGGTTAAAACCCAACTTTGACTGCGACATACAGTCAGATAAATATACTTTGAATTAAACCATTCCACTTAGGGAGCACCAATGAACGGGGTGGCAAATAAATGGTCACAATCATTACATATGCAGCTGATTGTGAAGTATGTTGCCAAAACACAGAGAATGGAGAGAAGAAAAAGGGGTGAAGAGTGCAAACACACAAACGACAAGGGAAGCAATCTTCTAAGCTTTGTTGAATTAGTTAGAAGCTTTTCCCTACTGCCTTCCTTGAAAGGCATTTCATTTCAGAAGTGAGCATTTAAAAAGCATCCCTGAACTTCCTGACTCTGTGATGTTGAGACACTTAATGAAGCCCTTGTCTTTACCTCATCCTCAACTCTGTTATTTGCATACACATGGATTTGTTCAGAACTGCACTGGTCCCTATGAAATACAGACTATAGAAAATCTTTGCATATCACATCTAAATATATATTGTTAAACTTGGTTAAAATCTACCTGCTGCAGTGCTTCATTTAATTATAACAAACATATATGTGAACATTACAAATTTGGACAGATACATATGTGCAAATGTGCCTCATCCCCAGAGGACTAGCCCTCCAAACATGGCCAACATATCAGGAATCAATAGTTCCGTATTCTTCACAAGGACTCCACTCTATCAATCACCAATGCCATATTTAATTGTGGAAGCAATGCATAGACCCTGCAAACTGCCACTTTATGCAAGGAAAGGAATGGAATGAAGCTAGAAAATAATCTGGTGATGGATGACTGTGACCCTCCTTTTGGTTTGACTTCCACAAGAGGACAGCTGGATGGATCAAGCAAAGCAGAGAAAGGAGAACGGAAAGCGGGGGGAGCAGAGAGTGAGAGGAAAAACTTGGTATTCAGAGAATGGCTCCAACTTTTCATCTGCCCTCAGGCCGAGCGGGGGGGCTCAAGGGAATAACAAGCTTCTCCTTCAACCCCTTTCTCTGTTCCCGGGATACAGAGAAGTAAAATCCTCTAAAAATAGTGTGACGGCATTTCTTTGTATGTGTGTGACTGGCGCCCAACGCAGGCAGACTACATGCATAATGACTTCCATTAACCTTCACACTCTGGAAGGATGGTGGAAAAGATTAACCACGCATCTATTATGACTCAAATGCCATCTTTTAAAAGACTTTTTTTTAATGGTTTCCATATTTTGGAGTTATCTGGAGCCACTGCACTTGTAAGCTCAGTTCCTATCTTTGTTAGTACAGTGTGTGTAAACTGCTCAGTGGTTCGGACCCGATGCACCTACTTGTTTGTTTTTTTTTTAATTAAACTTTACTTTGCTGTAGGTGTTGTTTATGTCTCATTTGAGTCCATTTAGTACATAAGATTACTTAAATTTAGAGTTTGGTGCATTATCCTGGGCGTAAATATTCTGATTTTTGAAACGTTTTCTACATATGATGAGATATCAGTGCTGTACAATTCAGGTGAAAGAAATCAAAGTAGTTGCAAGGAAAGACAAAGATGCAGCAACATACAACATATACAATATAGGTCACTCTTGTATCAGCTGTAGGTGTCCACATGATCCGTACCTTTTTTTAGAAAACTTTTTCATGAGGAGATTTTGGTATAATTTGACTGTCATCAACCCAATTGTGAAAAAAATAAAAATAAATAAATTAAATACATGTTCTTTTGTATGAAAATGTCCTGTAAGTACATCTGTGTGCACCTAAACTCCAATTTATCTACTTAGTTTACTTCTGTTTTTTTCCCATCTGATGTTTTTTCCATGAGCTGAATGTGAGGTGAAGCTGAGTAAAAATGAATGAACTGACTTTCAAACTATTTAATCCGGTCAAAATGTTTACCAAACAGGATAGAAATGAAGCGAATGCCACTTCACCTCCCTCTGCTCTGGATGTCACAGACAGAGAACCAGAGCCTGGGAACCGGCAGGAAGAGAGTTCACTTCAAATACGTCGGCTTTGTTTTCAAGTGATCAAGCCATGTTAGAATATAAGTACGTATGTGTCTGTGTTTCAGGTCTTGTACGGATTAGATGTGCTGTTTTTATGCACCATGCTGTGGGAGGAAACCGGAGTACCTGGAGAAAACCCACCATGCACAGGGAGAACATGCAAACTCCATGCAGAAAGACCGGGGCTGGGAATCGAACCTAGAACCTTCTTGCTGCAAGGCAACAGCTCTACCAAAAGCGCCAGTGTGCAGCCATTAACACAATTCATTTCCTTAATTATTTCAGACCAAATATGTTAGAGTAGAAAGAAGCCTCATACGTTTTTATGATATCAAACAGGTTAAAGAGGCCAGAACCCACTCATATGCAGTAGGTCAAACCCAAAGAGGCAGCTGGTACCTGA
Organism: Poecilia reticulata; assembly: GCF_904066995.2. Lineage (NCBI taxonomy): Eukaryota > Metazoa > Chordata > Actinopteri > Cyprinodontiformes > Poeciliidae > Poecilia > Poecilia reticulata. The sequence goes on from NC_088833.1 coordinate 30,923,588, forward strand.
ACGCTGCCTACTGCAGAGTAGGCTGCGTAGTAGAACTGCTGCTTCAGCAGGTCAGTGGGCCCCCGCTGGTCACACGGGGTCCCGTGGGGAAGAAAGCACTGGTGGCTGGATCTGTCGGTGATGGTGTTTGGAGTGGAGCCAGGCAAGCTGAGCAGAACCGTGTGATTGTACAGGTGGACATCAGTCAGGCCAAGTCCGACCCACTGCCTGTACAGGTACCTGGCCCTGGACTCCTCACTGTCGCCTGCCAGGCTGGAGAAAGACCTGGAACACAATATAACGATCAGGAAAGTTAAGCTGTTTGGGATTATGAAGCCTGTTTTTGTTTGTTTTTTTTAGCTTGATTAATTATTGAGCTCAGATGCAAATTCAAGCAATATTTAGTAAAATGACTAGATAGCATTGGAAAATGTATTTTGTTCATTAACCACAAACAGTAAGTGAAATAAGTATCAATCACATCAACTTCTAATGTTTCTATTAAGATAAATTTACCACCATATTTCAGAGTCCAAGTAACACACACAAAGAAATTCAAAATAATCTCCAACTTATGTGTTATGAAGTGGAAATAACAAGGAAAACATGAATAACATCACATGCAAAACGGATTGAAAGCCAAGGGAACAAGCTAAGATTTGTCAATATTTAGAAAGATTCCTGCTGCTGCTATGTGTAAATCATGACCAGTTGGTTAAATATTAACCAAATGCCTGGAAAATGTTTTCTCTTTGTAATCAAAGTAACTGCAGAGTGGTGTGATTTTTAAAGTAAAACATATCTTTTCAGTAAAGTTGTGGTAAATAATGTGAAAAGTGACGGCTGAAGCTGCTTTCTGAACATCTGATTGTTCCAGTGAGCTGCATGGAGCCACGATCAGAGAACGACGTCTCAGCAACAGAAAGAAAACATTTTCTCACAGAGAAATCAACTGAAGAACATAAAGACAATTAGCACTCAGAGTTTTGTAGACCTGAATGTACAATGTACAGTTTTATCAATATTTTCATACATTACTAATTTTAAAAGGAAAATAGTTAAAAAGATATAATTCATCTTTTTTGTCACTAAAACATTACCTGTTAATGTTCCCTTTTGCTTTGCTGCTTAATAAAAGTAGGAACAAAAACTAAAACCTGCCTGTAAGACTGATGGGCAGAATCCAATTCAGAATTTGTGTAGATAAGTGCAGAACATAAACTAATTGATCTTCAGTATTGCAGATAACCGTTCTATTCATCCTCAGTCTGTTTTGCCAGGGGTCTAAACTGAATGAACTTCTAGTCTTTCTTTGCTTCTCAAACACACCAAAAATCCTCACAGGATTCTGGAGTCCCCATCATTCTCATTTTCCTAATTGCACAAAAGAAATGTCAATAAAGATTGATCCAGGTCTTATTTGATTCTCCTGGTTTGTTTGATTCTTAATGTTTACCCTTCTTATTGTTTTGACTCGCAGAGAGCTGGACTCAAAAGATCACCAATAAAGACGTGTACAGACTTTCATGGCTGGCATTTCAGCCTCAAAAACCCAGCACTCCACCAGCGGTGATGTCTGAAGTAAAATAAACCTCAGGAAAACTGCAAGTCAAGAGAACTATAAGAATGAAAACAAAAGGAACAAGTACAGCCTTATTTTTCAAGAGATTGCTTATTTTACCTTACTGAAAGAATATCAATGCCAATATCAGTTATGCTTAAGTTGAATTGACCCTCCACACTACTCCTTTTATGCAAATGGAAAATTAAAACGAACCAATCCGATTCCCTGCACAATACTATAAAATCTTTTGATGACAATCTCAGGTGTTCGGTATATGACTGTTTTCTTCTTCTCTGTTTTAATCTGTTCTTCCTATTCTATTAGCATTAGCACTTTTGGAAATGTTTATGTCTACTGCGAGTTTTAATTGCCGTCAGACTCTATCCTACTGGCTAAGTAGCAATAGCATAGAAAATACAACTTCGGAGCTCATAGAAGAGTTGAAATCAACTGCAATGTTTATATTTGTTTATTTAAGGATCCCCATTAGTCTCTACTATAGTAGAAACTATTCTTCCTGTGGCCCACACCACAAACATTACAATAAAACCATTTTAAAATACCTTATCAACAAAATTACAACACAAAAATTCACATCAACCACCTCAACAATATCAGCCTTTTACAAACATTACAAGGACATTAAGAAAGACCCTAAAACACAAAAACACAAATCAAAACAAAACTTTAAGAACGTCAAAGATAAATTAAAAACAACCCGTAGCAATATTGATTTTGAGTATAAATTCACCCATTCTATCACTTCAGTATTATTTCATTGTCTATTATTTATTTTTGTAAAGATACTTTGTAAATTTTGTATGATCAGCAATTATTGTAATTACAGAAGGAAACATGTTTCAGTAATAAATTGCTCTATTCACTCCTGACTGACCGTCAGGAAAAAAAGTTTGAAGGAACATTAGACATTGCATGAGTTCCTGCAGTAGTTTACTAAGTAAATATCAGGGAGTAGATAAAGCAATTAGCTGAAACCACTGCAAGCACTATGCATGACCAAAGTGAGTGAATCTTCCTCAGTGCAGACAGAACATTTGCATAGTGTTAAATAAACTGTACACAGCAAATTTAAAAGTGTTAAATGTTTTGGTGTTAGTAGACTTTGTGCAAAAGCAGAGTTAATTTTACACTTATAGAGTCACATTCTGTTTATGTAACTCTGCAGTGGATACTATTGGTAGTTAAAATCCAGTGTTAAAACAAAGTGTTTCCTAATCTAGAGCTGTTAAAATAGAATAAATAACTCTTGACTTCTTAACTCTGAACTCCACCAGCGGCTCTAACACTGAAGGAGTTAATTCACTGACTCCGCCCCAGAATCACAGATTCCCACCGAAGCGAAGCGACAGCAGCCAAGTCATTTCAGGACTATTTACTTTCCACCTGTCTGAGGTGTTTACTGCGCTTGATAAGTCATTTTTTTCTGAGATGGTTTATAACTATTATTTTGAGTTGAGCTCAACCTGTATGATAGACGTCACGTTGGCCACACGGCTCGGTGTTAGCATTTTTAGCTTAGCATGCCGAATGTTAGCGGAGTATAAGTGTTGAAAAAAATCAAGCCAGTGAACATTTAATCAAATTCTTGGCTAACTTGAACAGATCTTTTTTATGTTGAGAGCATTATTCCCACTGTTGTGTCTTCTTATACGTTTTGCAGCATGTTTTAATCCTTTTATTGTCTTTTTGTATATATTAGAACCAGTTTGGTTGCGGATGAACCGCCAGTCGTCAGCCTAACCTCTCCCTCCCGATCCCTCCATGGATTCTTCAAAGATTCAAGCTCCAAAAATGATTATGTAAGTGTTGATATCTCTGAAACTCTACATTTCTGTAATTCTGTAATAGAGGCTTGTTGTTAGAGTTGTAGTAAAAATGTATTCCTTCGTTCCATTCCTCATTGTTATGTTTTTTGTTTGTTATGATCCAGAGACCGACACTGGCTGTCCTACTCAGAGACTGAAGACTATCCGATGCAGTAGAGGAGCATGTTGGTGTCTCCAGCCAAACGTCACGAACAGAACAACAAACCGAAGACAATCTGTTAGTGAGTGGACATCTCTTTGGTGGAGTCAGAGAGGAAATGTCTCTTATCAACAGAAACATAAACTGGATAAGAAATGATGGATCTGAATATCAGGTTGGTCTGTTATGTAATGTACATATCTGCCAATCTACCTGTTAAAAGAATATGTACTCTATAATATTATCTGAACTGCTTGCTTTACTTTCTCCACCTTGTACTTTGAACAATTTCATGCATATTGTATTGAAGTATTAAGCATACTGCAGTTTGTATTGCACAGCTGATATGTCAGACCTTTTAATAAGCAATATGTGAATAAAAGTGACATGTGAAACATGCACATTATTCCATGTTGTAATATGTTTTGTAATTATGGTGCACATTTTGAAATAAATGCATTTGAGAAAATCATTGCCTGTATTAAATGTTTATTTTCCAAAGATATTTTAAAAGTTCAAAACAATAAAGTACCTATTTAATATTAATTACAAATAACTCTTAAGAAGTTAAAGAAGTATTCTGTGAGAGTTAATATTAAGATCTGACACTGAATTAGTGTTAGTGTTAAATTATTAACTCCAGCAGATTTGATATTTGACACTTTATAAGAGTTAAGGTACCAACTCCAAAACGAGTTAAATTAACACTTTCTGGTGTGGACCCATATAGACACTTTAAAAGTGTTGAAATCAAATCTGACAGTGTTAATCTGGCCTCCTGGATTTGCTGTGTAGTTATGGTATTTGGTCACTAATGTGAAATTTAACTGGCAACTGAAGCTTAAGGCAGGGTATCTTTATTCATCATTGAAATGCAAAAGCAAGACTCAACAGTGTGCTGTGAGAATAAACTTTATCTAAAGTATAAACTCTTTGCTCAACACATCAGATGCAGACATCGTAGTTATGTTTGTGTTACCGGCGCCAGACCCAGGGGAAAGCTGGGCGCTACTGGCACACAGCTGTGTGCTGTATTGATTAACTGAGAATCTATGAACAGGCTATAGCTCACTTTCCTTCCAACTTGTGTCTGTGTTCTGTCCAGCGCCCTCTGCTGGTGTGGTTGTTCACGGCAACCAACAGAGGAGGTGTGTTTTCCATAAAATACTTATTACAGCAAACTACATCCTCACTGTCCTTGTCAAATACATTCTTTAGAAAACCTACATCAAACTCCATCAATTGCTGGTAATGTTGTCAAAACACCTGAGCAACATTTAGAATGACTTCTAAACACTTCAGTGAATCTATGTACCAACGTCTGATACCACCACCTATTCCACTTCCTTTTTAACACCAATTTCTGGTGAGAATATCAAAGTACATCTAAACAAACCTTCCTTTAGGGTGCTTAACTGTTATTGTCAGTGAGTGTACTTGGATGGGAAATTAGAGCTTTCCAGCCTTGACATCTATTCAGACAAGAACTACAAGATGTTATGTTCCCCACAAGCCTCAATGAGAGGCCATTATCCCTCCGTCTAGTAAAAATGACTCACCCTAGGTGTGAATGAACAGGTGAGGAGCGCTTTTCAATCTCAAAGCAGATGTTTAAATGATGTGGATGATCAGTTTAAATGAGAAGTGTGTGTTTAATGTGTGGGTAAGAGAGAGACATGTACGATATCTCTATCAGACTCAGGAGCAGACGGCCCAAACTGTTGTTTGGGCCGTTGTGTTAGAAGGCTGCGACTCAAAGCTCTCCAGCAGCCACAGTGAGCCGGGCCGTGTGCAAATGTTTCCATTCATGTGTGTAACAGTGTTTCCCAAGACGTGTGTGAGACCTTCTACCATAAGCCAAGTGTTTGGAAGGACTCCCTGTGGTTTGGGACACATGCCCAACACTGCTGACACTTCAAGTCTCAAAGGACTCTGCATGTGCATCAGTGTGTTTGTGTCCATCAGACTGGCTCCTTCTGTAGGTAATCATCTTTGACTCTCTTTGATTAAAATGTATTCTGATGTTTTCTGTGGCTCTCACACTCTACCATTCCCTATTGTGTCCATACAACAAATATGTTAACATTTTTAAATAAATGCATTTTTGATCAATAACATACAAAAATAATACAGTTAGAAGACAAAACTTAAAAACATATGCTGTAAACAAAAAAAGAAAAATCCATAAGGCAGGGTCTTTTTTCACTGACACTGTTTGATCAGTCTGCAGGACATCTCAGAGGTAAATTAAGCCATTTACCTTGGAGTGCATTTGCAAACTGTAATCTGGGTTTTTATGTTGCTTTTGGAATAATGGCTTCTTCCCCGGTTAGTGGTCTTTCAGCCCATGTCGGTACTCATTACACTGTGGATAATTATGCTATCTTACCAATTTTCTGACAATATCTTCCCTTGGCGTTTTACTTTGGTTCTGTGTATCTCATGCACACAATTTCTCAGAACATGCTTGTTTCCAGGACATAGCAATAACATGCTGGCTGTAGATGTCAATTCTGTTTCTATTTGCATATAGTTTACACAGATGACAGTGGTACGTACCTTAAGGCATCTGGAAATTACCCAATGAGAAACCAGCCTTCTGGGAGTACTCTATTCTATTCTTCATGTCTGACATTTCTTATGTTTCCAATGAAGGAATGAGTATGGTTCGGGTGTTGCTTCCATATGCATTTAGAAATGTCTAACCATGTCACTGAAACAAACAAATTAGAAGCTCACAAAAACCCATCCATCCATCCATCCATCCATCCATCCATCCATCCATCCATCCATCCATCCATCCATCCATCCATCCATCCATCCATCCATCCATCCATCCATCCATCCATCCATCCATCCATCCATCCATCCATCCATCCATCCATCCATCCATCCATCCATCCATCCATCCATCCATCCATCCATCCATCCATCCATCCATCCATCCATCCATCCATCCATCCATTTTTATAAAGGAATGAATAACATAAAAAATGTGATTTTGTAAACTCCAATTTCTTTTCTCCTACGACAAGCTACATAACCCAAATTATTGCTGTTCGTTTTTGACTGTGTAACTTTACAGACAGCATCCCATACAGTGACTGTAATACTGGTTTTTATCTCTCAAAACCTCTGCAGGATTAACTGGTTAGAGCTTTCATGTTAATGCATTCCACCTCCACATAATTGATAAGTAATGGAAGCTATGCATGAAAATGGCTTATGTAATAAATTCATTTCATCATGTTAAAATATACACATGCACATGCATAAAGTATTATGTCAGGTCAATTTGTATTAACCAGTAAAATGATAGAAACTGGATTTCTGTGGATATTCAGGTTTCTATGCCCAGGTTGTTCCACATGTAGCTAAAATTTCAAGACAAGTGCAAGATTTAGGATCCAGGAAATAACACTGAACCTGTCGCACAAGAACTAAAATATAACAGTCTTGCGGTCCCAAGGCTTTCCCAGGCCATAGAAAATATATAATCCACATGCTAATCTGAAAAAAAGGCATTCAATAGGCAGCCTGATGGCATTTTAATCAGATCCCAGAACTGCCAAGACCAATTAAGTCAGTTGTTTTCTTCTGAACAATTTACCTTAACATCCAATCTTGTGTGCTTGAGGCACAGACTCAACTCTTGCCAAGAGGGAATATTGGGATGTTTATCATAACTACCAAAGTGTAAAGTTATGGAGTTAATTTTACAGAGAGAACAGCATCTGCCGTCACCAAGAGCAGGAAGGTACTGTTGTATCAATATTATTGTGTATACAATTTGTCAGACTGACAAGGCAGCTATCAAATGTTTGGACTCCTCAAACAACTCTAATACATGTGAGACACGTTGTAGTTGTGAGCACAGCTACTTGATCAGTTGGGTTTTGTCAAACTTTTAGATTTTCAATTGGATACAGTTGGGTTGCTTTCTTTCTCTGAAACCAACTTATAGTTTCATTGGCCATGTATTTGGAGTAATGCCTGTAAATCCACACTTGTTTCATCTTCAGATTGTTATAAATGTCCCAACAAATGACCTTCTTTCAGATCTTCTAGGTCTGCCTCGTAGATTTGAACCATATGATGTAAGATGGCTCACACCAATATGTGAATGCATCAACTGACATTCTTTCCTCCTATGTGGTGTATGAAAGTACGTCCATGACTACCCCTGCTGGCCATCACTGGATTTGAGCTGAAAATCCAGCCAATCAGATCAGTCAGAAGAGTTACCGCCCACAACTGACAGAGATGCCCAATAAACAGAGAGCAATTTTCTGGCAAAAGCATACAGAAAGGGGGAAGGATGACGTTGCACTTTCTCAATCAATATATGCGCTCATTACCCTGTGTAAGGATATTAAGAAAGCATTTTTCTGGACAAGACAACAAATTCCTAATTTTATCTAAACCAAATAGGGTCGCCACTTTAGATTGTGCTGGACCTTTCAGTTCAGAAAAGTTAGACACAACCATCGATGCTTGTCTTTGGTTTGGGGCGGTTTGGTCTTCTTGACATTTTCTTGCAGCTAATTGAACATGGCTGCTGTGTACATTTATGCATTTATTCGGTTGAGGAAACGATACCAAAAGGCAATTGAAAAACTTCAAAATAAGGTTGTTAAGATAATGTGTGTTATTTCCATGCTGTGTAACCTTTCTTGTGCCTGAAGAGATGCTCTGATTGTTTTGAAGTGGTAATATGGATGCATTTGAAGCCTGCTTAGCGTCTTCACCCAACGCATGGGATGACTTGCCTCTGATGTCGCCCTCACAAGGGAAACTTATTGAAAAATGGTTTGTTTAAACGTCAGCAGGCAGCAGAAACCATGAAAGCTTTTGTAATGTTTTTTCAGCCAAGCTTTAGTTAATACTTTGCTCACAGTATGAATTGATGAAAAGTCTGTTCGCAATAATTAAACAGTTGAAACCAGGATCCTTTAATCTTAAACCTCAATGTCTTTAAAATCCAGCATCTTTTGTAATGACACAGATGTAAAAATGACAATATTAGTCCACTGTAACATCCAACAGTCTCCTTGTCACCACCAGACATATGAGCTCTTGAAAAATGTCTCCTCATGCTCCTATTTTGCTTTGTGTAGCAATATTTTTATTGCATGTTTTAGACTCATTATAATGATAATAGGCAAGAGCTAGGAGCATGGGCGCAGGCAGATAAATCACATTTACCCGATGAATATTGTAGAAATAATTGACTTGGTGAGTGTGCTAATGTGCATTCCCGGGCCAAGCAGACTTAGCATACGAGATGCTGTTCCCTCTGCTGGCAGCTGCGGAGGATAATATATTCCTGTAGGACACAATCATTTTAATAGCTCATCCATTTGTTCAAGAGACAATTGATTTTCTCTGTTTCAATGCACGTTAGTCACATTTGATTTCTCTCGTCCCATTTACATTTGTCATATTTTCAGTGTGTGTAGCTTGTGCTCAGGCTTCATGAAAGGAAATTCTTATTCAGGTGCCAGTGTTGGTGTTTAGATGTAATCCAAGTGAAGACTGAGGCTGCCAATAAAGAAGATTTAAGACATCGTTGGCATATCGCTGCACAACAAGTCAGAAGGGAGAAATTCAGAAAGAACATCAGAGTTCATCAACTAACATCCCAACTGAAAACTTGGTGCAGCGGTTCTTATATCCTTCTATGATATTGTGTATATTGTATTCCAATTGTGTTTAAAGCATTAAATAACACATATGATAATGCAGAACACACAATGTGATCTCCAGTTTATGTAGGAGTTGCATGAGCGTTTTAACCGAGGAACACTAGATGTTTGCATGCTGCATAAAAGGAGATAACCTTTCTCCCTCCTTACTGCCATTATATTATACAAACCTCTCCAGCTTTGGGTCAGTCAGGATCACCAACATTATTTTCAAATTTTCTAATTTGAAAATATGGAAACATTCTTGGAAGATATTAATAGAGAAGCTAATCATTTGGTGCAAATGGGTTTTCTAAGCAGACAATAATCCAAATAATAGCAGAAAAGTAGCCACAAAGTTGCAAAAGGACAACAAAATTAATCACAAAAAACTGAACTCAGACCTGTACAAAATGTGTAGGCAGACCTGAGCAGGTGTGCAAACAAAGCAGTCTGTAAACCTGACTACATTAGATCAGTTCTGTCAGGGTGGAATGGGTCAAGATTCCAGCAAGCTACTGTGCAAAGATGGAGGAAGGACACCCGACCCATTTCACCCACATCATAAAGTTTAAAATGTAAACCTACCAAGCATAAAGGGAAGGTATATATCTATGTGTCATAGTGGAGAAGGCTCCATCATGAACTGGGAGCTTTGTCCTTCAATGGAGCTTCTGGTTGTCACCCAATGATATGGAGATGATGTAGCAAGCGTCCGTGTCTGTGTGGCGATCATAGAGTTTTTCAACAGGACTCCCCACGTTTGGTCAGGTTCCCTCGGCATCACATGTTGAGGCATCGGGTGCCCCCTTCTCATCATTAATTGAATTGACGTTCAGTGTTCTCTCATTGTACCACAATAATCGGAAACACAGAGGATGAGTTTATTCCATTTTTTTAAAGGCATAAAACGTACCATTTCTACTTCTACTTCTTCAAGTAGAAAAATGTCCTTCGTTTTGAAGTATTCTACATCCTTCCTTGAACATAACTCCATTGGTATTTGGGGATAGATGACGTCCAGCGCACATTATGTTGTTCTGACAACATTTTAGTGTCAGAAATGCTGACCTGTAATTAATAAACTCTCAATATTGAAATTACATGACATTAGGACAGTAGAAGTGGATCCTAAGAATAGCAATCTATATTCTTCCTAACACTTAATGGCAGCATAGGACCTGGAGTGCTTTTCTCTGCTCTAACTGCATGTGAGCGTGTGTGTGGTCAGTCTTGAACAACAAGAAGACATTGTAGAAAGACTTGCTTTGCATCCAAGAGTCCAAAAGGTATATCTGCATGTAAAATAGCTTCACTTTTCTTTTCTACACAAGCTTTGCTAACTAGTTATGCTCACACCCGAACTGTAGACCAGCAGGTTTCAACTCCAGTCCTCTGCAACTTTTAGATGCATCTCTGCTTCAACACAAATTCATCAAATAATCAAGTCATTAGCAGGACTCTGGGGAATCCGACTGCATATTGGGGAGGTAACTCAGCCATTTGATTCGGGTATGTTGAACCAGGAACACATCTAAAAATTGCAGGACGCCAGCCCTCGAGAGCTGAAGTTCCAAACTCATTCCATAGGCTTTACACTTGACTTATGAAGCCCTGGACAACATAGAGATTAATCTTTGCAATCGTGGTGAGAAGAGAAGGTAGGAGATCTTGAACACACAATTTTAGCCCAACAACCAGGGTCATGATTTTGCTAACATGACCCTGGTTAGCAAAATCAAATATGTCGGGTCTGCTTAATTAATATAGTTAACCTCACACTTTGACTTTTATGAAATGCATTAGCATAAAGTTATAAGATTCATTAAACAGAGAGCTGGCTGCAAGTAAAATCAGCCTAATGAAGTCAGAGCTGAATCTACAGAAAGAATTTTTCAAGGCTTACAATAAGAGCAGAAAGAAAGAAATATTTCTGTGCTGAAAGACAAAAATGAGCTTGATAAATTCCAGGTTTCAATTAGAACGCGGAAAAAGAAAGAGATGCAGAGGAGTATTAATATGTTAAATACAAATAATTTCCCCCAGAAATTATTTGAAACCTGGAAAGATGGAGGAAGGACACCTGACTGCTGCTGCTCAGAACATGTACTGTAAATATGTTTACCTTTTAATGTGTGAGCTACAAATATGTTAGGTTGACTGCTGAATTAATATCAAACTTTTGTCTTTATTGATTGAAGTGTTTTATTTCAGTGTTGGAAGGAGAAATATGGTACATTCATCAGAAAATAGAAATATGCTGCTCACTGATTCAGCTTCTTTGGCTTTTTCTCATCACATTACCACAAATATATTAATCATGTAGCAATAGTACTAAATTAAATAGTAATACTTCACCTGATTTTAGTCTTTTTGAGTTGAAGGAGGATAATCGTGCTTTTTCCAGGCACATAGTGCCATTTTATATCCCAATCAAGTAAATACATTACCCTCAGTTATGAAAATGCTGCATATATCAAATATGACTTTAAAGAAATTTGACTTTGCATCATACATGTATCTGACGCCTGGAAATTCTTCCTTTCCCTCCCTCAGCATGTCATCAGAACCTTGCTTCTCCATGATGCCATTTACAACCATTCTTAAGAGTTTTATAGTTTGTATGATGGGCTCAGTAGACATGCTGTTCCACCAGATGGTGTTAACTGATGCTGCTGCTAGTCTGGAGGAACTCTTTAGTGAATTTGTGGGGGTTGAGGAAGTTCTCTGGGGGGCAGAAACTCAACTGGGGATTGGAGCTTCAAAGATGAGCTTTTTTAAATAGGCGGCCCTTTGTAAGAGCAGCTGTTCAGGCACCCCGATTGGCTCGATAATTATTATTACTGTTATTATAGTTTACAATATTCCAATAAGGTTAATACAAGACAGTAATGTAGTAAGGAACATTCTAGAAATTTTAGTTCTCAAACAAAACAAAACATTGTGATTCATCAAAAGTTGATCAAAAGGCTTACTTTTTTCAAAACTTTTATTACTCAGTGATATTCATTAGTATTAAAAAGCTCTGGAATAGTCTTTGTGTTGTTCCACATTGTCTAAAATCACTTATTTCTTAAGGCTGACTGGAGGCAAGCTAGATAAAGATCCCACTATGTTCTCACCTGACCCAATTATAAGTTTAGATGGTAGCAATTATATATAATGGTAATATAATTATTGCTATGGTTTAGGCATCGTTTTTCGTCCAATTTAACAAGTATAATAATCCATTTTCAAAACATAATTTTAAAACCAACTTGATTTCACCACATCTGTGGACACAGAAGGAAACACTTTGCTTTGAAGGATAAGCGTTTTATAGTGTTTCTTGCAGGTTACTGGATGACTCCATGATGAATAAAAAAGTGAAGTTCAGGTGATCTTGAAATTCTTCTGTCAAAATAATCCTGTTAAGGCTCAGTTTTTCTGCAGCTGAACGCACACTGAAAAGCCTTCACAGCTGACTGTCACCTCTAGCGTGAAATAGGGAGGATTAAAAGGAATGTGATCCAGCAGCAGAGTTAAAATGATACAAGCCTCCAATTTAAAGTGGTGTTAAAGTATTAAGCAATAGCTTCTCTCTCTCTGTTTATATGCTCTCTGTTTAGCTTCAATGCTTTTCTGTTAATATGTGTTCGTATAATGTGAAAGTAATTATTTTCAGCTCCAAACAACTTTATTTTTCCGGTTAAGCTTTGCTTTGTAGAAGAGAGCAGCTATGTTACGTGCTCTTCTGTGAGTGGTCACATTGTGTTATGATGATCTGTACATGTATAGTAGGAAAAGAATATCACAAACTTTATGGAATTTCTCATTTAAAATTCATAATTTTAAAACAATTTTGTTTTCATAAATTGGTTGTACATACTGATATATACTGTATGTAATTTGTAGAACAAAGACAGAGCTTTACAAAAGTACTCAAACTTTCTCATACCATCACGTTACAACCACAAACTTTTACTTTAAGATTTTACACCACATCATCACAAAATAGTGAAAAAGAGAAGAAAAAAATGACAGATTTGCACATGCACACACCTTTTGCGTAATTAGTCTTTTTTTTAAATGGCTCCCTCTGTTTTTCTTGACAAAGGCAATCCATATTAAGCCAGATGAGATGTGGAGCATTTGTGAACAGCAATTTTTAAATCCAATTAGGAAATTCTTGAATGTTGACTAGACCCTTATCTGTTCTTGTCTGAATTCTTCCATTATCCACCACTTAATGTAAATTCAAACTTGAAACCTATTTTATGGGTTTTCTCAATCACAGATCACAAACTTACATGTATTTTATTGAGATTGCATATTATAGTTCATGTTTGCTGCATTCACACAGCAAGGAAATGCGACCCGAATCCAATATTTTTGCCCATATGTGCCCCATATCCAACGTTTTCACAGCAGTCTGAACTGTGCAATTTGGATCTTTTCACAATCTCCCACAAATCAGATTTGTGCCACTTCTATTTGCTGTTCTAAATAGGATGTTTTTCCAATATCTTTCAAAGCATCTCTAGTCTGAATTGTCATGTTGAATCTGACTTTCACATTATTCATGTGAGACACGGGTCATAATTCTGCATCAGAAGCCAGAGTAATTCATAACTCAAGTAGAAGATAGTGTGGTTGTCTCTGCAGCAGGTCAATGACCCTAAACCTACTAATAAAACTTAAATGCAACAAAAACTTTCTACCTCTTAACATATATTGCATTACACCAGGAGCTGAAAATGTAGCACCTCGACCAACAAACTAGAGTTTGATTAAAGCAGAGTAAGCAGGGCTGGTGTGAATGCACCCTATGGCATGCCATGTGTCCATGGTACCAGTCTCCAAAGTCAGTACTCAAGAGCTGAAATTAGATATGTTTCCAATGTTGTCCTGGTTTGACACACCTGACTCGATTATGTTTTCATCACTAGGTCCCTGTAGAACATCATGACACACTTTCCAGCTCTTGCTGGCTAGAATTGAACATCCATGGTCTATGGACTTCATGTTTCTCACTGCTGCACCACTCTGCTCTGACATCCTGGAAGATGTCCTGGTGTTTGCATCTCATCTCTTGTTTTTCTATCATTTTGCGGTTTTCTTTAGGATTATACATTTTACACAATTAGTAATTAAAGGAAAACATGACTGAATGGAAGCCTAGTTCTTCCCTGCATGTTATCACTCTGATATACTTTAATGAACTTTGAGGCAAGGTTTGATGTTATAGTTCTGGAGTGTGAAGGCCAGTGGGAATCGTTTGTCAGATTAGATCCAGGATGTTAGGCTCTGTGTCTGACTTATTATTGCTGCAAGTCATGTGGTGTATGACCTGAGCTGCAGCATAGTGAGTTACATTCACTGTCACCGGTCTGCATGTCACCTCCGTAGGTGCTAAGAAAGACTACATCTATAGAGGCCAATGCCTTAAAGCTAAGCTTCACAGTAAATGTAACAAATATTGGATGTCAAAACTCATATGTTCACAGAATCCAGCTGAGCTGTGTCAGACTTGTGGCTTTAGTTTATTATCACAACTGAAATAATTTAATTTCCTAAGATGACAAATCATCCTAGTGAGCTGTAATGAGCTGTAAAAGAGACATCATAGATCTTGGTTCTGTGATGCATGTCCATTTCTGTTTAAGTGCCTAATTGATGTGTTTTTGTTTTCTGTTACCAGAAAGAGTTGAGAAGACATAGATTTAGGCTGTGCTAAGAAGATTCCAACACTAAATTCCATCTACATCTCTCCCTTAGGAAAAGAGAACATGAAACTATAAATAAGTTGTAGTGGCAAAACAAGTTTCGGCAGCAAGTTAAAGGATAAAGTGAGAAATTATAACAATGTCTGACTTACTGCTATATACAGCTGAATGCAGACAGAGTCTAAAGAATAAATGAGCATCATTTTTATTTGGGAGGAAATATGTTTTGAAAACAAAACTGGGGAAACACCAAAGCTGAGGAGGCGACTGTGACAGAGCTGGAGTCAGACCTGCCGAGCGAACATGGACAGAAACTGTCACCTAAACTGAACTGAAAGCATCAAACCCTCAGGGAAACTCAGATGGAGGGTTTTAGGTTGCGTAGGAGATATGCTCAAAATTAAAACAGAATATATTTATTATCCTTAAAATGCAAGAGATGCAATATGCAAGAGCTAAGTTTATTCTATAATTTAATTCTTCAAATCAAAGTTGAGCATGTCTTTTCAATAATTCAATGAGTTTGGATCATCTACTTTTGAACTGTTTTTAATGCTGTCTTCATGGACAACAGTAAGTCTATATATGGGATTGCATAGGCAAAAAGAAAACACCAACTGAAAACCTAAATTGTGTTAAACTATAAATCTTGTTTGTTTATAACTAAGCTCCACAAAATATTGTTAAAATGACCTGTGTGTATTTTATAAATTAATTAAACTTTTTTTTTCCACTTTAACAGAATTTTGACCTTTGATCCATGGTGCAATGTCATCTTTTTATAATCTATTATAGGTAATTATCTTCACTTCCTCTGTTCTGCGTTGTCTTTTCTTCTTTATCACCAATGTCAGTTTTACCTGCCCTGTATGAAACATCAACCCAGTTAGTTCATAGTTTGTGCTATGTCTACAATGTGATATATTTATAAATAAAGTAAAAAAAGAAAAAAACAGATAGTTGCACCTACATAGTGTGTCAAGCTCTCTATATTTCATAGGTGACACGTTTGTAGTGAGGTCTGAAATCAGTTCACACCTCGGATCTATGTCCAGCTTGGACAAAACGATTCCCAATTGTTTGACTGACTTAGAGTGAAGATGGGTCAGGGTTGCCAAGTCATTCTACAGATGCTTCCCAACTACAACAGACTGACTTTTCTTGACCGGGAATCATGACTAAAAGCTAGTGATTCCCAGCATTAAGGTCACTGGGAGTCAGAGATGAGCAGCTTTTCTGGAAAACACTGCAGCATGCGATGGGAAGTAGAAGGAGTTATACATTATTACTGGTGCTGCAAGGTTGTAAACCTTGTCCTGTTAGGCAACGGGTCCTGGAAAATACCAGTGTTAAACGGATGGTGGAGTCCAGCGACGACAGGCGCTTAAATTCCGTAACAAAATATGTTTTTATCTTTTTTAAATTTTTTTTTTATCTCTTTCTTACCGTTTATTCAATGTCACATGCTGTTTTTATTTTTTTCTTTAATTATGTAAAGCACCTTGAAATGCCTTGCTGCTGAAATGTGCTATACAAATAAAATTTGATTGATTGATAGATTGATTATGACAGAAACATAACTGGGTACTCAAGATGTAAAACTATAGTGAAGAAGTCAGTCTTTGGCATGGAAAGCAAAAGGTCGGCGGTGTGTGAAGTTTGGACGCTGCGTTGCTGCAGTCAAAGTTCAGTTTGGTTGAACTGTTATGCTGCATTCACACCAAACACATTTTTAGCATCAGGCGCGTCTGGTTTACATTCAAAATCTATGTGGACATGCGTTGAGAGTGTGTCATGGTGCATTTTGCACGTCTAGCGCTGCACATTTGAAGCACTTTATGAACGTCAAACACACCCGACATGTTGATGCAGAGTCAACCAATCAGAGACTCTGCTATGTGAAAAGTGGTGCATTTTCTGACGTGATCTCAAAGAAAAATTGAAAATTTAATATGGAGGATAAACTAGATGTTGCTGTTTGCTCTCGTTCTAAAATGTACGACCAATCAAGTTATGACTACAGAGGCAGGAATACAAAGGACCTTGCTTGGGAGAGGCTCAGCGAGGAAGTTGGAATCTCAAGTAATTTGTAACTTTTACTATTTGAAAATATTTCACCGCATTTGAGCTATCCAAATCCATCGATCAAAAACTTTGAGTCATGTTAAATAAACATTAAAACATTAGATAAACATATTTATTTAGACAAAATATGCAGGAGATTGTGGAAGAGTTTGAGGTACATGAATGCCAAGGAGTCTCCTTTCAATGTTTGCTTAGAGAAAGTTTGATGTGTGATTTGTATCAAGAGCAAAGTGTCAAGCGTCTGACTTCAAAGTGCACACACATCGAACTTGAAGCATTGGACGTTTTAGACGCATAAAATGCGCTCAGTGTAAACGGAGCATAGGCATTATCTGTGGAATACTTTCACCACAGCCAATAGAAACGTGGCATTTGAAGACGACATTAGAAGAACATAATTTACCCAAGATTTTGTTTTCGTCCCTGTTCCTGTATTTTCTGTATCAGCAGCAGGTCTTGAGCTAACTATTGTTTTTTACATGTTGCAGATCTGTCAGCGACAGAAAGAGCTAGTACTGGAAATATAACAGTACTTGCACCATCAGAATGAAGATTAAGACCCAAAGCTACTTAGCTTGTTTTTCACAAAGGACAGCAGAATATAGTTTGCTATGTCTTCATTATGAATTCTGAAACGTAATATTCATTAGACAGTAGGGATGCTCTGATCAGGTTATTTGCTGCTGATTCCGACACCGATCACCCATGAGGCCGATCTCTGCTGATCACCTGGATTGACTGTTCATTTTTCGCTTTAGGTATAAATCAAAAAAATGATCTGGCAATAAATTTCCCTTATTTAGACATAAACATACAAAATACTTGCAGGCAAAATACAGCAACTAAACAGTCAAAAGGACTGAAAAACCTACAATTATTAGTCAGATAAATCTGCCTGTATCAAATAATGTCAAGTAATAAAAGAAACATTCATTCAAAGTCAAATGCAGGTTGCATTAAAATAAACAATCCTGAGTTACTGAATCAAAACTTCCTGAGAGCATGGCTGGCTGAGTAATGTTCTTCTAGACAGTGTATGTCAGTGGTGCAAAAGATCAGGAATAGTCAATAGTTTCGACCAGGTTGATAATAAGAGTTGTTTTGACTAGAAGTTCAACATTTATCATTGAAAGTATGTTTTGATGTTTTTAATATCAGGGCAGCCAAAGACAGGGCTTTAGAGATTTAATGATGAGCCAATGCAACAAAGGATCCCATTTTTAAAAAACCTACATAGTTTTTCAACTTCTGCAGCTTTTTTCCTCTTTCAAATTACTCAGTTCATCATTTAATTCAATAAAGGGCCATCATTGCCCTACATTTCACAAAACTGATCAAAAGCATATCTTACAACCTGTCTGTTTTCATATAGTTTAAAAACTATGAAGGTTAGGTATAATTTTTATGAGTAGTTCTCTGAGTGATGCCGTTTTCTCTTACAGTATGATAACATGGCTGTGTAAACTGATCATACATGTGAGAATTAGTGACAGGTAACCAATAAGGCCTCTGCAATGGAAGCCTTCCCAGTGTGTCCTTGTCAAGTTCAGTTTTTGCTTGGATAGGTGCGTTACCTCCTCAGAGTCCAGGCTAAGGGGGTAAGCTAATAGCTTGATCTTTGCCTCATCTCCCAATTTCAGATAGGCTGCTTAAGAACAACATTACCAATCTTGGACAGACCCTTTTTCATGCAGTGTTGCAGGTCTGGGTAAACAAAAATCAATCTCTTTTCCTCTCTCACTTTCTTTTGCTCCATTAACCAAGTCATGCGACATCTCTATCGGTGTTACTTAGCAGAGCCTGGTGGGCTGGTATTGATTATTAACTCTTCAAAAATTCCACAAGGACTGCTCTGAATGTTGAATACAGCAACACCTCCAACACCTTAGCTGAATCCACCAATTTCTTTTTTAATCAGACTCTTGCTTGTTTTTTTTTTTTGTTATGCTTCTACTCTAGTTTGTTTTCTTCGACGTACAAAGAAAATGTTCAATTGCCAGGTGAAGATAGGCTGTCAACCAAATGCACAGAGGGTAGAAAAAATTGTTCCTTATCCTATTGTTTGGCAACACAGAAAATGAAAGTAGTTTTAACTGAATTTTAAAATGATTTTCTTTGTCAACATCAAAACTATGCTGTTGTTTGGTCAGGAAGGAAATGTAATAGTTTGTTTCAGAACCATGTTTATTTGGCTGAGTTCACACCAGCCCTGATTAGTCAGCCTTAAATCCAACTTTAGCTCATTTGTCTTGAAAGCTTGGTTCGTTTGGGGTGTTTTCAATACATGCAGACCGAAAAAGCCAAGTGGTCTGCATGAAAACCTAGGTCTCAGTTCAGTTAAAGTGAATTTTGGTGCAGTTTGAATGCATATATGAAGCGTACCAGAGACTGGTCCAAAAGCCATAAGTGGAGTAGAGTGCAGGGCATTCTGGGAAATACAACCAAAACAAACATGTGATTCCAGAGCTGGCTGGAGAAATGTTTTGTGGTCTTTCACCATAGACAAAAGTGTAATCCTCGTATTGCTACAATCTGACACCACTCCATTTTAGTTTACACTTTCTGAAGACAGAAGTTGCATTTAGTGTCTTCTTCAAAGGTTTTTGGGTTGTTTCCTTTAGTGGTTCTTGGTGCAACTGCCAGTAGTTGGGCCTACTGGCATTGGCCAGTAGACCCAACTGAGTCTACTGGACTCAGATGAGACCGAGTCCAGTAGACTGTGAAAACACCATGAAACACAAAACTTTTGTCATGTAGCTTTCAGGCAACAGATAGCCAATGTTTTTAAAAACTTTAAAAGATCACTTCAATACAAAAACGATTGAATAGTTCAAACAAATGTTTGACTCCCCCATCTGTCTCTGTTGTGTCCTTGTACAAGACAATTAACTAACCGTGCCTAGTGGTGGTGGCCAGAAAGGCTGATGGTGCCAGTGTGGGGCAGCCTCACCTCTGTCAGACTGCCACAGTCTGACAGACTACAGTGGGATTGTAGCAATAGCTAAAAATCACCAGAGTGGGAATTAATAATTCCAAACATCTTTGCATGTCCAGAAAAGCACTATGCAAGTGTGGTCTAATTTAATGTCAAGAGAAACAGCCCAAATCCACCCCTCACCAGATCAACCCATCCTCATATAACCAGTCCCAGCAAGTGAACAGATGTAAAAAAGCGTTTAATTCCCCTGTGTTCAGCCCTAAACCTAATCCCAGGTGTATGTATTTGTATCTATGTTCATGAAATATATTTCTATAAATGCAGGTGTGTTTGTATTAGTTGCTTTAAAATTGGGTTTGGTCTTGGGTTGTTGGACATCTCTCTGTCCTACAGCATTGATGTGGAGGCAAAATTTGCATACCTGTGTAATGCATCTGTTGCAGCTGGTACTCTATGCAACTTAGGTTAGCATGTAAATCAACGTTGTTGTTTTTTTTGTTTGTTTTTATACCCTGTGCCATAATGTATTTGCAATATGTAGATGTATATGTTGGTCTTTCAAGAACTTTCAAATTAACTGAATCCAAATGATTAAGATCTGGATTTTTTTCTGCAACTACCCCAAATGAAGAGGTCTTAAGTAAACTTTGTTCTCAGCATTACCCTCTGGATTGTAGCCAGAGGGTAATGCAAAACTAAAAGATTAAAACAAACAGGAAACGGTCCAGAACAGTAACTAGGATTTGATATTGTTAAGGTGAAAGCAATGAATTAATATTCATATCAGTATTGCCTTTTCCCTGAACTGTTTTCAGAGTTTGTCATTGTAACATGATAACATGGTTCATGTCAGCACATTTTTGCTTCATAAAATAAATTAGCTGAATAAATGAGCCGTCCATCCATCCATTTGAATCAGGTGTGCTGCCTCACTGGAACATCTAATTCATCCAAGCAGCAGTTCTGAACAACCAAGACCTGGAAGAAAATCTGATTCAGATGCGCCAGTAAATTCCAGCTCAAGCAGAAACTCAAACCTTCATTTGCAAACATTATCAGATTTAGTTATGTGCCTACCTAATGAGTATTGATTAAAGCACTGGGCAAAATTCTGCCATCAATATGAGCTGTGTGGGTAATTAGATGTTCACTTTGCAAATCAAAAAATTGCAAACACACTGACAGAGTAAAATGAAATGTATGGCATATTTACACAAGTCTTTCTGTAATTAAATCCTGCTTTTAATGTTTCCATAACAACAGTGCACATGTTCCGTTGTGAGTCTAGACTTCTACATATGAAATACCCTCAGCAACAGATGAAGCTGAAAATTACACCGAGTCATCAGTTTTTCAGCATCTATTTTTCATCATCTAAGTTTGCAAGCAATAAAATTAAATACATTAAAAATAAAGTTTAAGCTTCTGTTCGTTTCAAGTCAAATGTATTTGTACAGCACAATTCAGCAACAATGTAATTGGAAGTGCTTTATATGACAAAATCATAACAGTGAATAAGAAAAATAAAACAAAAAAATATGATGGTTCCCAGATTTCAGACCTGATCACGTTTCTAGCTGGAAACTGTTCGTGCACTGGAGCTACATCGACTCTTAAGAAGAAGACTCTTAAAGACAGTTATACCAACAGGCTTTTAACTAAAATGATGCATTTTATTTATTTAGTTGTTTTTATGTTTTAGGTCATTTGTTATTTTAATGCCTCTGATAGGTGCTGTACAAATACATTTTATCTAGTAGCTGAAGCTGTGTGCTGCCTCCTGATTGTTCCTTTGGGTCCAAAAATAATTCTTTTTTTTTCTTTTCTAATTAGCTAAAGAAAGTTATGGCACATCTGCTTGGTGCTTAAATGGATTCATTGTCACCTGGTGATACTGTCATGTAGAACTGTGTGTGAGTTATCCTACTTTGGGGGGAATAAATATAGGTATTAAGACAAACATGGACAGATTTATTTCACACTGCACACAGATTTTTCAAGACATTGTTTTTGGAGGAGAAAATGAGTTTTCTCAAATCAAACGTAAAAATAATTAAATCTTGTCTGTCACATCCTCAGTTACTGACGGAAGCATTCAGAGCCGCCACTTGGCGTAACAAAAAACCCCAATAAAATAAATAGAGGTTTGTGTTTATGACATGGTAATGCATGAAAACATTCATTGAGCGTGAATACTTTTACACCATATTGTTAGTCAAAACTGGTTCTTAACAAGCACTGGGACTATTGGTATGCAACTAAGGACTTCAGGATTCAAGTTAAACATGAATCTAAAGTTTGTACAAATCAAACTGAATGGGTCAGCGTCCAATACTGGACATGAAGAAAAAGAACATCTTTGAAGCTGCTGCAGCAAAGGTAGATTCAAGAAAAGAGTAAACAAAATTTCAAATAATTTTTCAACCATGAAAAACATTTCAACTATGACATTTTTTTTCATGGTCGAAAATCTTTTTTGACCACATGAGAAAAATACAAAACATCTTAGCTGTAATCTGAAGTTTAGTGTGCTCTCAGATCGGTTGCCTTTTATTGCAATTAACAGAAAATAATTGCTCTTGCCGTCTCTGTTCTATAAATATGCTTGTGCCCATGTTTGCTGCAACGTCAGTTCATTCACAGGCTTCCTCATACTGACAGCAACAGACGCTGACAGATGCACATGATGAAATAAGAGGCATATCATTTACAAAATGATTGAATGAAAATGGTTTCTGTTTGATTTTAACCTCAAAAAGCTTGTTTACAAAACACCAAATGTTCACATCCCCATGTAACTTCAAATCCTTCACCATGAATGTTCACCTGACTTTGTTTGAAGTCAGCGAATCACCTGGGGGTCAAAAGGAACACTCTGCATTATGATGAAATCTTGACACATATGCAGAAACGCACTGATATGCAAATGCTTTATGAAAGAGTTCTAGCTGTGGGCAATGGAAAAGTGATAACAGTGCAGCTCTTTAATCTTTATAAGTTAGGTTGTTTTTCTTTTGTATCTCGCTGTCGTACTTCAGGGCTTCTACATGAGATGTTAGTCTCTTCTCACATGCAGCTCACCTGCTAAATATCACTATCTTTAATGAAATAAAACACTTTACAAGTGAAATTATGCAAATGTCCCTTTGTGCATGTTTCTGTCCTTCCATCAGGGTATCTCCTGTGTCTAAACAGTCCAGGAGTAAAAAAACAGAAGAAAAACTCAGCTGTTTTTTGGGAGTACGTAGATGGTCTGCTGGTGTCGGCAAAAAAACTTGTTTTAAAAACTGATAAATTGTTGCGTTACGATTTTTTTCCCCGTCAATCCCAAACCAAGGCCAGCCACTTGCCTGGCAAACCAAGTGAAGCTCCACCCACTTCATGACAAGACAACAGTAAGTTTATTCTGCTGGTTTTACCACTGCACAATGGCTGCTGGAAAAGGAAAATGTTTTACTGTCTGCTTCAGTGTCAGTAGTACAAATCATGTGTCCATGCTGCGTGGCTTCATTTTACTTTCGCTTGTAACGTCCCTGCGATGTTGTCAAAGAAAGCTTAGGAAGGATTCCTTTGAAAACTAGCAACACTACATGGCAGGATTTACCAAATACTTGGACTGAAGGAAGGTTTTCTGTGAGTAACTAAAATTTGTGGTCCACAGAAAAATCAGCCAATAGATGAATCTGCGGATTGGCGGGGATCCAAATGTATACATTCATGAACATCTACAGGCAAACTCATGACAAAGGCTTATTAACCAATAGCCTACTGCTATGGTATGATATTGTTGCTGACTGTAGCGTTTTTTTAGACATTTTTTTGCAACGTTTTATCCATTAGTTAGGCTACAGAGTTGACAGTAGAAGCGTTAGAGGGGCCTCTGGATGGAGAGGTACTGGTCGATGCTTTGCAGCTCAGTGGAATGGCTGTTCTTCAGGTCAGAGTGTTTTGTGACTGGCAGAGACTCATTGCCTCAGGATGGCTGTATGTTTACGGTTGGGTTGTCAAGGCAATGAACCCTTAGCCACAGAGGCACAACCATCAATCAGTGCTTCTGCACAACCATCTCAGAAACAACTATGCAAGTATGAAATCTGGAAAACAAACCTATACAACAGTCAGCCACTCCTCAGCAACAGAACGTCTTTCTTTTTATGTAAATGTCTAAAACTCTCAAAATAGTTTTCTTTCTATACGTCATACATGTCTGAAAAGCAAATTTCTTTCTAGAAATGTAGAACGACAACCTTCATGAAAATGTAAACAAAACGTAAAGGGAAAATGTTCCCTATGTGTTCTCTTTGTTGTGTGTCCAACAAGAATCGCATTGTCACAACGTTCTTCTGTGTAAAAATCAAAGTTTGTAATGAAAAAGGATCGGGGCGGGTTGCCAGGTGGACCAGTCAATGTTTTGACAGTTTACCCACAGCACAGTGCCATCATGGCAGCAGGCTGTCATTTCCAGATATCCTCCTGAGGCTCATTTATGTCTGTGTCTCTCCCGCGTTTCCTTTCCTTGTTTGTGATATTCTCCCTTTTTCTGCATCCACGTCTCATCTTTTTTTCTGCTGCTTACACATCCCACAGGTTCCTCTCTTCTCACTCGCTTTTCCCTCTTTCGCCTTCATGTTTTTATGAAACCAGAGTTAGAAAGAGAGCAGGCTCCTGCTATGCTGTTTGTCTCCCTCCACATCGAGACCCCCTCCTGTGCTTTTGAGTTCCTAAAGAGGCAGAGATGTCTAACATACCTTAACGTAGTTTATCAGAAGAGATTCTCTTTTTGTCTGCATTCTGAAATAACATCATAAGCTAAATTCAGACCACAGTGGCAGCTCAATGAGTCACCAATTAGAAAGCACATAAAAATGATCTGTTCTTTAATTCAGTTTTAGTTTACTTTGGGCAAGATTTTCCATGTATTCTAAGTAATTATCTACTTGAAAAAAACGACTCATGCATAAAGGACATATTCAATAACTCCTCCTGCATAATGCATATTGCTACTATGCAATATGACTTTTAGTTATGGAAAACTTCAAAAAGAACTTTGAAAAACATCCCTTCAGATACAAAACAATAACATCCTAGTGATACTGAAGCAGCTCAGTAAATTAGGATCTCGAACAGTTCACTTGTCCAAGCAATTCAGTTGAAAGTAAAACTTGTTCATCAGATAGACTCATTGCAAACACGGTGACATACCTCCAGTGTTTATTTCAGCTAACTTTGATGATTATTGTTTGCTGATGAAAGCAGTTTAATGGGTAAAATAGGCCACAGCTCAGAACAATTTCAACTGACCATATAGTCACAAAATGAGCTACATTTTCAATTCATAAACCATTTTGGCTGCTAAATTATTCAATAAATGAACATATGAGCTCAACAACAAATATATTGTTGTTAATCTGTTCTTCAGGTTTTTCAAACATCATATTGGATCAAAGTTCTGTTCTATCCATTCATCTTTACAGAGTTTCCGAAACTCCTGATCATTCATGGAGCTGCTATAGAAATGTGGACAGTAGACTCTGACATCAGTGCTCCTACTACATGTTTAGCATTGGGATGCTATTTTAGGCTTCAATAGCTTCACTGATAGGCTAACTCCTTTTAGCACAACTTGAACACAATAATAGTCTTTTCCAGCAACCAATCTGACTGGGTTGTTTTAAAGCAGAAGTTAAGCCCCAGTGTGCCAAGATAAGCAGCTTTGTCATTCATCGCTGTTTGTGTAATTTTCTTGTGTCAAATTTATGGGCCCAACACAAACATGCAACTATAGAAGGTTCAGTCTGGAACCTTAGTATGTAAAAAAAAACTAAGGTTCCAGACTGAACCTGCTAGTTAATAGCATTAACATTTTAAAGCATTAAAATCTATGTATATAATTAATTAGCATCAATGTGTTAAAACATGATGCATGTGCTTGCTTTTTACATGAGGCCACTGAGTCTTTTGAACACTTTGTGCATTTCTTCCCATTCGAGAAGTTTCTCTGCCTGCTTGGGAAAGACACTTCTGGCGAAGCAAAGATTCAGTGCAGTGAGTTGGCTTATTCCAGCAGACCAGATTCAAATGGCATCATATGATCACCTGAATTAGAGTATAGTGTATCCAGATTATAATGGGACAGAAATGAACTGCGTGTAGTTAGATTACAGGCTGGACATGAGTGCATTGGATTAGAACGGATTTGGATTAATTTAACATATAATTGAACAACCCTGCATCATAAAGTGCATGTTTGCTGTGCATTGGAACTATATATATATATATATATATATATATATATATATATATATATATATATATATATATATATATATATATATATATATATATATATATATATAATCTGACCTGAAATTAATCTTGAGTTTATTTTTTCTAGCACTTTTAGCACTATTTCCCTTTGAAATAAAGAAAAAAATAATAATAGATTAAAGAACTTGCTAAGGTGAGCATTTAAAAAAGGAGATTTTCTTCCCTTCATTAGAGTTGGAAGGTAGATCTATGGCTGGAACGGAATCCTCCAGGGAAGTTTAAAGCTGCTAGCACCTGCTGCTCAGACCGGCATTGATCAGAGGGACACCGCTGTGGCAGACAGCACTGTGCTAAAGTAATTACCTGTGGGCTTCACACGGCTTCACTCTCCAGGGAGCTGTGTTTAAGTCTATTTGAGAATACGTGCACGCATACACATTCTCAAGTAAGTCATTGCTTGCGATTGTAATTGAAAATGGATGTCTTTGCCTCTGCTTGCTCCTTCAGAGAAAACTACATTACTGTCTCACTGCCTAGCTTATTACAAGCTTTGGTAATTACCCAGCTGGGTAGTCACAGGAACCGGGTGAGGCGTGGGGGGTAGTTTGGATGCATGTTGGTTGAGGAACTCGCTGATTGATGCTTTTAGGTTTCATCCTGATAAGGAAAAACAAAAACATCAGATCCTCGTTTATCTCTTTCCCACAGCCAGGATTATCCATCGTTATACAGTATGAAGATTATACTACTAATTTTATTTCAGACCATTTTGGATAAAGTTTATAGTCAACAGATAAGGTTAAAGTTTGAAAATGAGAAAAAAATGAGAAAAATGTCACTTTTTTTCTCTTTTGCCTTTTTAAGAGCATTGCTCTACCAAAAATGTACATTTCCTAATAAAGCCTGACATGTTAGTGCAGTGATCTCTGACTTTGGAGACTCAAGTGTTTACCAAATGGTCCACAATTTCCTAATGCGAGCATTTGGATGAGTGACTGGGTTTCAGCCATCTTAACAGCCTGTATTCCCTCTGGCTGCAGATAAATTAGTTTCCACTGTAATTTGCACTGAGCTGTGTAAAACGACTTCACCAGCTTTTTGTTTATTTATACCCAGAGAGCGGGCGAGGGCAAAAATTATGCGAGGGAAATTCCAAGTGCTTTCTAAAAAGGAGGAGTGGGAAGAGCTAATTACTGGGAAACTTTGAAGCCTACTTTTACTTCTACAGGAACTGAAATTAAACCCAAAAGATTTTATCCGCCAACTGTACGGCAGATAATTATCAAGCAGAAACTAAACGTCAACTCAGAATGTGTCAAACTCATCAGTCGCCTCTAAGGACGAAGGATTTGATGGAGGTACGTGAACACGACAGGCAGCAGAGACACGTTTTCTGACTGAATTTCTTGTCAAGAGCCTCCAGCACCATTCCTCATCATTCCAGCTGATCTGTTGTCATGGCAACTCTCACCAGCGTTCAAGGCTGATTGCCCATATACAACCTTTTAATTCCTGTCTCGCTGTCCTGTCACACTTCAGGAACAAACTCAAACCCATCAACTCTTACAACACTGACATTTGTTAGTCTTGTCATGTCCTAACTGCACGGTGGAAGAAATGATGGATGGTGGGTGTTACATAAAGGGGAGGAGAAGGAAAGCATACCTACATGTGGCAGAGAGAGCTGAAAACAGTCTCCAAAGTACCAAATCTTCTCCAGATGCACACAAAAAACTTGTCTGCTGTGCCTGAGGATATTTACAACACGTCTACTTCCTCCATTGTGGAAATGCAGCATAACAGCATTACTATCAGCCTGAGTTTCACTCATGTCAAGTCGTTATGGGAAAGCTCCACTGTAAATGCATTTCAGTTTATCCATGACTGAAAGATCAAGAGAGCAGCAGGAGCCTGAGAAGCTCACACAGTAAACCGTGAGTGAATATCGGATTAAAGCTCACGGTTCTTACAACTTATCTGTCAATGGACTTGAAGACAGACTCTATGATCAAGCACTGTATGAATGTGCTACCAGTCTGGAATTTCATTCTTTAATTAGACATAAAATATCATAGATTTCCTGGCTTTGATTACTGTTAATAAATGATACTCTCTATTCTACATGATTATAGCTTCTTAAACTTAAAGAGTTGAAAAAATTGAGATTTGTGGTCTGAACGCACCATGTTCATGTGTTCAAACTATTGTACACAAACACAGTAGGTATATTTATCTACCTGACTGTTCAGGTAAGAGATAAGTTTACCTCAGATGTGCACTTGTTGCAGGGTATGATATTAATTTGACCATTTTAATATTAGATCCAATTGTTGATTATCCTAATTTAGTTTGATTCGGTGTGTGCAAGAAATATAGTCCTTTGCCATTGGCGCCATAGTCAAGAGTCCACTAGGGGGACTCGTGCGCTCTTTACAAATAATACAAGGACAAGTAAAGGCGCACTGGTTCCGTCTGATCATTTCTCTTGTATTTCTCCCCTTTTTATAAGGTAAGAGATTAATCTTTGGAGAATGAGATGGATGAATGCCCTGTGTGTGTGAGTTTGCATGTATTTAGTTAGTTTTGTGTCGCATATTAGTTATTGTGCTTTAATGTGTTGGGCGCGAAGAGTGTTTTGCTAGCTAGTTAGCTCTGTTTCTGTTTCTGCCGTTAGCAATGTGTTCTGTTCGGCATCTAGCAGCCTGATTGTTTAATGAGAATAATTGTGATTTTATGTGTTCTGCTCTTTACAAATAATACAAGGACAAGTAAAGGCGCACTGGTTCCGTCTGATCATTTCTCTTGTATTTCTCCCCTTTTTATAAGGGATAACACACTCAAGAAAAAGACAAAAGTATCATAATTTGCTTTATCCTCCACAATTTCTAATTTCTATTCTTCCACATTGCTTTGTATGTATGGATGTGCCACAACTTTCTCCAGCTGATCAGAAACAAAACTTCAGTTATTATCTTTGAACCTAAAGAGAAACCATCTAGTCAGCACACAGCTTCAGCTATTACAGCTGGAAACTACAGATCAGGCTAAAATCTGGGTGTAGTGATGAACTCTGACCTGAACCTTCAGACAGTTACAGAGTCGGCCTTCTATCACCTGAAGAACGTTTCCAGGATTAAAGGACTGATGTCTCAGCAAGAGCTAGAGAAACTCATCCATGGGTTTATCTTTATTCTCATTGATTGAACTGCTTTGTTGCTGAAATGAGCTTTACTAAACTTGTTTGACTGATTGATTAATGCTGTTGCAATTTTGCAACTTGCATAATATGCTGTTGCCTTTTCTCATATCTCAAAAGATTTTTACATGTTTTTTCCCTTAAAAATACTTTTCATAGTATGTTTCCAAATCTGCTATAGATGTTGCATTGACTAAAGCATCTTGACAGGAATTTTTGGAACATTTCCACATCTGTCAGCTGACTTTCTCCCTGTTGCTATGATTCAGACTGCAAATCCCAAATGTTTTCTTAAGACAGCATATCAGAAAACAAGGAGAAGGAAGTTTCTTCCTGAGAATTTGATATATCTGACAAATAAAATGAGCTATCTCCAAAGACTTATGAACACAAAAATGTCAACATCAGGGATAGATTGCTATGGTTTTTACAGTGTGGACTGTGCAACACAACTTATTGCAGCTGGGCTACAAGCTTAAAGAGAGAAAAGGTTGTGCAAAAAAATAAATAATAATAATCTGAAATAAAACCATTCAGCTCAGTGGTTTTAATTTCAATAAAAGATGAGGAAGATCACATGCATCAAGACAAAGAGGGCTCAAACTAATGGAACCCTGGATGGAACCCAATGAGCCAAGACAGAGTTCCCAACAGGACTGGCCAAGGGATGCAATTTTGCATTCGTTTAACCTGCACCTGTCCGCAATAACAGGATTGTAAGTGAAAATGTAAGTTGTGGAGAATTAGACCAATGGAAAATCTTGTAGAGGTTAAAACACTTTACAAGACTAAGAACTAAGAAGACATTTCATTGGAGACGAGATGAATTCCTTGCAATGTGTTTGAAACCACCAATTGAAAAAAAGAATGTCTTTGCTGCACTTTGTGTCTTACTCAACTTCACTATGCTTATAGATGCATTCGCACCAGCCGAAGTAAGCTCTGCACTGATGGAAACATAATTCTGTCATGCACTTTAGTGCTTGTTGGACATTCTTGGACATGTGAAGCATGTCCAGTGAAGCTTCTTCCACTGTTTAGAATTTGTCACGTTCAGGGGTATTAATTAAGTTCCAGAAAACTTATTTCAGGTGAAAATGTTGGAGCAGCTGTTGCTGATTAAGACCTAACCACTAACCAAAGGTTTCAGCCACATTTTCCCATTTTTACAAGAATACATTTATTTTTACAACGTTGGTCTTACTTTTGACTTGACTATACCGACATGATGATGGTTTATCATTTTACTAATCTTTTTGTGAAATCTTCCCTTTTTGTACTTTGGGGTAGTGTTCTATTGACAGATTAATGTACAAAATGTATGCACACTAAAATATGTTGAGCCTGTCAGTTCAGGTTTGATGCAAATGAATAATTTTTAATCATGTCTACTTCCGGGTAAAATTTGAAAACATAAATTTGTCACTGCCAATAAATAAATGTTCTATTTCATTTGATCAGACTTAAAGGGGAAGTATTTTGTGTTTTTCAGGCACATGGGGCTACTTGACACAATGAAGTAACTAAGTCAAATTCAGTTGTTCAGTTGTTACAAATATACTATAACAAATATGATATAAAAAAAACTTTACTTTGTAATTTAACACCTTGAAGTTGGGCTTCTGTCTCTTTAAAAACTTCTGCTCTTTCTGAAACTCCGCTTTCAGGAAGTCATCACAACGTGGCTCCTCTATTAACACTAACAACATTTTTACCAGTGTTGCACTGAGTAATACCACCAGGTGTTTGCTAATTGCTGCTGGCTAGTCTGAAAGAACTGAGTGAGGGCTACTCTGAGAAGGGGAAGCTCAGAAACTTGGAAACTACAGCTCTGTGGAGGAGCTGGGCCTTGAAGAGGTGCTAGGTCGAACCAGGTTTTCGTCACAGCTGAACTGTTGTCATGGGAGACAAAAGGAATATTGTAACTCAATAGAAAGCTCAGAAAATGGTAAATGACTACAGAGGACTCACAGCCCTTCACACCACATTCAGTCGTTCAACTTTTCACACACTTCTGAATAGCAGCCACATGCCCTCTGACCTCACCAGCAGGCAAGGCAGGTGAAGTTTTGCCCAAAGACACAACAACAAATGCAGATAGAGCCAAAATTGAACCCGCAACCCACTGATTAAGGGACGAACTCCTACCAAAGTCATCCTACATTTTTTTAAGACGTTACTGGAATGTGAACTGTTGAGCTTTCATGACTGGAGTGATGCTCCTTCAAATTGACATTATGATAATAAATAGGACATGACACATGTCACAGCTGCTGTGCTGCAGAGAGTTTATATCAGCTTTGGCATTTAACCTTAGACAAACCTTTCAGTCACAGTAAAATAAATAGTAAATTATTAGATTTTTAGGTTGTTGTTTTTTTTTTTTGTAAACATGTCAACCCTTTTGTTTTTAACCAATTACACACATTAAGTAAATTAAAAACACTGGGCAGAAAAGTCAAAGTAAATTTTTACTTAGTGCTTTAAGTATCTCATAAGAAACTGTTCCTTGTCAGTAGAACAACCTGCAAGTTGTTCCTTTGCATCAAACCACATCTTTAGCCAACTTTGAGTAGGGGAGCTTTTTTAACCAAACAGGTTCCAATGCTAACCTAGGCTTAGTGTTTGTGTAGCAGTACTTTTGTTTGTTTGCAGATGTTGCTTATGTGTCAGATTTACTGGTTTACTAAAACTCGCGAAAACATAATTCCCATGTATTAGAAAAAGATGCCAATTGTGTTAAGTTTCATGCACTAAAATGTATGCAACTAAATCAAAATGAACGGGTTCAGGCCTCTGATAAGCGCTGGATTGGCATCGTCTCCCTTCGTTATGCTGATTATCTCTGATTGATGCTCTCTAATGACATCTGCATCAGATGCAAAGCTGCATGCAGGAGTTGCAGCAGCCAAAGAGAGGTGACCTGTGTTGGCTGCTAGTCATAAATAATTTCATTAGCCTAATTGTAAATAGTTTAAATTGTTGGAATAATGTCCTCTGTTTCTGCAGACATCATGCACAGCACACTGGATGCTGATACATAGCGTCAAATGATAATCTCTATACCTTACAAAATAACAATATAAAAATACTATGCAGTTATCAGAAGTAGAAATGTTTTAGTCAAGACAAGGAAGTGGGAGGAATTAGAGGGTTGGTTACTGAACACCAGAACATTCGTATATTGAAACACAGGCAGAACTTTAACCAGTTCCTTTAAAAGTGACTGGATTATTTGAATTAAGTGAGAATTGAAGATGAATAACTTGTATATGCATAGACCTGTATATTACCATTATCATCAACCTGACATGTCCAGTTGATACACATCAAGTCAAAACACCCACATGACATGTAAGGTCTCCTTTTACAGAAATGTCCGTCTCCATTTACTCTTATTATATTGTATTCATACTGTGCACTAAGACAAGATGTTTCCTCATTGCAGACATGAAGATTTTTATCCCTGAAATGAAGTGACCATTGTCTGAAAGATGACTGCCATAAGTCATCTAAGGCATTCTGAAGCACCTCTGGGTTGAGTCATTTTGAGTTTCTGACCCTTGTAACTAATTGGAAGCCTCTTGCCACTCAGCATTCTGTCGACATTCATCCAAGGAGTGTTTATTTCAGGCTAGACTCTCACTAAGTGGCGAGGCACTTCTCTCTGTAGTCTTGAAAATGTGCATTGAGGACTCTTCAATCTCTCCCTCTTCTTTTGACTTGGTAAAATAACAAATGTCCCAATGTTTTCCCTCTGAACGTCCTGCAGCTGCATAGTCAATTGAGTTGATGTTTCCTGCATAGCTGATGGGTTTTGCTTTTTCGTCATAGTTGCATTTAGCAGCAGGAGGCTGAAAACCCCAGAGCCCTGTCACTGGATTTGGAAATCTAAAGTTACCCTGTTGTTCAGCACATACCACTCTGTAGCTTTATTTAATTATATATCCATGTTGGTATTTGCTTGTTGTGTCAGTCAGTGGTCCCTCCTGCTTGTGTTGTTTGCATGTTCTCCATGTTGTCATCGGGCCTCTTGTAGTCTCCTGGCTTCAAGTGTTTGTGTCATTTTATATGTAATCACTCTCCCTGTATACTCAGCATGTCCCTCCATGTGTAATACATTATAACTGAATCTTCTTCGCCTTTTTATCATTTTTTCATTGTGTGTGGATTGTCAGTTTGTAGGGAATGTGGTCCAAACTGCAACTGATAACAACCGTGGGGTTGTACATGGGATCTTTTTACCACAGGAGAAAAGTCAAATGTAACATCATAGTCAGCCGTTGCCTGCCTTCATTTTTATGATGTTTGTTAAAGATTGTTAAGTAAAGTCTGGATGTCGTTACTGTTGTTGATCTTCAACTTCTGACAAGGGGAAAGACAAGCTTCAAGTCTGACGACATGGAATAAGCTAGTAAACTTCTCAACTATTCAAGAGTTGACCTCAGGTTTTTGTGTAGATAAAAGTAAAATAAATTCCCTAGCCCACTAATTCAAATTTGTATTTTTTTTGAGCAGGCAGTATTAACGGCAGCAGCAATTCTAATCACTTTTTCTTTTCTCTTTTTGTGCAAAGTTGTTAAAAAGGTTTTTTCCATCTCACAAATAGAAAAACTAATCAAATAGCAAAAAATAGTGTATTCAAAACATGCATTTTGAATAAGAGATAAAGGTACAAAATATATTGAAGAGACAAGGAATGTTTTATTGAGTTTTGAAAGCAGGACTGATTGTGATTTAGAGAATGCAAATTCTTACATCTATTCTCCTGTACCAGTCTAAGAACACTTTTCTTTTTTTTTAATTTTAGTCAATGTGGAGCTATGAAAGTTTTTAATGTGAAGTTTCACAGAACACCCCATGTTGTAATAAAGCTGGCTGTAATAAGGACTGAGGAATGAATACTAGGAGTTCTCCTGCAGAGAGGTTCAATAGTTACAAGCCCTAGAATATGGCAATTAACTACACTGAAGATTAAAGCTCTCATCAAAGCTTACTGAGCTCTAAGTAGCAGACAAATCTCATCATAACTTGTTGGGAGGAGATGGTGTAAATCAGGCCTTCATGGGCATAATACTGCAAAGAAGCAACCACAATCAGAGGAAAATAAACCAGGGCTTTTTGTTGTATATGTGAGAAAGTAAAAAAAGTACATATAAAGATTAATAAAGTTTCAATCATCCAACTCTAATGCTTAGTTAAGTATCACTCTCTTATTAATAAATACTAATTGTGTGATTTAATATTAATATTAGGTGCTGTTTTTTTTATTTTGCTCCATTCCACTCATTCCTTTCAGCTTTCCCTAAATTGCACAAAGGTGACCCATATTTCCTTAAATTCAATCAATTGTTACCATAGTTACAAATCATAACTATCCATAACTATTCATGCACAGTATGAAGTACAGCTGTGTACTTCATACTCTGCTTTTTCATTCCCCAAAAGCAGAGGGAATAATTGTCCGAAGTCACAGCGTCTCAATCCAAAAAGAATGAACAAATCTGCAAAGCTGTGCAATTTTAGGATCTTCAGTTACCCAACCAGGATCCTGACTTAAATCAGATTGAAAATCATTGAGGAAAAAGAAATCAAGTAATGGCAGGGTCAGGTTTCTGTCTCAAAGACTTGGGGCTAATCACCAAGGATTAATTATCAATTTACCAGCGGAAACATTAGAAAAGTTTGATTGTTGTAATGCTTGTAACATGTTCTGATATATTTGTTGTCAGTTGGAGTCAAACAAATAAGCTGAATTGTATGTATCAGTGTATTTCTTTTTATTGTACCTTGAACTTTACAGCCACCTAAGTCAAGCAAACCGAGTATGGAAAAAAAAAAACACAAAAAAAATCCAGATTTATGGAACTGCCCATGTGCATGAAACCAAGCTCATTTGCTTTACACGTCCCAATCAATGTGAAATTGAGTGCACACTCCTCCCTTGACACTCCTCCATTAACAAATGCAAATCAATCTAAATAAGCGCTCCATGTGTGATTCTCCTCGCTACATAGTCTAAAGTCCTTAATGTGTCAGTTGGAGACGCTGCTAAAATGGGGTATTTACTTAACATGCATTTATGTTTTATTTGCAAACACAGACATCAATCAGTGATGTCCACCACTTATATGCATGATATACACACACCGTTTTGTAAATGAATGCAGATGTGCTCTCAGGAAAGACTGCAGCTGCAGTTATTAAACTTTATGCATGTGTTTATTCACAAAAATGCTGCTTTGTGGACTGGTGCACTCAGAGGCTTTGTAGACTCTTCTGAACTTCAGAATTTCATCCAGCAAAAACAGGAAGCCACTCAGTTTGAGCGTTTACTGAGAAAAAAATCAAAAAACAAGATGATGCCTTCATTGTGTTGACAAGAAGATCTTTGTTCTGTTCTGGTGCCGATGTAGCAATTTACTTCCACTTGATCGCTTCTCTTACAAAACAACGAGGTCACAAGTCAGACTATGGTTATGGGAATATGATAAACCCAGCAGACACACAAATGATTCCATTCCACAAATCTGGCATTGCTTGGATTCGGGTGTACCCGACCGGTTTACCAGACCTCTCTAAGAACACCAGCATGGCCAGTGGGCAGGTAGAGGCAGCGCAGTCTTCTGTCGTTCACCACATTAGATGGGCCAGAACACCAAAAACCTAGACAGATAAATACTTTATCTATGATAAGCAACTGATGTGTCAGTCTTGGATCAGAAAATCCCCTCAGTCACTAAATAAAGACTCTTCACATTTAAAATACACTCCCCTTCTACTACTGCTAATAATACTAATATAATGGAAGTTATAATAATAAAGCCATTGTTGGTAAAAGTATTTTATGCACAACTGCATGAAAACATTAATATGCACTTGCAAATTGACTGTCCATCATGTGTCTGAGGTGTACAATGCTTGTTTTTTGATCAACAGTTTCACTGCCGACCCTCTAGGTGTCACCAGAGAGACCAATAACCTTAAAAACATACGCAGGTCATGGAGTTCTATGGTTAGTTCAGTTGATTATTGGTATATTAAATTGTTTGTATGAGAAATTTCACGTCATGTTTTTAAACAAGAAGGCTCTGGTCTGGTTGGCAGTTGGTTTCAATGTTCTCCACTTGTAGACATGGAATGACAGATTTCTAATTCTTTTAAAACTCTTTTCCAGAATATCTGTCAATCCATCTTGCTCTCTCTCTTTGTGTGTGTGTGTGTTTACATGTATATTGTTTTGTTATCACTGGTGTTTTATGTTATAATATGAATATACATATTCTTAAATAAAGACTGTTTAACATTTTTTTTACAAAGTGAGGTGTGAGCCCCAATCACAGAGATAAACATCCTGACATTTCTGTTTTAACATTTTTTTATTGATCTCATGCAATATTTTAATTTTGTGAAAATTTTGAATTTGCAACATCTTCCATAATCAAAATGACAAGAAACATAGGCTTAAGCTATTTGACTTAATTTGTAATGATTCCATGAAATACATGAGTATCACTTTCAAAGACAAAAAATGTGGAACTATTCTGAATACGTTAAGCATGATGGTAAGGGAAATGAAATTGCACAAAAGGCTGAGTAAATATACAGTATTTTCAAATAATGTGTAGAAACAGATTGATTGCATTATTCCAGCAACTGTTTTAATGAACGAGTCTGTCTTGATATTTAACATAAACATCATAGAAACCATGTCTGTTTTCTAACAGTCTGTGGTCAGAGAATGTGTATCATCAGAATGAAGCTAAGTGTTAATTTAGCAGTAGTCATATACTCTCAGCAAAAACATCATCTTTCTCTTTGAGTCTTTTTATTCCAATCTGTAAAGAAATGAAGCGAGGCGGAGATCTGTAATCACAGTCGTTTGTCTGTCTGCCTGACTAACTGTTTGTCAGCAGGGTTGCACAAATTCCAACAAGCCGCAACTCGTGAAACAGAGAAGTGGAGGACAGCCAAAATAAAAAACATATATAGATATTTTACTGGGTCTGATGATTGTTTTGCAACTTCAAAACAATGTCTGTGCAGTAAATGAGTTGCATTCATATCTATAATCTTGGTCTTGCTCTTTTCTGCACCAGTAGTATGTGACCCTATCAAGATATATTTCAATTTTTGTTTTACCATATTGATTAAAAATAATAAGATTTAAGATGTTAGCTTCAGCAATTCTGTTAACATGGTTTCCACTGTGAATATTAATGCGTATTAACAGATATTTGGTGTTTGAACCATTGAAATAGGCAGTTACAAGCATAAACCGGGCCGCAGCAGACAAGTGTGTCCACCTTCAGTCCTTGAGGGGCGGTGTCATGAAACTTCTAGACGTGTCTCTGAATCCAATGATCTTTCCCCAGTACACAGTCAAGTTCTCCCGTCCTACAAATGACCGACTCAGGTGTGCTGAAGCAGAGACATCTAAAAGTTGGAGATCACCTCAAGGACTGAAGTTTGATGCCTGTGTCTTTAAGATTGGGGACAAGCAGAAGTGAAATTCTGTCTCCAAAAGTCAGAATTAAGCCAGTATTCTTCAGAGATTCTGCTAACAGAAATTGTAGGCATTATATACTACAGCTTTTAGTGTTCTAGTTATCGTGTGTCGTACCTTCTGAACATGCACGGAACCTACAAGCAACCGATTTCAGCTACTTTCTTACTGATGCGCTTGCCCACAGTAAACTTTCTGTGGTGTGCGTGTGTGTGTGAGTGTGTGAGACACTCTTAGAGGAACTCCATTCAGAAAAGAGCAGCAAATATTTATGTTGTTAAAATCCCCTCAATACTTTAAGAATTCAGCACTAAATGTTTCACTCTGGATTTTGCTTTTTCTAAAGCAAAGAAAAAAGAAAAATAATTTTTTTAAAAAGCTATAAAATATATCTTTGTCTTGATCCTCTTGATCTTCCTCTGTAGCTTGATCTCCATGACGACTGTAACTTTCTGCCCTCGATGTGGCTAACTTAGCCATTAAATCCCTCATCAGTGAAGTGTTTTCAGTGATTGTCTTAATGCACGCTCTCTCTCCTGCCTACTGCTGACTGTTTCTGTTTCCATCTTTATTCTTTCCCATCTTCATGTATTCTGCTCTTCATTCCTATAATGTGTGAATGATTTTAGGGAGACATCACTGATGTAAAAAAATATATATTTTTTTTTATATTGCAACTGCAAATGTTTCATTTGTAAATGGTTATAGTGCAGCTCACCGTCTGATAGGAAACATAAAGAACAGTGATATTGATGCAGCTGTCATGTTGAAATGGTTCTTCTTCAAATTTAAATACCTAAAACATTCACATGTTGAGGCATTGCATCTTCAAATATGTAGATTTGCAATTGCATATCTACATCAACACACATTCAGGCAGATAGTCAGAGGGTCTGTGCATGATGCACAATCTATTCAAAATTGTTTATGTGCAGTTCACACTGAATAAATGCTTATCGCCCAAATAACAGATGCCCAAATTTGGCCTTACACATCAAACATCGAGTAAAGTGAAAATCTGCAACTTTGTTGTTTTTTGTCATCTGCATGTTGTTAGAAACTTCTCCAAGAGCACGATAAAAAAACAGAGGTGCTTGTATAAAGTGCAATTTATCTGTCACAAGTAACAAGTATTTAAATTGTAGTTTTTGTTGTTTAAGAAGATGTCTTGAATGACTTGAGCCTATTTGAAAACTAGTTTCAACTGAAACCATTAATCAGGTTAAATCAATTATTGAAATAATCGTCAACTGCAGTATACATAAAAATGCCATTTGTTTAAAAACCCACAGAGCAATAATTAAGCCAAAATTTTACAAAAAATATATATCGGTATATATAATTTGCAGTTAAGATGAAAAACCTTCTCTGTCTGTAAATATGTTCTACCCAGAGCTACTTTAGTGGGAGTTTTAGCTTCACCTGGTTCAGATACTATTAAGGATCTTTTGCTTACTAATTATCAAAAAATAAAAGTCAACAGATCAGCTCTGCACTGCATTGATATTAAGTCAATCAGAAAGGGCTGAGTCTCTCAGATGATGATGCTACAAGGGTTATTTTTGTTATACATGATCAAGTGTTCAATAAAGGAATTATGTGTCATTGTGTTTTAGACAAAATAAAAATCTGTTACAAAGTTACTGGTGCTGACGCTTACTAAGCTCAGTTGACAAACTCTAGAAGCCAATTACTATGAGGTAAGAGCCACATTTAAAACTCCAGAGTTTTTTTGGACTGGTCAAATAACAGTAAAACAATGCACTTCAACAGGAATGAAAAGTCAATTTCACATGAGAGTACCCCAACCTGATTGTCTATCTACAAAATGAGTTTATTTCAAAATCCATGGCAACAGAATTTTAGTATGTCATGTCCAGCTTCGAGCTGTGCTCACAGCTAATTATTTAGCCATAAATGCCACTTCTAACTAAGATCTTTAACACCGTCTGCCTTTTATTATCTCCAGGTGGTGTCAATAAATCTCAGTGTGGAAGCTGAGATTAACTCCAATTTCCCAGCTGCTGGTTTGGATGAGAAATCATTTGATTAGGATTGTGAGGCATTCATAAGCACCACTGTGTTCAAAGTACAACTGAGGCATCGGTTTTCAGAAACACAGGGATAAATAATGCATGTGTGGTCAAATCGTCCCCATACATAAAAACAGAATAAAAGACAAAAAGTGAATGAGATGCTTAATTATGTAACAACGTGTCCTTAACTTGGGTCTTGGCTTTTGGGAAACCAGTTACAACTGGCTCTAGCACCATCCATGATGAAGGACTGCAACCTCTTTTGTGGAAAAGCCTAATGTTTGCTACATTCCATTATTATTACAGGACAACTATGATGGAAAATTCACTTTTTATATGCTTTTGTACCATTTGTTTCTGTACTGCTTCTACAGTAGAAACAATCCAAGCACTAAAAAGAATCATTCAGCAATTTTCTGACAAGTGTCTGGAAAACGAGCCATCTCAAAATCGTCCTGACGTTGACATTACAATCGGCAGGAGGACAACAGTTAGCTCGAGGTGATGACTTGGCCTCCAAATTCTCCAATTGTAGATACAATATTGTATGTATGGTGTGTGCTGGAGAAACGGGTCCAATTCCTGGAGCTCCTCCACACCACCTCCAGAACTTTAAAAAAAATCTTCAAACATTTCATTGTCAGATACCGCTGCAAACGTACAGGGGTCTAGCAGAATCCATGTGTTGATGCATCAGGGCTGTTTTCAAACCAAAATGAAGACCAAGTCTGTGCTGTAGAAAACCTGTTTGGTGTGTAAACATAATGCCCTAAAGCATCATTCATGTCCAAGACCGTGAACCTCAGTCAGCCCTTGCATATGTTCAAACATTTATTTATGTTTTCCTTTATGTTTCCATTAATAGTGACTTGAAGAAGCCATCTCAGGTTGCCTTTTGCGCTACTAATATTCAAAACATTCCTACTTTCTCTAAAGATAGCACATGAATCATATTTTGCCTAATTTTTCATTTTGCCCAGCCTTTTTATTTTTTATGCCACTTAAAGCAAAAGTGAAAGCCCATTAGCATTCATTGGGAGAGAAAAATATGTTAATGGCATTTTAATGGTCCAAATGCAAACCTCCTCTGTCATCACTTACCCTGTCCTCTGTCTGTGTTTTCATCTGTCCTCTTGTTTTCTCTGTGCATAAGCTGTTCCTAAGCTGCAGACTGGGGGCAGTGAATGTGTAGCCTTCAGGCAGTAACAGCCCGAAAATGTGAGGACTTAAAAATCAGACTTATCAGATTACATCACATCTCCTCTGCTTTCCCACCCCAGAGTGTCAGTGAGCTAATACTGTTTGTGTGTATGAGCGCGTGTGTTTTAACAAGGCCTCCTCTGAAACACATAAATGTCCTCATATACAAACCAAATTATATACAGCTACTATTCCAACAAATAACTTTCTCATAACCATGTCTTTCTGCGTTTTTGCTACAAACCTCCCCCCATATCTGCTGATATTGACAAAGCATTTTGTTGTCAGTGCACACCTGAAACAGTCTGATTGTTTACCAACACTGGATTAAAATATGCATCTGTATGTATAATGTAAATATGCAAACATCTTGTCTTATTTACTGCTTGGTCTTTTTATTTTCGCCTACAAATGGAAAGAAAAAAAAAGAAAAAATATCAACTTGCGTCCTTTCTTCAATTGTGACATTGCAGTGATAATGATGGTAAATATTAGATAAGTAATATATGTACTGATGGATGTAACTGATGGACTAGTGATGTTTCCAGGATGTGTCCTGCTGGAGATGAGCACTGGCTCCCCTGCGACCTCTGGAAAAGCAGATATTGACAGCGGGTGGATGGATGGAAGCATGCATTTTAATCTGAAGTGTCAATCAAGCTAGACAGGATGTGCACTGACAGCTACATGCTGTCAGGAAATATTAGAGACAAAGTTGGGTGTGGTACACATCCAAATGAAGAATTGTAATTTTCCAGTCAGACCTACTAAACTCACCACTAACCCAACCCGAACCCATACAGCAGTTGTTCAGATCACGGAGAACACAGCGATAACAGAATAGTTTGTGTTAAAAATAATGTTTTCCGACATGTATCCCACACACAGTCCTGGACTTGCACATTATTTTTACACAGAAAGGCGTTTTGGTCTATAGCTTACTTATGTAAGTTTTGTATTATTGGTACATGGTTCCTTGTTACCTACATGTGCCAGGGCAGCATTGCTTCACAAAAAACAGAAAAACTGAAAATGGAATGATGAATGCTTGACGAACATTTATGAAATCAGCCTTGCACGTGGTATCAAAGTACACCAGTCCGTGCTGCATAGAAAGATAATCTTAATGAATTCAACACAATTTCTGAGTCATTATAATGCCGAGGTTAAGTAAACAATGCACGACGTCGCCAACTAAGCTTCATCTCTTTAACCCTGAAAAATTACTGCATTGCATGTGGGAAAATCCCAGCTGCATTAGATACAGTCAGTAAAATCATCAGTAGTTATTCAGTATGTACCCCAAAAAGATATTTCAGTTTGTTTTTTTTTCTGATTAAATGATGTGTAGTCGTTTCAGCAAAGCAAGAACAATTTGTTTCAGTAAAATGTTAAAGGTTCACAAGCTAAACCAGTACAAGGTACAAGATGCCTCTGTTCTCCACCGAGGACTTTGACAAACTTCTCCAGACAATCAAAGTGATAGAAATGAACATTCACTGAGTTGAAGTAAATGTAGAGGAAAACGCTGAAGATGGAAAGAAGACAACCTTAAAAAAACATGGAAGGGACTGACACACAGCACCACAGGAAACCTCCCAGAAAATAAACCCCTCCTTCAGATCTTGGAAGACATTTAACTGGTGAACCAGCCTGACCAGCAGAGAAACAGGGGAAAAGCAGCCAGACAAGTGACATCAAACTTAAATCTGAAAAAATTCACTGAACAAGTCCAGTGAATTAGAAAAAGTTGTGTTTCACTTTGACTCAAATAAAAAAAAGTGTTTTTTTTTTAAATGGCTGACAAAGAAGGGAGATTGGAAACCTAAAATAAAAAGCACCAGCAGAAGTCATTTATCTGGGAACGACTGCCTGTTCCAGTTTGATTGTTCTTGACTCAGTATGTATCTATCCATGCAAATGTGATCATTTCTCAGCTTGGGATAATCCTACAATCCAAACAAGAATGAATTCTTACAGAAACATCTCTCCAGTTTAGTCAAGCAAAGTTGTTTCGATGTGCTCCAACTTCATTGTTTCTTTACTTGAA
Source organism: Poecilia reticulata (assembly GCF_904066995.2). NCBI lineage: Eukaryota > Metazoa > Chordata > Actinopteri > Cyprinodontiformes > Poeciliidae > Poecilia > Poecilia reticulata. Next base: position 30,966,784 of record NC_088833.1, read on the forward strand.
GCTAGTAAGGTCTTTCTGTCTTCACAATGTCTTTTATGTGGCTTTATAAATTTGCCTACTTGAGTTTCTGCTTGCTGCTGCCAACTAACATCCAGATTATTACATGACATTACGTACAGTAAGAAATGAAAACAATTGAGGCAAATCTTACAGATACAAAGAGACAGAAGACAAACTGGAGCTCTCAAAAGTATACAGAACACTTTTAAGAGCCAAACCGGAACTGTCAAGTACCAGCTTATAGTAAAAATAATTACATCCTTATGTATAACTTCAAAACTATTTTCAACTCTGATATCAGCCATTAAGTTGCCAAAACAGTTTGCCCGTCAATGTACATCATTTAAATTGGGTGTCCAGCCAGTTCCAGGGTCACATGTTTATAAATCGATTCAACATGTAACCCAGTCCAAAATAAAAGTATTTTGTATTGAGTTAAGTTCATGGAAGGTGTAAAAATTTAAAATGTATTAAATACGTTTGCTTAAATATGTTAAAATTGTTATAAATAAGTGTTAACAAAAAGCTGTACTTACAGGTACTTGAAGTATTACGGTATTAAAATAATTTGGAAAAATGTAGTTAAAACTGTTTTATAGAAAAGTAATCTTCAACATATTTTATTTTGTTTGTAAGAGGAAGTTGTGTAGAGCAAAGTAACTTTACTGGTCTGTGGTTGGCTGAGGATCAGGAGGGATAGGAAAGTAGAGGGAAAAAAAATGAGAAAGTAACCGCGCTGAAACAACGTGGCGGATTTATCAAGAAACGAGTCTTTTTGCAGATATTTAGACTTTCAACTCGACCGTCTTTTAATAGATATCAACTCTACACTCGTTTGCAGCTACTGTGATAATTTCAGACTGGAATTCACTGTACAGTAGGTGAAAAGTCATATGTAATGCTCGCTAATGCATTAGCATTCATTAGCTCAGTGAATGGACTTGAATACTGTGAGCTAACTCGGCTAACAGAAGACTCAACTAATGTTACCGTCGTGGGAGCGTTCAAGAGTTAAGCCTAGTGCAGAGAGACGAGCTTACACTGAGTTTCTCTGACTGCTGGAGGACTGTGTCTACGTTGGACTTTCCTGCTGTTCCTGAATCCTGTGGACTGAGGGACTGGGGAAGGAGCTGAAGACATCTTGTCGACTGGCACCAAGGACAGGTGAAATTCCAAGAAGGTTCAAGATTTTCCTTGGAGTAAGGTATCGCAGTTCCACGCTTCAGCACATCAGGCCTGCAACGGGTTTTTTTGGGACTATATTTTAGTTAATCATTGCCGGCTTAGGTGGACATTGAAGTGTGGGCCCACATTTATTAATATAGGGTTTTTGAAACCAAAAGACTGAAATATTTGCATTTTGTGAATTTATTATTGTTTAATATATGTTCAAAAGTTCAAATCTCATACAAGAGTGTGTGTGTTTGTTTTTTTATAGGATAGTATGTGAAGTTTATTATTCTTAATCAGAGTTACATGACTGGGTGAGAAGAATAGAAAAGTACTGGTGTATTATTATTCTAAGGTTAGTGAATCTCAACATAGGTTTAAACACGAGAGCGTATTAAGAGTTATTATTCGTAAGTTACTGGGTTTAACGAACTCAGGGGCCCGTACCTACTTTAGAGCGGTATAACTGGGCTACAAACAAACATGTGAACAATGAGAGTCTCTGAAATGGTCAGTAAATTAGTGAATTTGAGCAGCCAGTCAGTCTCATCCAATATCAGTGTCTGACCTCATGAATATGCTGCTTGAGGAATAGTAAAACAAAAACAAAAAAACACTGTTTGGAAAGCCATCACAGAAAGTTTAAGGCCAGGATGATGTCACGCACAAAAACTCAGAGATTTTGATAGACACATGCTAACAACGAGAGAAGAGATCACAGGTGGGGACGGTTAGAAGTCGTTGGAATTCATGTTTTTAAACTAAGCTTGAACAACAATTTTCGGCATACAAAAGACAAACTGTGGCCTGTATTTGTCTCTCAATTATCAAAAATTAAACCCAATTATCACTTTCTCCTTTATAGGGACAGCTCTGAATATAGAGTTTGAGAAAACACTCTTCAACACTTTATTTTAGAATCCTTAGTAAAATTTGCCTTTGTCTAGTCGACAGTCAGATTGCTCTATTTTATTAAGTCTTATGTGCCATATCTATGTCGTCTGACTGTGAGGACAATACAAACTTACTTTTGGAGAGCATCTATCTTGTCAGCTTTGATTCCTCTGAGCAGCTCTTCAAGCAGGTCCAAGCTTTCAGGTGGAGGAGCAGTTGGACGTTTCGAAGAAGTGTGGATGAACCAGCCAACGAGGATACCAAGGACAAAAATTCCCACCCCGGCAAGGAAGTATCTATGGACAAAATCAGAGAAAGGTTTAAATTCTAACACAGCAAAAAGGAACAGGAAGTGGTTTCAGGTTAGCTGACATGATACGAACGATAAGACCAAGAGAAAATAAGACGAAACACTAATCAGCGTATAATGATAATACTTAGATGGATAGAGTTTCAAAGGGGATTGTAATGAATGCATTATGTGTCTGGAGTCAGGGTATTCATTTAGAAAAGTCATATCGCATGCAGAAAAGTGAGCATTGTACTTCTACTAATTGAGGTGATTTAGACTATCAGCTGACATCTGAATTGAAGAGAAATGATCTAAGAATTATTAATGCAATGTATTGTTGCACTGCTCCTGTTAAGTGTTATGCTGAATAGAGAATCCAGAATGTTCTTTTATCATTCAAAATGGAAACGTTTTGCTTCACAGTGAAGAAAAAAGCCTAAGATTCCCTTCATAAGACGTTGCAAATTTTCCAGCTTAATCAGATTTTGGCATGTTGCATGGAGGTTGAAGTGGATTCATCAGAGAGGTAGAGACATCGAATGGACAGTGAAGGTTTAATGAAAATAATGACGACAAACAAAACTTACAAACAGCCAGATGAACACAAAAAGCAGGAACCAGGAACAGGAGGAGCATAGAAGGAGGAACCAGTAAGGAGTGAACGAGAGAGGGGATTAAATACTGGGAGTGTGAATGCTGGAACAATAGACTAGACTAATTGACTAACACATAGCAGGTGTGAGGGGAGAGAAAGATAAAGAACATGGCATACAGGGCGAGGGAGAGTACAGCAGGAGAACTAAGAGTAAAAGAGAAAAACGAGATACAAGGAATAAACAAACATTATAAATATAATCACTGCAAACTAAAGTGAGACGGAAACAAGACGGATCTGACTAAAGCAAGAAACTAAGGAATACACAGCAAAAAACAAACCTCAAAACAATGCAAACAACCCAGGATCCTGACAAATTATTTATGTGTACTAAACAGATTGAAAATATTCCTTAAACATCAAAAATTATTTGCATGATTTTTGTATTAACCTGAAAAGCTGTGTTAGCATGGTATGAGATGATGTAGCATTTTACCGGTTGTGTTTTCCATAAATGCATCATAACACAGTAAAGCTGCTCTGTAACTACCTGAGTATGAAACAGTGAAGTCGCCTTTGACCTTTGTGGCCAGTCGTCCTGGTGAAGTGAGAGATGTAGTTGGGATCCTCTTGGAGTCTTTCAAAGCGTCCATGAGGTGAAACTGAGACGGAATTCTGGATGGGTTCCATGAACTCCGGGTCAGGACCAGGGTCTGAACAACCTAGAGGTCACAGTTCACAAAATGGTTTTGTTTTCTTTTTTACGTTAGCAATTCCAGTTCTAAATTAATGAAAAAGGAACAAAAACAAAAACAGCGAAACATAAAAGAACAATAAGTTAGATAATATGTTATTGAGGGACGATGGGTTATTACCAATCCGTTGGCTAAGTTCTGATTCAAACAGGGATCATTAAAAAAAAATGTGTACTGAAATATACAGTTCCTAGCTCAGAATAATGTTTGAAGGACTGAGGAACTGAAATCATGCTGAGTTTAATCAATCCTGACAAGTATTCAAGCGAAGACAAAGAATGAAAAAAATAATAAATTAAAATTAAATTAACATTTAGCTCAGACAACTAGATAATAGTCAATTAATCGTAGTAAAAAATAGATGTAGTAAATTTAATAGTTTTAAATTTCTTATAAATGGTCTTCCAACTGTTGCAGCTTTTGTCAGAGAGGAAAAAATGTTGTTTATGTGACTCATTATTGTTTGTTTTGAGATCCTGATACATATTTTCAGAAAATATTTTCCTCAGCCTAATCAAAAGCATGTGGGATCTGTGCTACAGCTCTGCACCAACTGCAACACAAAACTGAATCATATTTGCATCATAAAACATCATGAATCTTACTCATCAATGGGTGATGCATATTGCATGAGGTTCAGCCCAGCCTTATTACACATCTCAACAGCAAACAGTGGACCATAGAAAATAACTTGGGTTTGGTGAATTATGATGATTATTTCATTTTCCCAATAATTGTCTGACAATACACACTTTGTGAATTCTCAGTGCAGTGAAAGTTTTTTATAAATGATTCATGCACTCAGTTGTATTAATCTGACTTCACTTTGAACATTTATTGACTACATGTGAGCTGAAATATTCACAACAGCTTAGCCTGATTAGGCTAGACAAACCATAATTATAACAGAAAGATGGCAGTAATGTCTGACCTGATCTCTGGCAGTCGCCATGCTGCATCTGCGTGCGCTCGCTGCTTGGCCCTGCTTCCTGCAGCTCCTCCTTGTCCAGGTCCCAGTCGAGTTCCAGGGATCCAGAGCAGCGCAGAACCTCTCCATCCAGTGGCCCCGCCTGGGCATCACACACCTTCCTGTAGGCCATAAAGTCACCTGGAGCATAAAAACACAAAAACAGACGTTTATTGTAGCTTTTCTAGAAACACATGCTACTGTCACACTGTAGGCTTTGATGCTCAATTAAAATGTTTTGTTTAATTGGACTAATGCTGCGTGGTCATTTACATTTCCAATTATGTGTCATCTCCTGAATGAACTGCAAACAACCTAAGTGTCTCGCAGGGAGCAGTAACGTCACACGTAGCAAGCACGCTCAGTGGAAGTAAACGTGGATGCTAATGGTGGAACATATTTTGGGATTTTAAAGTTGTTGTTCAACCAGAGCTAGCATATTAACATCTTAACATTATAGTCTATCATGGCTGTTGTTTTTCCTTCTGCTTCCGTGTACAGAACAGTGAGGTTTGTTGAGATTCAATGATGTTCAGGTCACATGAAGATGACCTGGCCATGCAGACACAGGTCACATTCGAAGGGATCAGATATCACATATCCAAGTGGCCTCAGTCGCATTTGTAAAAATGGGATCTGTGTTGTTCAGACTGTCATGTAAACATCAGGTACCAGAGTCTCATTAAATAAAAAAATTGGAATTGGGTCACTTCAGGCTGCAGTATGAATGTAGCCATAGACAATACCTCAAAGTTGGAGCAACAGAAAGGTGTAATTAAGAAAGATATTTTAAGAGAACATTGCAGCTTGTCCATTCTTCAGCTGTAGGACAGAATTATGGTGAGGATTTCTTCTGAGTTAACTCTGGTCTGAAAACGATTAACATTTTAGAATTTTCATTGGTCCAATTCACCATTGAACTGCTGCAAAACAACACTGCACAACATGGCAGCTCTTGTCAAGGCTGTTCATAGACCAGTTACCAAAACTATATTCTTATTTATCTTCAAATGGAGATCCAGCTGAGTGCCATCTCATTCTTAACCCATATGCTGTAATGTGAAGTCAGCCCAGTCCTTTAGCTACAACAGCTTCAACAAAGGGGCCACGCCCACCTACTTAGAAACACACAAATAAAAACTACATTATTTTTCCTGCACCATCCTTTTCACTTAACACAATGTATTCAAGCAAGTTCCATTCTCCTGACAACCATCAAACTCTCCTCTGTTGGAGTGTTAGACAGAAGTCTGGTGCATCTGTCCAGAGAACTCGTCTCCACTGCTCTGTAACCCAGTGGTGGTGTGGAGTGCAGCACTGCATTCGAAGCTCTGCATTGCTCTCCATGATGCAAGGCTTGCATGCAGCTGTTCGGCCATGAAGTTTCCTACACACTGTATTGACTATGCAGAAAGTTGACAACCTGAATGTGTTGGGCAACTCAGCATCTCCTGACACTTCTTGGGGTTTTCCATGGCCTTGTTGCCGTCATCGCTCTTTTTTCCCTTCATGAAAGGAAACTATATTTGCCAATGTATTACTGAAAATATGTTGTACTGTTATATTTTCCCAATGAATTTTCTAGTCATGTCAGGCATGGGACAGGAAATCAGACACTTCCTTTAGTTTTTTACTCAGTCACAAGTGAAGAGGTGCATCTGTTGTCGTCAGCTTTCAGTTTGTGCCAACGACATCACCGTCTGTAAGTTTTCATTCTATATTCTTGAGTAGATTTTATTTAATATCTTATTTGTTAAGAATGTGTGAAGTAAATGTGGAATTTGACAGCTGCATAGCGCTTATGGATTCATGTTGATTTATTTTAGACATGAAATTATAATTTTCTTAGTTTCACATTTTTCTAAGGATAATAAATTAAACGCAGCTGTTTTTTTACTTATATGTTACAGCCTCCACAAAATAAAGTGGAGGCAAAGACTATATCCTGACTCAAGCATTCATTTAACAGGAGTTAGACTTACTGCTAAATTGTGTTTAGAGCAGAGTACCTTTATTACAATATGTTGGAAAATACAAATACTAAATCTCATATATGAGAATATATTGCTCATTGTATGGAATGATATTTTCTGATATATATCATGATGGTCCACTTTGTCTTAACACCACCAACAGTTGACTGTAGGGTATTTGGTTGATATAAAACATGGTGGCATCCTATTATGGTACCATGTTGGAATTCACTCTTACTCCAAATCTGTTTGATCGTATACATCTGTGGACATGGAGGTCATTGGAAAGATTAAATTCAATTATTTAGATGGTGAAACAAATATTTTTGGGAATATAAAGTAAATGTGGATCCTGAAAATGAACTAAAATTGTGACAATCTATACTATAAAAGTTTACTTACATGTAATAATGCAGCTAAGAGAAGTTGTGTTTGGCTAAAGGATGTAGATAAATACTTAGTACTAGAGGTGTGCCGATCGATCGGCCACCGATCATAATCAGCCGATTTCCGTGAAAAAGTGTATGATCGGTGATCGCCGATCACGGTCGCTTGTTGCCAATCACACGAACCGATCACCTGCATCTCATTTCTCAGCCTGCCTGTGCAGCTGGTCTCCTCTTTCCTTCACACTGCGCAAACGTGCAGCAACAAATCCTAAGCGATGTGGAACTATAACGCACTGAGTGAATGGGAAAGTTTGCGTGTTGCGGCAGAAAATTGAAGCAAGTGGGGTGAACATGAGACAGATAATCTTTGGAAAAAATAATCGACCTCCTCCCTGTTCTGCATAATTACTCCGCTCAGTCAGAAACAGCCAATCGGAACTAGCAGTAATCAGCTAGCCGCCATGCTATCAGGAAGTTTTCATTCAGTAACTGAGGATTGTTTATTGTAATGGAACCTGTATTTGCCTTTGAATGTTAAGATTTATACTGGAATTTTTTGGCAATGTTGAGAGGTTTTATTTTGACTCTTTGCATTATTTAGCCTTCAGAGCCTTCATATGTTTTCAGTCTGTTAAAGATAGTATTACTGATAGCAGTACAATTTGCACAATGCCTGTTTTGTTTTTTTCTTGGAAAAAGTTATTAAAAACAAGTTTTTGTCTAAATTAAGGTGAATTTATGGTTCCTTTTTCCACATAATGTAACCGGTAGTGCTTATGATTAAAAAAAGAATAATTATGTGATCGGTATCGGTGATCGGCCCTCATGGGTGGTCGGAATCGGAATCGGCAGGAAAAAACCTGATCGGCACATCTCTACTTAGTACAGTGCCAGACATTAAGGAAAGTCCTGTTTGTGTTTTGACTCCAGCTACTGGGTCATTAAGGTTTTTGTGGAAGCTTTCCATGACTGACATGTACAAAGACAATTTGTGGCTCTGCCAGGCCAGAGCTGCAGAAAACCTTCTAGCAAATGTGTTACTATGTCTTTAAGCTTAATTGTGCTTTTTACGTCATCCGCCGTAAAGCAGACTATAAAAGGGCAATTATATTCACTAAACATAAAACAAAGTGGCGTAAAGAAAACCTGCTTCTGGTATTTAAACTTAAAGAGAATGGCTTTGTGATTTTCACTCCAGCGCCGATAGATCGACACCAACGTTCTTGTTATGAACATTTCTTTGTACTTAAGTGAGGCTTTGTTGAATTAATACAAACACATAACTGCACAGCAACTGCGATTGATACCAATTTCAGCTTAGGTTTGAAGTGGCTGCCTCAGATGTGCAACTGCTAAATAACTCCCAAATCTGGGAGAAAGAACTGAAGAAGCAATGGTAAAATCCTGTAGAGAAGAGTGGACAGAGTAAGGTAAGGAGAAAAACACACATCATGAGAGACAAAGACAAAGCAAACAGATGAAAACAGGAAGGCAGAAGAGACAGGGCAGAGAGTTTATAGATGAATGAGAGAGGGTAAAACGCAGAGAGAGGAGGTCTGGGAGTTCCCTGGCATCAATCTTCAATGCTCCACCACACTTTCATTACTTCTAGCTCAATGCAGATGAAGGCTCCTCTCACTAAAATGGAACAAAAGTTCAGTGCGGCACTGACCTCCTGTTACAAGCCCCACACAGTGCAGATAGCATCACCTTACTCCTCTCACAGCCTGGGAGAACAAAACCTGTTAAAACGTTTTTACCATTATTGTCTGCACATGTACTTTGGCTTTGCAAGAGTTCACCGTTTTCCAATTCTCACATCTACATAAAAAGAACAACTTAAATAAACTTTATAGATACTTTTCTTCATTTTATTTAAAACTGAAGGGTTATTTTTAACCCTTCTGTATACCACTGTAAAAGTCGTATATAGTGCCACTGTGTCCAACTGATTTGAAAGAACATGCATTTTCTGATTTTGATCTCCAATGGCAGAGAGCTCATATTTAGTGTATCTTATAACGCCATGACATCACGCATAATGACAGAAATAAGAAAATTAATAAAGATTAATAATAAGTTGGTTATGTTGCTTGTGCGTCAGATTCACCAGTGTTGCAGGAAAGTGTGAGTACAAAGGTTGTTCCTGCAAACGCATCAATAGATGAAATCTTTGAGTAAAATTGCTTGGTCCCTTTCTTCCAGTGTTAAAAAGCCATGTACCATTCTGTCTGTTCAAAGTGATTGTTTCATCTCTTTGTTTTTTGTATGAAAAAACCCCAAAGTGATTATGTTGAAAATTTAAATGCGCTGAAATTGATGTAATTAATTAATAGAAATAAACACATCAAAGCCCTGGTCCTAATTAATAATACATAAATAATAATAAGAAGAATGTAAATAAATAAGTGCGTTTGTAATAACTGCATTTATGTCTAACCCTAAACAAACCTTAATACACACCACACCTCTAAACCTAACCCTGAAAAACAGAGTCCCCCACTTTAGGGCCAGGCTTTGGGCCCCAAAAGGCCTTTAGGCTTTCAGAAGATCAGTAAATGTTCCAGAGAATGTCCTAAATAGGTAACAAAAACATTAGAGGATAAATGTGGCGTTTTTGATCAGTTACCTCTCATTTTATCTCTGTTAGCTTCAAACAGATTGACAAGGTGGTGTGAAGCCTTTCTACTTACCTCCTATACATAAAGTGCTATCACACCAACATGCTGATTATACAGTCAAACACATTTTCCCTGATCAAGGCAGACAGACAAAGCATGAAAGTGAGGGAATATTTTTCCCAACCATTTCATTTGACACAACCTCCTCAGCTGCTTTAGTTATGGAATATGAAGCGTGCTGTCAATCACGGCTCTCCAACACCGAGGCACCAGCAGGGGCAACGGAGCACCAAATATTATTCAAATTTCCTCATAAATTAAACATGAAAACAACCTAAAAAAGCCACTTACTCTATAGATTTTCACATTATGAAGAAAATCTTAACAGATTAAATAGTAACCCCGACTGCCTGATGGGTTTCACAGCAGAACTGTAAGATAATATGAGCAATAGTAAAAAAATAATAATAATAAAAAAATAAAAAGCCACATGGGCTAATCTGGGTAGCACACTGTAATATAATGGCATGACAAAGGGTATCCATGGAGACCCTTTACATTTTGTGCTTGCTAGTTACAGTCTAGTGCTAGTGGGAAGCCAGGCATGCTTTTCTTGAGTAAATAATTGTGTAAGTGCAAATGTATTCTCTGAAGAACATTTTGATGTCTTTATTTTTTTATTTATGATTAAATTCTCACCAACCTGTGGAAAAACAAGTAGACTGGATGAACCGTCTGTTCCTGCTCCTGCTTTGATTCCTGATACATTCTCCACTCTGGACGTTCAAGTGTGTCCATCAAAAACTGTATTACTCAGAAGTCAACAGTTTATGTTACCCATTAGAGCCTAAGGTCATACCTACTTACTTATCAACAAATGTGACATAAAATGCATACATGCTAAATCATTTATAGACAAAAAAAATTAATAGGCTAACTACCTGATTTCAACAGTTCAATCAACTAACTCAACGGGAAAGTTAGGAGGGTTTTCTGTGTGAGAGCTGACATAGTTAATTAAAGGGGCAGAGTTATGTGTTTTCCAGCCACATATTAATTTTACAGCACATTTGTTATAAAAAAAGTACTGTATATATCAAACATGACTTAAAATAAACTTGATTGCATAATTCAACACATTGAAATTGGGCCTCTGTTTCATTAACAAACTCTTGCTCTTTCTTACACTCCTCTCAGACAAACGCAATCCAAAAAGGCCAATTTTATATATTTTTTTTTTTTTTCAAAACATTTGATAAAAAGAAATGAAGCGATTCTCTAAAAGACATTTAAAATACTGCAACTGGTACTCTTTTGCGTCGCCAAAGCATCAACTGCCACAGTCTATGTCAGATGTGTTAAAAACACTGTTATGTTTTGGTAGACTGTAAAAATTCAGACAAGGTATTTTAATTCAAGTATCTTGCTGGGAAGTGGACACACTTTATGCTATAGTTATTAATTATTCCAAAAAAGGGGGAAAAATGTGTTTAGAATCTGTTTTACCAGACATTAAATACATTGAAAGGGCTGCAAAACGATGCATTCTGTAACCACAGCATCAACATCTGCATGTTGTCATGTAGCTTTGAGAGTCTGTTACAGGCTGCAGGGCCATCAGAGTAAAAACCTTTATTTTTATAGTCCTCATGAATTAAAGATGGCTTTCCCTAGGGTGTTGAAGGAAAGCAGGAGCTTTTTCTCCTCCGCATGAAATCTCCTGAATACCACAGGCCATGTCTCAGGATGTTAGACATGGAAAACAATAACAGGCAAACACTCTTATCTAGCTGTTGTTTTATTTTCTATTCCTCCCTCTCAATACCAGTTTTCTTTGTCACCCTCCACCCCTGTCTGTTCCTGCCCCTGCTCCCATTCTTGCTACATTCACTCTGGAGGTTCAAGCCAGTCCATTAAAAACTGCATTACCCAGAAGTCAACAGGTTATATACCCCATTACAGCTGAAGGTCAGGCTTTGTTGTTCTGTTATGTGAGGATTTTGGAAAACAGAGTGCATAGGGTGAAATAATGACCAAGTTTCCCTGAAAACATTAAATTATACTCAGATTCTCTAACACATATAAAAGCACTTTTAAACTTTTTATTCAGTACAAATAATGGATATTATTATTTGTTACGCCGTTAGTAGCATTGTCGCCCTGCAGCAAAAAGCCCTGAGGTTTGAATCCTGCTCTGGGGATTTTCTGCATATTATCTTTGAGTAAGTGTTGGTTCTCTCCAGGTACTCCAGCTTCCTCCCACACTCCTAAATATTTAGACAAATACTACAATAATTTTATTCAAATGCAACACCTACCCGTCAATTATTCAACTCAATAAAAATAATTCTTAATTGGCGCTTTCGTCTACAAATCAGGTTTTATGTAAAGCTGATGCAACAGTTTAAAGGCTTCATCAATCGAATCAAAAGTGTGTGACATTAGGAATGCTCCAATCAGGTTTTTTGCTTCCTATTCCAATACCGATCACTCATGAGGGCCGATCACTACCGATCACCAAGATTGGCTGTTAATTTTTCACGTTAGGTATAAATGTGATATGGGAAAAAAAAATAAAAATATTTGGCACTAAATTCTCCTAACTTAGACATAAACGTGAAAAATACTTGTAGGCATAATGCAGCAGCTACTCAGTCAAAAGAACAACTGAAAAACCTACAATCAGTAAAATAGTATTTAACAGTAAGGCTCTCTGTACCCTTAATTATACATAAGTCAAATAAATCTCACAACACTGCCTATATCAAATAATGTCGAGAAAAAAACTAAACATTCATTCAAAGTAAAATGCATTTTGCATCAAAATAAACAATCCTTAGTTACTGAATCAAAACTTCTTGAGCGCATGACCAACTGATTTATGTTGGTTCTGAGTGGCTGTTTCTGACTGAGCAGAGAAATTCTGCAGAACACATGGAGGAGGCAGAAGAGATTGATTATTTTTCCCAGAGATTATCCGTCTTTGGACAGCGAAAGTTTTAATACTTTCGCTGTCCAAACAAGATATGTAAAATCTTGTTTTTGTTTGTCTAAGTTACATGCTGCAGCTTTAAGCAGACATTCAGTGTGAGAGTTCACTGTGGGTGGAGGTTGAACGGCTCTCCGTATGTCAAATATTACTACGAGTTCCGCAGCGCGGCGGTTCAACAGAACCAGCGTCTTACACCACTAGCTTGTTGACTTAAATAATTTGTTGGGTTATTTGTTTAGCTTTCTGACCGTGATGCTAATCCAGGTGAGTGTTGGTAGTTGTGCGCTGCTTTACCTGCTGTCTGGCCGCTATAGATGTATCTTTTTCCTGAGCTTTGATGTAGCCAAACTCCATAAAATGTTTGTTTTTTCAATGCCATATTAGTTTCACTGTGTTGATGCATTTTGATGTGCTTCACCCACAAGGTATTTCTCCATCGCAACACGCAAATGTCCCAATTCACCCTGAGCATGTAAGTTCCACACCACTTTGCTTTGGATTTGTTTTGGCGCGCTTGCGCAGTGTGAAGGAAAGAGGAGATAAGCCGCACATGCAGGCTGCGAAGTCAGATGCAAGTGATCGGTTTTGGTGATCGGCAACAAGAGACAGTGATCTGCCATCACCGATCATAATTGGCCGATTATGATCGATCGGCACACCTCTACTTGAAATGGAACATATAAACTTTTTTGTAACATTTCATTTAATTACAGAAATACGGTGAAGTACAAAGAGTTGTTTATGGAAATCATTGCCTTGCAAAAACATGAGGAAGGATCCAGAAAAGTAGCCAAGACCCTGAAAATTCCTATAGTTACAGCTGGAGGCGTGAGAGTTACAATTTTAAACTACCGTCTCTACAGAACTGATGCTAATCAGTACCACGTAGATGTAGCAGCAATAAGGTGAGAATTACTTAACATTAACAGAGACTGACTGACTGCATGCTGTTTGCATGAAGCAACAATTAACATTGTAATTTCTACTTCAACAGAATTTGTCACGCAATAACATTTGCACTGATTTCTGCTGGATAAATGCACAGACAGTGAAGGATGCACACCCTCTTCCACATCAGGCAGATTGCCTTGCTGCTCTGGGAGCGAATGCACTGTTCAGCACTATGGACGTCACGTCTGGGTTCTACAATATTCCTCTGCAAGAAGAGCACAAAAGGTTCACTGCCTTTGCCTCACCCGTTGGTCTTCAGTAGTATAGCAGACTTCCTCAAGGACTTTGTAACAGCCCCGATAGCTTCATGCGCATGATAATGATGATTTTTGGAGATCAGAATTTCATGACCCTGCTCTTTTATCTTGATGACTTGCTGGTTTTCGCACCTAGTGAAGAAAAGGCCATTAAGAGGCTCGAGATGGTTTTTGAAATGTTTGCGTAAACACAACCTTAAACTGGCCCCCAAGAAGTGTCACCTTCTGCACCACTCAGTCCACTTTTTGGGCCATATCATTGATAGCAATAGTGTGTTAAAAGACCCTGCCAAAGTAGGAGCTATAACTAAGATGTCTAAGTCAAATTTGATGTCTCCTGATGGTCAAGCATTGGCCTAAGAGAATCAAGTTCTTCCTGGGTCTGGTCATGTGGTACCAACACTTTATTCCAAACTGTTCTTCTGTGGCAAAGCCTCTGTCTGGACTAACATCTGAAACAAAGGACAACAGCTCATAGAAAGGGAGAGGGTGTAAACATTGACATACCTACAAAAAGCTCACAGCTGCAGATTGGACCCTTGAATGTGATGAAGCTTTACAAAACCTCAAAGATACACTGCTCAATAATGCCATACTGGCTCACCCTGATTTCTTCAAGCCATTCATCCTTTCCACTGATGCATCATCTGACGGCATAGGTTCAGTACTATCCCAAGTTACTCAAGGTGATGAACAGGCTCGTCCTATAGCATTTGCCAGTAAGACAAGGCTCAGAGTAAATACCCTGCTTACAGACTGGAGTTTTTGGTCCTGAGATGGGTAATCTGTGAGAAGTTCAGTCATGAGCTTAAAGGTCATGTTTTCACTGCTTGGACAGACAGTAACCCACTGTCCCATATACTCATATGGTATATGCTTCATAAACCGAAGCTAGATGCATGTGAGCAACACTGGGGTCGCAAAGTTAGCTGCTTTTGAGCTTGACATCAAATATGTACCTAACCCAAAAAAATGATGTTACATTTGCCCTTAGTCGAGAGCCTTTTGCTGGGAGAAGGATAAGTCAGCGCCTAATCAGTGAGCCATATAGATATCTGCTAAAAGAATCAGAGTTTATCTGGAGGAGATATTCAAGATGTTTTCAGGTGGCCAAACATTCATCAAGCTACCCAGAAACCTTCACAAAGACAACAGTACCTGATGTAACAAGCCCTTCAGTGTGCACCTCTGCTGCAGACAGAGAATGCCTGAATTATCATAATAATTGGAATACAACCACAAGAATCAGTGTTGGTGAACCACATCCAGATCCTGTGATGTCCACTCGTCAAGATGTATTGCCATCATTCTCCAAGCAAGACCTTGTAGACAGGCAGCGAGAAGATGCTGACCTGGCAAGAGTAATATTCTATGTTGAGTGACATAGTAGACCATCAAGAAGGGAGAGGCCTAAAGAAACTGAGTCCTTTGAGGCTTATGAGGTAGTGGGACAAATTGGTGATAGAGGACGGTATTCTGTGCTGTGTGTCTAAGGATCTAATCACCAGGAAGAAGTGAAAACAATACATCATCCCTTCAGAGAAGATGCTGTAAGTGGGTGCCATGATGATGCAGGACACCAGGGTAAGGACAGAACATTCTCTCTTGTGAAACAGCGGTTCTACTGGAGTTTTATGGAGAAGGATGTAAGGGATCACAGTAAGCAGTGTGCCAGGTGTGTTACAGCCAAAACACCAGAACCAGATGGCCGTGCACCACTCGAGAGCATCAAAACTACAGCACCAGTGGAATTAGTATGCATAGACTTTTGGACAGCAGAAGATTCCAAGAACCACACCATTGATGTTCTTGTAGTGACTGACCATTTCACCAAGCTGGCACATGCCTTCTACTGTCCTGACTAGACAGCCAAACAAGTAGCAAGGAAACTGTGGGATAACTTATTTTGCTACTATGGATTCACTGAAAGAATGCATTCAGATCAAGGTGCCAATTTTGAGAGCGAGTTGATGGCAGCCCTTCTTCAAATCTCCATTGTAAACAAGTCCCACACCACAGCCTATCATCCAATGAGAAATGGATCTGCTGAGCGCTTCAACCGTACACTGGACAATATGAATAGAACTCTTCCACCAAAAGCAAAACATGTTTGGCCTCAGATGCTACTTTGACATTCATGTACAATAGCACCACCCATGAGACTACTGGATTTCCACCCTTTAATCTAATGTACAGCCGAGTTCCTCGCCTCCCTGTTGATGTCCTATTCAAATCTGTTCTGAGAGACGACAGTGAAGTTTCATTCCCATAGTTCAATGAGCTGAGAAATGATCTTCATGAAGCCATGATCGTAGCAGAGAAACAAGCAAAAGTGGCAAGCTAACATATAGAACAAGAGGGTCAAAGGAGTGGAGATTGAAATTGATAACAGTTCTCCTGACAAACAGGGCAGAGAGAATACGCCGAAAGCTGGCAGACAGATGGGGAGAAGTGCTCTATACTGTGGTCAGAAGCAATCCTCAGACCCACACCTTTGAAGTCCGCCATCCCATCTCAGGTGAGTCAAAAGTGGTCCACCGTAATTTGTTGCTATGTGTAAACTTCCTGCCAGTCCTGCCTGATGCTGGTGAAAGTGCCTCTCACAACTCATCTTTTGCTTCAGTTGGAAATGAAGCTGTGGATTTTTCCGGTGAGCAACAAATACAACCTGTCTTTCCTAATCCCTCTTGTGCTTCAGTTGAGAATGAGGATGTGAATCTTTCTAGTCCGCAGTTCACACTTGACTGTGCAGTAGACAATGCTGTTTGGACTCAGCACTGGGTCTCCCAGATTCCTCTGATGGATTTACAACATCTGCCCAAAGTTCTACTCACATCTGCCATCAGTCCCTTCTGCTTCCAATCCTTTTATCTGACAACAGCATCCCGTATAGCCAACGGAAAATCCACATCAACTCACACTCACTGGAGTAAACAGCTCCATCTTCCCATCCCTCCAACCCTAAACACCTCTCCTGTTTGATCTCCCACTCAGCCTCCTGCTTAATCCTCACTTGTCCCAAAGCTTCCACCAAATGAAATGCAAATAGCCCGGCATAACCTGGGGCGTCATTTATCTAAATTAGTGTGCGGGGTGTTGATTCTCATGAGGCACCCATATGCTAGGGCAGTTAGCGTCATTAGATTCATTAGACCTTGTCAGACCATTAATTAAACATCAAGCCTATCAGTTAGACCAGGCTGAAAGAGCCCATCCACTCCACACTTTGGTGGAATTGCGGGAAGAATAATGACTAGTTATACATTTATACATTTTATAAATTTAGTTATACATTTTATCTAGTTATACATTTAAAAATGTATAACTAGATAAAAACTGAAAAGTCTTTCATGACACAAAGTGATGATTGTTAAATGTAAAACATGATCTCATAAAATGATTAAAGTAATCATTTAACACTGTGGTTATTTAACTACTCTCTTATGACTAGTCTGCACTAATAAGCCACAACATTATGAGCACTAACTGTTACAGTATGCAACTAATTTTCTCATGATGCTATGTTCTGAAGAGTAAACTTGCACTTACACATTTTTTTAAAACTTGCATGTTTTTTAATTGGTTGACACCTGCTAAAGACTGTTTTTCTTTTCCAACCAAAGCAGCAACCACGACTAGAAACATCATTTGTTTTTGTTTTTTTTTTTTGTTTTTTTGACCAGATGATTAAAATTCTGATTTTGGCATAAAAAAGACCAAACTCAGACTGTAGAGGTTGAATTTTATTTCATCGTTCATGATTTACAATGAAACAGTAAAAGTAATTCACAGACTGACTGTGATGTTTTCTTTTCGATTTAGAGGGTGAAATATAAAGGGACTGGCTCAGGTGTACTTCACTACTCAGAGGTCTACATACTGGAGTCAGACTCAAAGTGGAAACAGTGTTCACATCAAACTCTTGTTCATAAGGTTAAGTGTCACCACAAACAGTCATGAGGACGAGCAGCAGCTACACTGCCACTTTGTGGCGCTCTAAGAGGTGCGATGGCTGGCCTGGAGGGAGAAGGCATCCAACTAGCTCAACAAACTCATTAATATCCATTTGGATTGTGGGAAATGAAGGAATTTGTCATGAGAAATGTAGGCAATCAGTACATTTGACTACAAAATCCCAACTGTTCGAGCAGTGTGCATAGAGTCTGTGAGGTTCACAGAGAACACACAGTACGCCAGAACATGTGGGAGCTTTTAGTGTGGCCAGCTTGTTTTCTCTGTTTTTTGTTTTGTTTTTTTTTTACCCTGAAGTCAGTCTCTCAGACAGGTCTTAAAATTTCTTCAGACTGACAAAAGTCCAGTGGCAACCTCAGGGTGTGTGTGTGCGCTTGTGTGTTGCTGGAGTTTGAAGGATGAAGCATGAACCAAAGTGTATTTTGACATCTTACCAGAGTGGGGACTGATACTTGGTGTTGGGGCGATTCAGAGACTCTGCTACAACGTTAGCCACAAGAATAAAACTACAAGACAGACACAGAACTGAATCCTACAAGATGATTGGATTTTGTTGGTTTTTGTTTGGCTACTGTTCCCACAATTTCAGTCTTAAATTCTGGGTTTTAAAACTAAACTAGATGAGGTATCATGCATCCACAAACATTAGAACTTTTTCAGTAGAGTATACTCACATGGCGAAAAGCCTGCCCCCACAGCTGGCTGTAATATCTGAGGGCCTACTCTAAAAGAAGCTGTCTTGCTTGGTCTGGCAGAATAACATATTGACTTCCTGGCAGTATTTAGGCCAGTGGGCTGGCAGGTATCTAACTGTGAGAGGAAAAAATGTTCTAAGAAAGCAGCATTATACTCAGGGCCCAGGATCAACTGATAATAATATTAGTCAACACTGTTCTGAGAGAGGAAGCTCATGGGTAACATGGAAAATATCGTTTTCTGAATTAGCCTGCTGTTAAAATCTTTTGACAAAGGCAAGTTCAGGCAACTGTAAAAAGCCCCATATTGAGTTCAAATAATAAAAAGTGAACGCTGGTTCTGTACACACCACTAACCTCTAGGCTAAGTCAACAGAATAGAATCTTAAAAATACAACATAAAAAATTTAGTGTTTTGGTCAAGTGCCAAGGTCTTTTACACAGATGAAGAATATATTGTCCATTATGTTCCCTCGTTACACAGACAATGCTGTGAAAAAGCATTTGCCTCTTCACAGATTTCTTCTGTTTTCGCTTTTATGTCACACCTATAAATTTCAGACCATCAAAAACATGACAGTGATAACCTTAATAAATACAACATGCAATTTTTTAATTATTTAATTCATCAGTGAGGAAAAAAAAAAACCTAAACCAATAAATTAAAGTGCCATTGTTGCCTCCTAAACCAGAAAGCTGCCTAAACTCTTGGCAGCACTTAATTGAACTGGAGATAAATCATTTATAACACTGTGAAGGAATCTTATCCCGCTGTTTGCATATTTGTTAGCTGTAGTGTGTTTTGTTTGGTGCGTTATTAGGGCCAAAACTCAGATTATAGTGACCCAAGAGTGGATATATATGCAGTTGAAACCAGAAGTTTAGATTCACTCAAATCAGACGAACTTCTCTCGTTTCAGGCCAGCATTATCAAAATTATTTATATTTGCTAAATGCCAAAAATAGTGAAAGAATTAATATTCATTTATTAGCAATGTATAAAATGATAACCGTCTCTAAACAAGAAGGGAAAGCCCACATGATGATGTCATGGCTTTGAAACGTAGGTGGACTCAATTCCAGCCGTTCTGTCAGCAGGAATGGGCCAGAACTCCAGTAGACTATTGGAAGAATCTTTAGAACAGTGGTTCTTAACCTTTTTTGAGGTACCAAACGCCCCAGTTGCATATGCGCATTCACCGAACCCTTCTTATTCCAACCCCGCCAACACACAAAATACTTTTGCGGTATTCTGATTTAGTAATGTAATTATATTAGTTGTGTTACCACCCCCACACCACTAGAGGCAGTACCAACCCCGAAAAGATGCGACTAAGGAGCAGATTTAGACTATAGAATTTGGTAAAAACTGTGAGCTTTGCTGAAGTCATTAATATGAGGGGCCGTTTAGGACAAAATCTATGTTTAGTCTCTCACACACTACAAGAAACTCACGCACACTCAAAAAAACATTACGCACACTCCAAAAAAGCATCATGCACACTCAAAAAAACATCACGCACACTCTAAAAAACATCACGCACACTCAAAAAATACTCAAATTGCGTATACATACTACTAAAATGTCTCACGCACACACATTTTATCTTTCTCGCACACATACACTGTACTAACAACTCGCACACGCACACAAATGCTATCTTTCTCGCACACAAATGTTTCTCTCACATACAGTGGTGGGAACTAACAAAGTACAAGTACTTTGTTACTGTACTTAAGTAGAGTTTTCGTGTATCTGTACTTTACTTAAGTAGATTTAATAATGGGGACTTTCGACTTTTACTCCACTACATTTTACAGTAAGTATCTGTACTTTCTACTTCACTACATTTCTACAAAACTGTCGCGTTACTCGTTACATCCAAGTCGCGTTGCTCTTTTTTTCTGTTAAAATGTGAAGTTCAGGGACTTAAGGTGGCGCCTTAAAATCCGAGCAATATCGTAACTTACGTGTCTGTTGTCACCCATCGCCTCCACCTTTACTCGCACGCGAAGCTCCAGACATGCGCAGTGGTTTCCTCTGAGCGAGTCTAATCATCAGTAATATAATAGCGCTGCATAAATCATAAGATATGGCGACATGTAAAATCAGCAGCGCTTCGCTTTCACAGATGGTGGGGACTTCATCCAACTTTTAGCGTCATTTGGAAGGAAAGCTTAAAGAAAGGTAAGATCTGTGGACGTGATGCTAGCAAAGCTAACTGTACTGACGTAGACACACATGTTGCATCTGCGATGAAAAAAAGTTGTCACTCATGCACTGAATTATTGTGTGGAGGTTTTGACTGAGGTGTCGCACATATGGGACAACGCTGGTACATTCAGGAACGATCCGATTCTTCTGGACAGATCTTTACTGATTGCATTTATTTAAGCTCTACGTATTTAATAACTAGTTTTTTATGGGAAAGTGGATCTTTCAGATCAATTTGAGAAGCAATTTTGATAAGTAAAAGTTAATTTTTTTGTGTCACGTAGCGCGGGGTGCTGGTCTTGACTTGGTCTTGGGTTGGTGACCTTGACTACAACTCTGCTACTGGCTCCTTGGTTGCCTGTCCTCTCCCACCCACCTTCTTTCCATCCCCTTTCTGTTGGATTTCTTTAAAAAATAAAAGCTACTAGTAGCAAAAAAAAAGTGAAGTTCATGTTATGTTAGGACAGGAGACAAGATGTTTCCGTCCCTGAAATTATGATGCATAGAATCACATATCTAAGTCTAAACCATGTTACAGAGAGTAAACATAATAAAAATATGCTTTATCTGTGGCATTGTTCATTAAAATGGCACATTTCTAATGTATTAAGAGCAACTGGCAGCTCAGAGTTCCCATGCACCACATACCGGTGAAACACCGTTACTGCACCCATCGTCTTTAACCCCTGTTAACAAGTAAATTAATTATTATTATTATTATTATTATTATTATTATTATCCCATAGACATTTAAATGCTCCTTTTTCACTTTTTTTTTCACACACCAGTGGGCATCACAAGAGGTTTGTTTGACTGATAGACCGGCTCAGGTCATGTTGTGGTTCCACTGACATTTGCTCTATGCCTGTTAGGAGATGGAACCCAAATAACAAATAAAAATGGGTGGGCGGTAAGTGGAGGGGCCAATGGTTCCCTGGCCCCTCCTGTTAAGCTGCACAAATCACTGCCAGTTCAGACTTGCGGGAATAATGCATCTAGTGCCCACAGATTAAGTTTTTTTTTCACAGCGCATGCACACTGCGTGCTATTTTTACCCTTAGCAACAGTTGCCATGCTGCTTACAATGACGTCATCAGCATGACTTCAAATGATGTATGTGTCATGAGGGCCTTCTGAGGATGACTTTATGATGTCATAGAGTCCATGACATCACCAACTGATCAGTTAATTCTCTGATCAGTTACCACAAATCGGTTAACAAGTCAGTCAACTCGAGATTCATTTGGACGTTTTAGCTCAGCACAATAAAGATGAACGACGAAAGCCCAGAGAGAGAAATGGATGTGAAACCTAAGGTTTCTTTTTGGACGAAAGTGAAAAAGACATTGTCCAGCAAAGTTCATCCTGGTCAAAGAAGCCCAGATTACAAAAAGAGAAACTTTCTCAGTGAACTTCTGTGGGAAGTGATAGAAAAGGCTGCAGATGGACCAACTCTGCATCTTGTCCGACAAGTCTTTGAGGAACAACATAGCAAAATTTTGATATTGCTTTTGAGAAAAACTGGAGATATAAATGTGAACGTACTCTCGGAGATTTCAGAAGAACTTGGTGAAAGGATTTTCCAGAGTCTTGCGAGAGATGCATTCCACTTTGCCAGTGGACTGCATTTAATCGCACTACTGGATTACCCAGAAGGACACCAAGTCATCGTGGAAAAATTCAAAAAGCATCTGGAGAATCCTGTTCCTAAAGAGAAAATGTTCACGTCTACCAAAAGAAAGATCCGAAAGACTTTTTTTCCAACTGAAGACTTGTACGCAGATGAAAACTGCCTGAGTGAAGATTATACTCAGGCAACCATGGACCCTGAACAATTTTTGAGGGACGCAAACAGGATGGGATTCAGACGTGGAACAGAAGATGAAAGGAGAATTATGGTTCAAAATATTCTATGGAGATTGATTTATAAGTCCAGTTACAGATCTAGCTATGGGCATTACAAAAGGAAGCACACCGAACCGGTCCAGAGAAAGCTTGCTCCAAAAATATGGAAAGAAGTCAAGGACATAGATTTTGTCTTTTATGACAAAATGGAAAAAAAAGCCTGCCGAGACATCCTGCAACTTCTGTGGGGCAATGAAGACGCAGTTAGAGAACTGCTCTTCAAAATGATTAAAAGCAACAACCCAATAGTGATTCACAAGGTTGTGGAATGCTTTAAAAGAACCCTTGCACGACCGAGAAAAATCAATCTCAAAGACACCTTTCTCCAAAAGACATGGGACCTCATCAAAAAGGCTGCAGGTTGTGGAGACAATCCAGATGAAGAAGAGAGGCAAGAGCCCACCAAGAATGGATCAAATGTTGTGTTTAGTCCACACTTAGCTGGGCCTCTAAATTTGGTCAACTCAGAGGTTGGTACTGACTTGGAGGAGTCAGGGCCGAACTCAGAGTCAGGGCCCGCCTCAGAGTCAGATCCCGTCACCGAGTCAGGACAGACGTCTGAGACGGGACCCGTCTCAGAGTCAGGACCCATCCCCGAGTCAGGACCCATCCCCATCTCCGAGTTAGGATCTGTCTCAGAGTCTGGACCCGCCTCAGCGTCTGGACCTGCCTCAGCGTCAGGACCTGCCTCAGAGTCAGGACCCGCCCCAGAGTCAGGACCCGCCCCAGAGTCTGGACCCGCCCCAGAGTCTGGACCCGCCTCAGAGTCTGGACCCGCCTCAGCGTCTGGACCCGCCTCAGAGTCTGGACCCGCCTCAGAGTCGTGGCCTGTCACCGAGTCAGGACAGAACTCTGAGACGGGACCGACCTCTGAGACAGGACCGACCTCTGAGACGGGACCGACCTCTGAGACGGGACCGACCTCTGAGACAGCACCTGCCTCTGAGATGGGACCCGTCTCCGAGTCAGGACCCGTCCCTGGACCCGTCTCCGAGTCAGGATCCGCCTCAGAGTCAGGACCCGCCTCAGCGTCAGGACAGATCTCTGAGACGGGACAGACCTCTGAGACGGGACCTGCCTCTGAGACGGGACCGACCTCTGAGACGGGACCGACCTCTGAGACGGGACCTACCTCTGAGACGGGACCTGCCTCTGAGACGGGACCTGCCTCTGAGATGGGACCTGCCTCTGAGACGGGACCTGCCTCAGAGTCGGGACCCGTCCCCAAGTCAGGACCCGCCTCAGAGACGGGACCTGCCTCAGAGTCGGGACCTGCCACAGAGTTATGACCTGTCTCTGAGTCAGGACCTGTCTCCAACTCACGACAGACCTCTGAGTCCTCATGCCTAATCTCACCAACCTAGTGACACCTTGTCAGAAGTATCAAAACTGTTCCTCAGAAGAACTTCGCATCTTACCAGAGCGGATGATTATGGCCTTAAAGATTGCTTACAAGTTTTCAACCTGAGAATACCGGAAACCATTAGTCATCTGTTGTTACAGTGAGAGAAAGACGGGTAGATTAACCCGAAGAATCAGAATTGGAGGCCGAGGGAACGATGGCCCACTGGGAGGCTAGAAGGGGTTCGAAGAAGAAGGAGAGAAGGTGGGGGGCTGACGTATCGTTAGAGAGGAGGTGGAAGCGAAGGATTGAACGAAGGAGAGACATTGTGGGGGGGCTAGTGTACGATGAGAGGTACACTAGTCCCCCCTCAATGTAGAGGTAGATGTGAGTGGTCAAAGAGGGTGGTGCCGGTCTAGCGTACCGTTGAGTGCTGGGGGGGCGGATGGACGGCGAATTGCAAGAAGGGGGAGGAGGTTTGGCTGCAGAAGGAGGGGACGAAAGAGAGACATTGGGGGGCTAGTGTACCATGAGAGGTGCACTAGCCCCCCTTCAATGTACAGGTAGATGTGAGGGGTCGTAGAGGGTGGGGCCAGTCTATCATACCATTGAGTGCTGGGGGGGGAGGCCGGATGGCGAATTGCAAGAAGGGGGAGGAGGTCTGGCTGTAGAAGGGGGGGGTGAAGGAGAGACATTGGGGGGGCTAGTGTACCATGAGAGGTGCACTAGCCCCCCTTCAATGTAGAGGTAGATGTGAGGGGTAAAAGAGGGTGGGGCCGGTCAAGCGTACCGTTGAGTGCTGGGTGGGGGGGCAGCCAGACAGCAAATTGCAAGAAGGGGGAGGAGGTCTGGCTGTAGAAGGAGGGGCCGAAGGAGAGAATTAATCCCCCCGATCCACCTATAAATCCTATTTTATTTATATAATTAGGGCTATTGTAAACAAATATTTTAGTAATCGCGTAATCTATCGATTATTCTTACGATTAATCGAGTAATCATATAAAAAAAATTGACAAAATAAAGTTTTGGTTAATCTGGCATAACAGCAGTGTTACTATCGGATATCAATATCAGTCCAATTTTTCATTTTTGAGCTTCCCTAGCAGTTACTTTTTTGTTGTTTAGAAAACTAACCTGTAATAATAACAACTCGTTTTCTAAGTTAATATGATAAAAAGTCATACAAAAATCTAAAATTAATTTCAATTTAATAAAAAGAGGCAGGCTCACAAATACGCTTATTAAAAATATCTATGATTCAGCTTTTAGTTTATGTAGTCAGTCAGTAGATGAACTATCACGTTGCCCCATACATGTCAAGCTTTGAGTTTGAGAATATGGGAAATGTCACCTGAAGTGGTGGTGGGCCATAATTTAACAGTTTGTTCATGTTAAATTATTGGGGAAAAAACTGTTAAATTATGGAAAAATTCTGCTGAAATTCCATAAAAAACAAGAAAGTGTACTGGCAGAAATTACCAGGATATTTCCCTATTTTTTCATGGAAAACTTTGAAATGAAATACTGTTAAATTACGGGAAACTTCTGATGGAAATTCTGTAAAAAACACTGAAAATATCATGGCAGAGAATTAACAGGACATTTTCTGTATTTTTTTTTTTTTTTCAGAATTTCCATCAAAATATTTTCCTTATTTTAACAGTTTTTTTATGTCAAATTTACCAATATTTTGTTAACCCAAAACTGAAATTCTCTCTTTTTACTCTGTTTTTTGTGATGCATTCACAAACTTTTTAAAAAACCTTGGACATTTCCAAATACCATTGAAGTCTGTATTCTATACCATATGTTAATTATAGTGTAAAATATATTACAGTTAATGTATTTAATATATTATTAACATAATTTTGAAACAAAATTAAATTCTAAGTCCACAGGAAATGTAGTTGTAGAACACAAAACACTTAGTTTCAAAGTATCTCATGCAAAGTGATGTAAAAATGAAACCATTCTACAATCAATTTGCAGACTTTATTTTGCAATTTAAGACCATAAATTGACATGTCATCTAGTCTTTATAACTAACATTTACTATTATGTATTAAGAGCTAAACATATTCTTGAGCATGCTAATGTTTATCTTCTGTACATCACAACTAATTTATTGCATTTTACTATACAAATTTTCAATGTATAAATAAAATGTAAAGCAATCTCGACTCTAGTCTTTGAAGTCAAATAAACAGTTTTGTTAAGTTATTACTATAAGATGGAACATAAAAAAATTGCTTTTGAACATGAAAATCATAGTTGTAAACAGGATCAACATACTTCAAAATAAATGCCGAAAGTCAACCATTATTTTTATGAAATACAGGTATAAATATTTTGTTAAAAATCAAATGCTACATAAACCCAGCCGGTAACACTTTACTGAAGGCGGGTGAATAAGACTGACATGACACCGTCATAAACATCTGTCATGGACATGAATAAGTCTTCATAAATATGCATGACTGTTGTCATAAAGCGTCATTCAGTAAATCATGACACTTTTAATACAAAGTTGACATTATTGAAAATGTCTTTGTTTTGACAACTTGACATTAATCTAGACAAAATGATTAATGATTGATTAATAGTATTCAGCAGGTTGTTTTCCAATGTATTAAAATTAAATACGATCGGTACACTTAATGATATTAGCAATTAGGTAATCCATTCAGCAAGCACTTTTACTTTTAATACTTAAGTATTTTTAAAAGCCAGTACTTTTTTACTTTTACTTAAGTACAAATGCTAATGTGGTAGTTTTACTTTTACTTGAGTACATTTTTGTCTGTGTATTTGTACTTTTACTTAAGTACATGTTTTGAGTACTTTCTCCACCACTGCACATACACAAGACTAAAGTTGCGCGCACACACTCACACACTCGTTTTATGTATGTGTGAGAGCGAGACTCTTTTTTTGAATGTGAGAGCGAGACTTTTTTTTAATGTGTGAGAATTGTCACGGAAGAGGCGGGGCATAATTTTTTGATCAACTGCGCATGCGTTGATCCTAAACTAAGCTTCGATTGTTGACTCATTGTATGTTCTATTACTTAGTATATTTGTGCTTTTAAATATATATAGAACTTTAAACTTTCTTGTAACTTAAATGTACTATAGAAATAAATAAATCTGTTTGATTGATTAGAAATAGCAAAATTGCTGTAGTACAATCTGTCCACTGGGTGCCAGCATTACAGGAATTATTAACCGGCGCCAACTAGTGCCACTAGTTTTGAGTGTGCGTGATGTTTTTTTGAGTGTGCGTGATGTTTTTTTGAGTGTGCGTGAGTTTCTTGTAGTGTGTGAGAGACTAAACATAGATTTTGTCCTAAACGGCCCCTCATACATTAAAGACAAAAGTTCAAATCCCTGCTGAGAGTGGAGCTTCTTCAATCAGTGCTCCTCCGCAGCACTGATTGGCTAAGCAATATAACGTGATCCTCTGGAGCAAGTGATGGCAAAGCGGGGCGTCATCACGACTTTACACAAGTGTGTCTTTACCTCCGCGGCAGAGGCTCCGCCAAACCCCTGAGACCGACTCATCGAACCCCCGGGGTTTGATCGAACCCAGGTTAAGAACCACTGCTTTAGAAGGAAACCCAAAACATTTGGTTTTGGAAACAAAACAAATGTTTCCCTAAAAACAATTCCGTCAATTACTGAAGAAATGTCTGTAAGCTTCTGATTTTGAAGACATGAATAAATATGCTTCTGATATATTCTCTCATTAACAATTAGGAAACAGAAATTATTTTGTAATCCTAACCGACCAAGAAAAAAGTTTGGCCTGATGATGTTTTATGTATAATACTTATGCTTCATGTGATGCTGGGTTAAAGTTAGTTATGTCACAACAACTCATGCCAATGCAATTAATACATGTCACCAGCAAAAATGAACCAAATATGTCAACCAATTATCTTGTCAAAGTTTTCTTTCAAAAAACAAATTATGTGTGAATTCTAACTGTCGGCTAGCCTGAGCATGCTAATCACCAGCCTCTCCAATGCCAGCACAAATGAGTAGCTTCCTTTATAATTTGCCAGAACTGGCCAACCAATTTCCAGAACCAATCTGTTAGATCAGTAGCTGGATTCAAGATAGATAAAGCCTCTTGTTACAAGAAAACTATTTTGACCCTACTACCATGCAAGAGTTTTGTCCACTTTAAGTTAGATTAAAATAGTCTTATTACCAGTTATGTCCAAATGATTATTGATAACTGAAAAAAGGACTTGCAAAGATGTTTGATTTTTTTCTCTCACGTCTGTTAACATTTTAACTTTATGCATATCGGAGGACAGTGGTTGACATTTGATAAGTCTGCATCTCTAGAAGTAACTTCAGGAGGATTTTTAAGTATGCTTTGGAACTGATCCCACACATGCAAATGCAGCTTTTGTTGCACATTGTTCATTCAGGATTTACTTCTGCTTCATAGAATCCATTCTTCTTTCTAACTGGGTAACGATCTCTGTGGCACTGCCAGAAAAGAAGTTTAGCAGATGCCAAATTGTTCTCCTTATTTGTGCAAACTGCTCGATTTAACATTCATTAGAGCACAGTGCTTGTTTTCAGAAAACAAGCCTTTATCTGGGCGTTTCTTCAAAAGGATGAGTAATTCTGTGTCGATCTAACGTCATCTTTCTGGAGTGTGTAATAATGTAGAATCGGATCATGCATCAAATAAATTTCCAGGTATCCGGGTACTTTTTTAATAATTGATCAACATTGTATAAAACTGCACATCCATTCTGTAATTTTTTTTCTTGTTTTTTTTCTTTCAGATTTCAAGTGATGATTTGAATGTCAAAATTCCCCCAGGAAAGTCTACATCTTTACAAACAACAGCAGCATGAAATCAAGGACAAATGAGGTTGTTCTCCTCACCCACTCCGAATTATGATAAACTTCTGCTTTTTTGAAAGTCACACCTCTCAAGTCCTCTGTCTAGAACAGCACAATTAGCTCTAAATATAGCTTGGATCACACAGCTGAAGGGTGATATACATCACTCATTATCACCTATCATCGTCACTGCACACCCACACACAGACACAAACAGGCTCTGCTTCTGCATTTCTTTAAAAAATGACACTAAGAACAACAGCTTGTTGACAGTGATGTGTG
Organism: Poecilia reticulata; assembly: GCF_904066995.2. NCBI lineage: Eukaryota > Metazoa > Chordata > Actinopteri > Cyprinodontiformes > Poeciliidae > Poecilia > Poecilia reticulata. The sequence continues at coordinate 30,995,916 of NC_088833.1, forward strand.
GTGTATGCATAGGTAATCTTAATTAAATGCAGTATGGCACCGATCCAAAAGTCAGGAGTGATACACTGAATGTTCAACCATGTGGATGGAAAATTTACTCAAAGTAAGACGTTAAAACAATCTCTCAAGATGTAATTTTTGATGAGTAGAATTCAATCGACAGTGCTGCACGGTGGTGTGGCTGGTTGCACCATTACTCTGCAGAAAGAAGGTCCTGGGTTTGAATCCCGGCCTGAGATTCAAAGCCATGAGTTGGCATGTTTTGATTGTCAATGTTAATTCAATATTACAAAACTTGGCCAACACATACTGAATAGCTTCGTTCATCTCCTCTGCTGCCGTCGCTAAAACTACAGGTAGACTATAACCCTAAAACTGAGCCATTGTTCACAACTTCGCTGGTCGGCCTGGTTGAAATTCTACCAGAGAAATTCACTTTAATGGGAGAAAGACCAGACTGAGCAGTGAAGAGAGATTAGAAACAAGCGGAATTGAATTGGAAGGCAACAACCACACTAATAGTTAACTTCAGCATGTTGTTGCATTAACATGACCAAGTAGAATTCATACCTAAATTCTACTATGAATCTGTGGCAAGACCTAAAGAACAATGTTCACAGATACTCTCATTCAACTGAACTGAAACTGAGCAATGAGAGGAAAACCAATATTTAGTCAATATTGGTTTTCCTCCGCAGGGTGTTTGGGTTCTCCCTTAGAAAGAGAAGCTCTGTCATCCGTGAGGGACTCAGAGTAGAATCGCTTCTCCTCCACGTCGAGAGGAGCCAGTTGAAGTGGCTCAGGCATCTGGTCAGGATGCCTCCTGGATGCCTCCCTGGTGAAGTGTTCCAGGCACGTCCCACCAGGAGAAGGCCCTGGAGGGACTATGTTTCTCAGCTGGCCCGGGAACGCCTTGGGGTTCCCCCAGAGGAGCTGGAACAAGTGGCTGTGAAGAGGGAAGTCTGGGCCTCCTTACTTAGGCTGCTGACCCCACAACCCGACCCCGGATAAATGTTAGAAGATGAATGAATGAATGGATGGATGGCTGGATAAATAAATGCACACCCATACATACACTCACATGGATGATACACACAGCACAATGGAATACAGACAGTAATGTTAGCTTCCTTGGTTAGCTAGCTAGTTTCAAGAAACATGCTTTCTTTTCTCCCCCCGCCCCTTCTCCCTGTCTCCCCACCCACGCACACACACACACTGGATGCTGACATTGTTCCAACATTGCTGTTGTAAAATTGCTGTTATTTCGTTTTAAAAATGTTCTACAAATTGTCACAAATGTTCTACAATTTGTTCTAAAAATCCTGAAAAAAGTGAAAAATGAAAATACCTCAAACATGAAATAATTCTTGTGTGAAATAAAACAGCGGAAAGTATCATACTAAACATTTTGAATCAAAATGACAAAAGTAGCATAAAAACATATTGATTCAAACACGGGTCCAAAAAGACCCACTCATGGAAGAGTGTATAGTCAATAAGTCATGCAACAGAGGGTCAATAAAAAAATGATTAACAGAACTTTAAAGAATGGCAAGGAGCCAGAGGAAAACAAAAACAGGAATCAAGGGAAAAAGTACAGCAGGAACTTGACGGCGAAATAACCTTTGCAGACCTATCCAAAGCAGAGCTACTCTTAACCAGAAGCTGCCCCGCTTGGCTGGGTGAGGTGGATGATGACCTTCACCATCTGGACCTGCCACAAACAGGAACACACTCTATGCAAACCAGTCACTTCATTACCCTGTTTCACATGGGCTGTGTATGTAGGCCCAACCAAAAACATGGCGATGCAGAACTCACTGTTAAGATACAGAGTAAGGTATGACATCACATATATTGTCATAATGTGTAAATATTTACGCATATTTACACACCCTGCCATGCGGACAGTGTGTTTGTCCCATATCTAACATTTTGGAGTCCAAAATCTACTTGGCAACTGTTCAAAGTGTGTGCATGGGTGTGTTTGTCTACTTGGCACAGATCTGTACCAGCCTCAGAGAACAGATGGTCCGCCAGCAGGTAATAATGACCCAAGACAAACTTTCACGTTTTATTATGTCTTTGTGAGGGCATACATTCACAGTATCGCTTCCATCACGAGAGGGAAGGAAACATAAAAAGAAAGAGAATCACAAATATAGTCCAAAAGTCTGTTTAGAGAAAGTTCTGAAGTGGGTCACAGGACCTACAAGTTTTGAAATCCTGATAAGTACTCCTCTTAAAGTTTTGATCAAGGTCACATAAATGTTTTTTAACCAAACATATTATTGAGGTTTAGTTTTTCTTCTTACGTTTTCATTTCTTCTTACACTGTTACACTGTATTTAAATGATTCAGCAATACTTGAAAACTTCATGATTTTGGGTGATTGTTTTCTGAAACGACTTGGTCAAACTACTGGCTCTATCTACAGCCTCAGGTTTAGTGTCCTGCATGAGTCGCATCCTTCATGTTTTATTAGAAGTATGAGGCCTTAAAAATTCTGATATGAGAATCATTTTGATTTACAGACTGCTGGTCCATTGCTAGAAAACAAGTCCATCAAATGTATCTGCTAAACCAAAGACTTCAGTAGCTTAATGAATGGCTTGTAAATATGGATAAGTTTGACCATAATGTCACAAATGTTCACAACTAGGCTACACAAAGTAAACTAGTTTCACTGCCATTTTGACAGTCTGATTTGTTTAATAAACAAATCAGACTAAATAAGAGTAGATTTTTTTTAAGTATTTCAGTACAAAATGTGATATTCCTTAAAATCATTCCTATGACGATAGCAAAGAAAGACATACAAGAAGAAGGATCCAAATAAGCACAGCAGACTCAACGTTTATTGAAAACTAAGATACTAATGCAATCATTATTTTCTCACTAGATTTCTGTTTATACTACCTTGGCACCCAGATGAGAAAAGCTGCCATCTTTAACTGAAAATTCTTACAATTCTTACAATTATATTTTTCTTAGAAGCCAGATAAAATTGTTGATTGCCAAGGACACAGAGGGAAATTGTGGAGGGTGAGCTGGAAATTGGTAATGGCAAGGCGGAGAGACAAAAAAATTTAGAGACTCTGATGGCTCAACATCAAAATCTCAGATAGGCCTGAGGCAATGAGTAATTTAGATATGAACGCTGAGTTCCAAGTATTAAAGGCAGAATGATGCATAAACATGGCAGGCAGAGTGCCCTTCCTGCAGGGCCTGTTAGTTGCCATTGGCAGGGCAGTGAGCGATGTTCTAACATTGTGGGCAACGGCTCAATAAAAAAGGTCGGAGTAATGGAAAGCGACAAAAGGATAACATTAAAAACTAGCAATGAATGGAGGGAAACTACCACTGGGTGTGTGTGTATAGTTTTGTGTGTTCTGTGTATCTCTGTCAGATTGAGATCTAGAGACTGAGCGTCTAGAGCAGTGACTCTCAACTGCAGTTTGCAGTCAGTCCAGATACTGATCCTGGAAAACACGATGGATATTGATCCCTTCCACATTTTCCAGGTCTGAGAAACCACCACTCTGTGACTTTGGTTTGGCTTGAACGAGCTAAAGATGTGACAACGATCTGTTGATGGGCTGGTAATGTGTCAGACAGCTGAACACATCAGTGAAAATTACTTTTAGAAAAAAAGAAGTCTGCTAAGTTTGGGTAAACATGCATGCTCCAAGTTCACCAGAAAAAGTGGACAATGAAAACAAAAAGAGTGATTGGGCAGAAGAGTCAAAGGATCTATCAGCCTATGTACTGTATGTGCTCTAACTCTAAATGCTGTCCAGTTGACAAATGACTGTTGTCAACATTAGAGCTGCCTATAATGCCTCTTTTCCACCGGCTCTACTTCAGCAGCTCGGCTCGGCTCTATTTCGGAGTGACCGCTTTTCTACAGCCCGACTCGGCTCTGTAACAGGGGGCCGCCTCCTGGCGGTGGGGGGGTATAGCGCCCCGCCTCCAGGCGCCATGTGCTGTGCTTCATCACTATGCGACCTAACAGGAGTTGTTTTTCTGATACAAAAGAGAGCTGAGCTATTTCTTTAATAGCCTGATTGTGATTTTTCTGAGACTTAAAGAAAATGCGACGTGGTAGAAATAAGTGACTTTACTTTATAACATTTTTTTTTTCCCCAGGAAAATGCACTGGAATGAAAAAGACAGGTTACGTCTTACAGACGTGAAGGATTTCTACACATCAGGAGTGTCAACAGGTGTGGAGGGCAAAACACAAACAGTCAGGTAAAGAAACTAACTAGAGCAGGAAACAAGGTTCAAACAGGATAAACATTCATGGAAACATTTGTCAATGTCACAATTGTAAATATGAGTGTCCTAATTTGTTCATTATCAAAAAAAAAATCCTGCTAGCCTTTTTCACTTGTCATTTCTATACATACCAGTCTTTCAGCCAATTTGTCCATTTTAGATAACATTTGACCTTCAACCATATATTTAGATATTTGATTACACATTTACACTGATTACATGTATTTGATTGGAGCTGTGTCGGTGTGACCCATGTCCCAGGCTGGAAACATTGGCATCTGCAGTCAGTTTGTAGAGCCAGGGGGCAGTTGGCCGCTGACGAGTCGGTTCTGTCTGGTGATACATTGGCTGCAACACACTAATCTTGGGCTGGATTCTGTTTCTGTGGCCATCTGGACTGTTGGTCCTCGTAGTTTTTTTTTTGTTTTTTTTTCACTTTCTTCTCTTCATCTCCATCTGCCTCAATGACTTAACCCACAGACTGACTGACTGTGTTCAGCTGACTGATCATTTCGGCCCAACTGAGAGAATGACTAACTACGTGTTTTTATCTGTCTGTTTAAATCACTGGCTATAAATCTATCTTGTTGATTTTTATGTTTTTACAGAACCAACCTTTAATAGAAAGCAAATTAATTGAGATGGTGGTGTCCATCGTAATACTGCAATCTCTGGGGGTATTTTTGTTGCAGTATTTTCTCATCAATCTATTCACCAATTCAGTTTAATGGGGAAAGAGATTAAAAAAATCTGAAAACAAATCAAATATGTCACGTTTTTCTTATCTTTGGGTGTTGTTCATCAGTGGTTGCATGGAGAGGTAAGAATTTTGAAACAGGGATGGGGCTTTGTCTATAGTGAAGAGGTATTCTGAGGTAAACATGTAGGTGAGCTCCTGATATACTGGTCCAATGAAAATTTCAGCCTTCGCCTCTCGCTGTAAGACAGATATAATTAGGGCCTTTTTCCCAAGTCCAGGTCAAGTCAACACCAAATCAAAAGCCAAAGATATTGTGAAGATGCTGCTGAAGCTGGTAAGGCAGTGAAACATGCCCTGAAGTTGATGTAACATGATGCTGCCCCTCGACAAATTTATAAACTGCTGTCAATTGATTAAAAAAAGGTAATTATATTGATCGCACTCTTGTACTGTGATTAATCATGATTAATCACTATGCCTGCCTTTGTAAGCTTGAAATATAACTAGGAACACTGTTGTGCAAGGCCATCATTGTGCTCTCCAACCAATTAAAATTCAAACTGTTATGTGATTTTTTTTTTTTGTTTTTGTAGCAAAAAACAGGTAGCACAGTCTCCCAGTACTCAGAAGCAGCAAAGGAAAACTTACTCCTCTGCAAATGCATACAAGTAGTAGAAAGCAAGTTCAGAGGACAACTGATGCATGAGATCTATTTTACTTTCTAGTTCTTTCTGCTGCTGCCCTGGACAACTGTCAATTAGGCCCATATCAAAAACCACTACTGCATGCACTTTAAAAAAAAATGTTTTCTTGTTTTAAACCAAACATGTCTGAAGATTCTCAATTTTCCGGGTTTTTATATTCAGGAAAGTTTAAAGGAAGTTGTTTTGTTTTAAACGCTAATCTAGAAATTTCCTTCTCCATTCATTTTCTGTGGAACTTGTGCGAAGAGGTGACAGCCTCTTGTCCTCATCCAGCTGAGTGACCTAAAAGTGATTAATGAGATATTTTGAGCTCATACACGTAGATGTGCACATGTGGGCTAGTAAAAGTTGAAATGTTCCATTTTTGTTGCTGGAAACTTTCACCTTTTGCTGTCGCTCATCTCTCCCCGTGTGTCGACCCATAATGCCCTGCTGTGAACTAAGTACCCTCCGCAGGAGAAATGCTTTTATGTCAAAATAATAGTTAAATTAATCAGTATTATGTGATATTAACGCATTAAAATTTTCAGCTTGATCGCTTCTGTTAACACGTTAATGTTTGACAGCCCTACAACTAAACAAAACTAAATTAAAAATAAATTAAATACATACATAAAATATTTTTTTTTTAAACTGAAGGAAAAAATCTACACAAGTTAATGAAAATTGTGTATCATCTCTTGTCACCATTTTCTCAACAGTTAATCACAAATGGTTTCTACTTCTAAGCTTCCAAACACAACATCTGTCTGGGATTTTTTCACTTATAGGTCCAAATGGTTAGAGTGCAGCTCCAGTTGAAAGTGTTTCGTGATGCATTTATGTTTTAGCTCAATTTAGAACCGTTTATTTATTTAGAACCATTTATTTGGTAAAAAACAAAACAACTGTTCACCACAGAGAAGGTAAAAATCTTGTTGCTGAACAGCAGCAGCTACCATCAAAACTCCCTACACATCAACTTAATTATAGTAATACAGAAATGTCCTCAACATCACTTTGACCTATTTTTTTTCTTAGAGATTTTTGTGGCTCTGGTGGCCTTTATTTATTAGTAGCTGAACAGGAAGAAGGGCAGAGAGAGATAGAAGACATGCAGTAAATGGCCTGAGGTTGGGAATCGAACCGGGTGCTGCGCCTGCTCCCACACTGAGCTGAGGCGCCCCGCTTTCACCCATTTTCAACCAGGTGAAATGTTAACCTGGTTTCAGTGCAGGCTGCCCTTTCCTGTATTTCATTAACTTTGCCTGCATTCTAACAATGCTGAGACGGACCACTGAGGGAGGGGGCTCGGAACAGAATTATCACAGTCATGAAAAAGAAGATTTCTCTGTTCACTGTGGTGTCATTAATTTTCTTCGGCCTTAATTAACTGTGGCAAACCTGTAATTTATATATACTGGACCCCTGGAGGGATGGGAGACGAGGAAAGGAAAGGACATTCATGGCTGGGCAGAGAAATGAGTGGCGACAGGAACATGGAAAGGGTGGAGAGTTTGTGCTGTGTGTTAGTAGTTAACAGCATGCCACAGCCCATTTGACCAAGGACTTCTTTCACTGGAAATTTCATTATGAAATAATCAACCCATTTCAATGTAATAAATGTGGCCTGGACCCTGGACTCCATGATTAATCACCGAATTTAGACAGCAAAATACACACAGGGCTGAGATTGTAGAGCAGGGGTTGGGTTAAATAACTCCACATCCTTCGTCTGGTGTTTTAGTATCACACTGTAATTCACAACTCAGTTTTGTTGATAATATATCTAAGTCCATGCCTTCAGCGCTGAAAATATGCAAGCATTTTTAAGACTGACACCCAAGTTGCTTTATTTAAAATAGGTATTTGTCACACATTTATTTTCAAAATGTAGCTCTTTACTTTATGGAACATTGTTTATTATGGATGGATGTGAACACTGTTGGGCTGCACAGTGGTGCAGTTGGTAGAGCTGTTGCCTTGCAGTAAGAAGGTTCTGGGTTTGATTCCCGGTCTTTCTGCATGGAGTTTGCATGTTCTCCCTGTGCATGGTGAGTTTTCTCTGAGTACTCCGATTTCCTCCCACACTCCAAAAACATGACTGTCAGGTTAATTGGTCTGTCTAAAGTGCCCCTAGGTGTGAGTGTGTGTGTGCATGGTTGTTTGTCCTGTGTGTCTCTGTGTTGCCCTGTGACAGACTGGCGACCTGTCCAGGGTGACCCCGCCTCTCGCCCAGAACCTTAGCTGGAGATGGGCACCAGCAACCCTCCCGACCCCCACCAAGGGACAAAAGGGTGTAAAGAAAATGGATGGATGGATGGTGAGCACTGTTGAATAAAATCCTGTAATCCTTTGCTGCTTGCAAATTTCTTTCTTCGTCTTTCTTTGTCTTCCTGATCATTAAATTGATTGTCAGAGGATCTTCATATGTTTTACATTTAAATTATAGCCTGAAAATAAATGCACGATTTGGAGGTGTGTCTATGTGTGTGTACAACTGAGACCCAGGGCACACCTCTTAGTGGATGGAGCCTGATCTTAGCCTGATCTTGGCATTAAGTTTTTGGATGGTTGGTGAGTTTATATTATTTCCAACCAGAGCATTAGTAAAATGGGACACACCAAGGAACTGTCTAGCCAAGAGCATTACAATAAATGATTTGGCACAATGCTGGCTTGATGATGAAGTTGTAGCCTCGTCATAAAACCAGCGTGACTGTTCCTTTTCTAACTCTACAGTGGTTCTTATGGTTATTATTACATAAGAAAACAGATGCTGTAAGTCAACAAACCTAGATCTACTACCACCTACATGTGCTACCATCATCGTAATTAAAGTCCATGACCTGATGAAGTTTCTGTATACTTAACACTCAGTCAGACAGCAATTGACTTATTCTTAATAAGAAGTTCTTATTTCTGTCAAAACAAATGTTTCCTGGAAAGTCAGTAATGTTCCTTAGATAACATTTGCTTTGCTAATTGTACATGATGCTCTGCATCTCATTATAATATCTCTACATAAACCTGAATTGAACGCAAAAGTTTTGTACTGAATTAGTTGGGCTAAAATCCATAACTGAATATAAATTGGACTTGTTCTGTCTGATATAAGTAAAGTGAAATAAATTAAATTCAACTAGGTTACAATACAAAAATCATTTTTAATGTCTGATTTGCTATATTCTCATGTTTATCTTCTTTTTTACATGCATTTGCATTAATGTTCTATGTCAACATTATGTGGTTACCGTATTTTCCGCACTATAAGGCGCACCTAATTTCCTTCAATTTCCTCAAAAGCCGACAGTGCGCCTTATAATCCGGTGTGCCTTATATATGGACCAATATTGAGTCACAACAGGTCTAGCAACTACAGTAAGCAGCCCCCGAGGATGGGGGGCGGGGAAGAGAGACAGAGACTGCGGCGGCAGCGTGTTGGTTGGTCTGTGTTACCCAGAAAGCAGTTGGGCACAATATCACAACACCAACACCGTGAGTGACACAATGACTGGGGCAGCCTAGTATATAAAGTACTCTGGGACCACTTCTTTATTATTACACATCCACATTTGTACAGGAAGGGGGGCAACCCTAACTGTAGCGTCTTTTTTATGCACTTTATAGTCCGGTGCACCTTATAGTGCGGAAAATACGGTAACCGTTTCCAATAAATATATCTGTATAATAACAACAACACATTTATGTACAGGTAAACCGTAATAACTGATGAGCTGGATTCTGTGAAGAGTATCCTAACAGACGTTAAAACTACTGTTTGTTGAAAATGTAAATTAAATGCTAATGGGTTGCCGTTAGCATAGGTATCTGGATTGTAATAATACCCTGCTTGATGTATATACTGCAAAGTTTAAGCATAGCATATATTTTTTATTTTTTGAAGAATCACAGTCATAAAATAAGGATCTGAGAAAATAACAATCCATTTCATTTTTATGAGATAACTGAAGAACTGTGAGGATGGATTTGGATTTTAGCTTTACGTTTCATGTTGCATTGTGTTTTTTGGTAAATAAAATGTCTCTAATTAATTAACACAGGAATGACAAACAATTATCTCTAGAGGAAAATTACTTTTCTTTTTAATTATCTGGCAGTTAGGTTATTAACAGATTAATTCATGTATACATGTCACTGATCATAAGCTGTATTCACTCTGAGCGGCGATCATTTGGACATCAACGCTGCATATCTCTGGCATGTTAATGTGCTGTTGTATGAGCAACGCTGTCTGAACAACACTAAGACAACTTCAAAATTATCTGCTAAAAAGGTCACATTATTCTATATTTACACATACTTTTTGCAGCCTGCTGTCATCTCTGTGTATTGTAATTATGATCACTGTGACCTTATAGCAACACTTCCTGTTTACAATGTCCCATCTTCCCCAAGGTTTGGTTTATGACAGATGAGCATGAGAAATACCTTTAGCACTTAATCTCTGCCTTTTTATCGTAGCAGCAGAAATCCACTGAGAGCCATTGATTGGATAGTTCACAATTCATCTTTGTGGTAATTGGAGCAAACACTGTTTAATGCCAGAGAGGTCCAATAATTGGCAGCAGAGAAAGCTGCTCTTTGCAGAATACCTCAGAAGAACAGGAAGATTCATAAAGGCGGCGGAGTATTGATCTGGGAGACACAACGATGCTATATAAGGGTACGATCACCCACACAGAATTAAATACATAATGAAAAAGATGAAGTGAGAGTTAGAATGTTCCTTAGAAAGAAATGATTCAACAATAAATAAAAAGTGGACACTATTGGACATCTCCCTTTCTGATCGCAGGTGTTGGATCAATGTCCTAACTGCTCTTTGACTGATGGGGTTTCTAACACCTCAGTGTTCAGAATTACATTACGCAAACTATTTCAAACCTCTTCAGCAACACATACTTATGCAGCACATACTTTTCCTTCTCTCCATCCATCTGTTCATCCATTCACCAATTCATCCAGGTATCAGCCTAAAGAATGAATCAGCCAATCAGAAGCAGCTGTGGTCTTTTGCAGCTGTTTAAAGAATATTCTTCAAACAAAAAACTGAAGATGAAACCAGGAAACAGAACGTCCACATAGACTTCTGGAAGACACAAGGGAGGCGTAGAAGAATAAAGGCTGGACGCAGCAAGTACTAACACAATTTGAAAAGTTTAAATACTGAGGAAGAGGTGGAAGTGAAAACGAGACCAGAAGAGCTAATCACAGGTGATGCAGCTGGTGAAGGAGAGCAAAATGGCAGGCATGGAGAAAGGAGAAGAATACACAAAGGAAAGAGAATGAAAAGGCAGAAAGAAACCTGAATCTGATATACAAAGTACAAACTACGAAAATAAATTAACTCAAGGACTAAACTAAGACAGGAAGACAACGATCAAAACAGAATATACATGAAATGAAGGTCCAACCAACGGATCATAACATTTTTATCATAAGCTGAAGAAACAGCATAATTAACAGCTGTGTTCCTTTTTTCATTTGCAGGCGCTCAGAGAATTAATTTTACTGAAGATGTGCAGTTTAAAAAACGAGTTGACAATGAGACTGAAACTCCACAGAGGGAATAAAAAATACATTTACATATAGCAGAGCATTCTTGTGTTAGTTCCTCACCCTAAAAAGAAACTATAGCTTTAATCGCCTGCTTGCCATACTTTATTATTCACTGATTACTAAGAATATTTAGTACACCAGAGACTCAGCTTCCCTTTTAGAGTCCAACAAGGTCTAATAGATGGTTCATTACTTTAATGATAATTTGTTCAAATAGAAGAAGACGGCATCCTTCCCTCTCAAAGCCATAATTTACTAAATTGAATTAAAATCTCTCTTTGGGGCATTTAGGTTGTTAGGGAAACTAAGGACTTGAATAGGAAGCCTAAGAGGCACAAGCTAATCTAAGGTCAGCCCTTCAAGCGCTCATGGCCTAATGAGAATATGACTAACAAACAGTGCTTGACAAAAATATTCATCCTTTCTTTTGAAATGCATTTAGATGCAGTCAAAAGTTTTCATACACTGATTATGCCCTTGAATGCCATCTGCTTTACGGGTTTATATATATATATATATATATATATATATATATATATATATATATATATATATATTTATTTATTTATTTATTTATATTTATATATATATAATTTTTTTTTCTCTCTAACCCACAGAGGTTCTAAATTATACATACAATCTCAAATGTACACATGCATCCTGATGAACATCAGGTTGGAGGATCTGGACCTGACCGTACTGAACTGAGGATGATCAACACTGTAACACACATAAAGCCAACTCTTCCTCTTATCTAGTCATGATAAATATTTAAGCAACATTTAGTCTAGAGCTACATTCACTCCTGGCAGATCTACTCACAAAGGTTTATTCATATACTCACACACCAGTTCATAACTTGGGGTGAAATGTCTTGCCCAAGGGCACACTGACTAGAGGTAGGGAGAAAACTGAGTTAAACCCAAAACTTCCCAACTGAAAATTACAAATTCCTTTCAGTGGACCACAGTCACTGCACTGCATAATGATAGGCTATTAATAATACATCTAACGTATGACCTTCCATGTTGAATAAAAATAGGATTTGAGCCACATGTATGTCTGTACCACAACACATTTTACTGGTAATTCAGTTTTCATTACCGTTCGTTGGTACAAGTTTACCAAAAACAAAAAAATCTATTCAAATAAGAAACTGGATTCTCCTTTACTACAATACAGAATCTATTTAAAATGTCCCAAAACTGTTTGAAATTTATAAATACTAAAATAAATCTGTTGTTTGGTGGCCTCCATTTTGTAACATAAGATACATTCTGATTTTGCCAAACAGTGAAAGCTGGGCCAGAGTGTGCAAGAGCGCGACAATGTGACTGATGTCATCGTTTTCAAAATGTCACACTTTGCATCTACACAGACACACATCTCCAAAAGGTTTCACTTGGAGCCCCTTGTGAAAACTACATTTTTGTCCAGCCAAAAGGTTGTTGTGATGTAAAGCATCTGGTTGTTGTGATGTGTGAGCAGCTGCATTTTACGGTCTTGGCGTTGTCGTGTAAACAGGGAATTAGACGTTTTAAGCACCTGTCCATTTCAGAGTACAGTCACATGAAGAGCTTTTAGTTCTTCTGATGATAGTATTTAAAACGTCTTGAAATCCCAATTCACATGTTCGCCTAGATTCCTTTTCTTTTTAGCAATTGGACTTCAGTGGACACTTCAGTTCCTGTTTTTCAAGCTATCTTAGCTGCACTCCGTACAACATCCTCAGCCGTTTCATCACCATGCCATGGAAGAAATAACCAAGAGTCCATTTAACGTCATCTGCACAGGCAACGCTATTCTGTTATGTAGAAGCGAGAAACGTCTTGACAGGGAAAAAGCTCTTTAAAGTCTGTGTTTTCCGGCCCCTTCACATCTCAGAGTGAATCTACAGGGGGGTTGTTCTAGTGCACAACAGAGCACTGGCAGTCTGAAATAACATGCTCTGGCTTGTGTTTATGAAAACAAACTTCCTCCACTCAAAAGGAAATAAAACAAGTGCTGAAGCTAAAATAGCTCAGGATCACTATGAAACAACTTCTGTGATCAACAGGTGATACTTCTCCAATATGTACCCTTTGCACACAGAAGACAAGAAAACAGTTATTTTACTAACAACGCTGTTCGTGTCAAGCTTTTCACTAAAGCTGCTGTCACACTAATCCTTCTACAGTCATAAACATAAAGTGTATCTAACAACATCTGTTAAGCTTGAAGAAATTGAACATGTTTTCGACTCAAAATGTCTTTGAAATTGAAATGTGTGTCCTGTTTCTGCTTTATTAGCTGTGTATTGGGCTGAAGGGTGTAAAATGTACAGTGGGCCACATTGTCAGAAAACAGGAAGTTATTTACCTTGATGCCACAAATTTTTCCATTTATATTATTTTTTCTAGATATCTTAGGTTGAAAGATCAAAGCTCTATATATATTTAATTAGTGTCCCACAAGTGATGACATATACTCAGCTGAATTAATCACAAAAAAATGCAATGTTAGAAGCCAAAAGTCATTTGACATTTACAAGGTGAGCAAATCTATGAAAACAACACCTGCAGTGGTTACTATCAGATTAAATCACACACTTTTGGATATTTTCTAGAACATCTGTGTAACTGAGTTAAACTTTAATTTTACATTTACATTGCTTTATTCTTGTTTCACTCCCCTTTCAATGTCTGCAATATATGTGTGAATCCCATCTCTGTTCTCTCTGCAAGTCTCAGAAAGATCTTGCAGTCACATAAAAATATATCGGATGAAAATTTCCATAATCTCAATATGCTGCATGATTATTTCTGCAAGGCACAAAATAATTGTATTTTATTTTTCAATTTAACCATAGTCATTTTATAAAAAGTCTGTTTAGTAGTAACAACTGATTTGAACAACATAGCATTTAGCATTTTACTTCAAAAAAATCTTCCATTAAAAGATGCCCTGTATAATTTGGCGGGCTACACTCCATTCGGTCAATATTTGGACACCCATCTCCATCCAGCTGGTTTGATGTCCTGTCATTACGTTAGTAAGCATAACGGCCATAGTTAGGGCTAGGACATTAACGGGTAATTTTGAGAAATTAATTATATAGATGTTAAGGCATTCCATTTGAAGCCTTTGCATTTATGTTTCTAGTACGCCCATAAATCTGACGCACAAGTAGCATCCATGCACAGCGATGGATGACAAAACCACTTCTCTTGACCCACTGGGCATTAATTTTTGCTTCAAAAACAACCTGATTGGACACTGGAAAAAATTGTTTTTGTGTTCAAGTTGTTCTAAAAGGAGTTAGCCTATCAGTCAACCTATTTGAGCCTAAAATAGCATCTCAGTGCTAACCATGACATCCCCAATGCTAATGTTTGCAACCACAGTCCACATTTCTAAAGAAAATGACCAGGAGTTCCTGAATCTTTGGAAAGCTGAACAGATAGAACAGAACTACATAACAGATTGAAAACATTAAATATATTTGTTGTTAAGTTCAATTTTTTTTCAATAATTTATCAGCAAAATAGGTATTTGAATTTAATATATTGGTTATAAAAATGCGATTAATTACAGACCCCACAATTACCTTGATTAAAACATTATCAAGGTAATTGATAATGGTAGTCCCACCACTAGTGTTAACCAAGCTTTAGCTCAGAAGCCCAAATTCACACCTCTCCCTGCCCTTTAACAGCAGCCCTCCCTTTCACCCATCTCCACCTCTGCGGCCCCCATTTCCCTTTGAGATCATGTCCACGTGTAAGCGAGTATGGAGAGTAGAGAATGTAGGATTTTGAAGTTTTCCAGCAGCTAGATAAAGCCCTCTCTCTCTTTTCACAGCCACTGATGGCATTGGTTCCATGTGGCTGTATTTCTCCCTTAGACAATTTGTGGCATAACAATGTCCATAATGAAATGAAGGCTGTTCAATAATGCAGGGGGACTGTTGCTGGGTTAAATATAGGTCACTAATTGTACATGTATCGAACCTTGGGCATGAATAAGGCATAAACAAATGAGCTGGTGTATGTTTAATATGGCTACACTGGGACTGTTTCTGTGATAAATGGGCTTTGAATAATGCATGCACGTACAACAGAAGGGCAACAACCTTCAGGTTTACCATCTGGTGTCCCGCTATATATACTGATCTGAGAATACATGAGAAATATGGCTTTCCCCTGATTCAGATGGTTTGTAAACTGTTAATGAACATATTAGAAACGATCATCCATATTCATAGTCGACTGGAGCATTGTACTGGATAGTGTGTGCTTATATTATTCAGATTCCTAATTATTTTTCAATGCTGTGGAGAAAAGCATTGCAAAATATGTGGCACATTGGTCCAATAACCGGGAGAACGTTACCATATTTATACATTTTCATCAAAGACAACTTGGACTTTGGGCTGTTATTGAGAAATAGTATGTGTAGCATTTTAATCAGAAGTCAGTTAATATTTCAACTATTCAGCAAGTGCAGTGAATATTGTGTTACTTATGTTATTTCAGTTAAAGCCTTTTGGAAAGTCAGGGCAATGTGCATTGTTACATTTTACCACACATTGAGTTTTACATGTAGGCCAGATAGTTGAGTGTTGGTCTTATCTGACCAAAGCAGATTCTTCCAAGTTTTTTCTGTGTCCTCTACATAACTCATGACTATGTGTATCCTTTCCAAAGGTAAGATCCTTTAACATATAGCTTCATAATATTTCCCTTAAAATAAAAACGTTCTACTTTATTTGTTATTGATTATCAGTACGGTGCATTAATTGTTGGCTCCATCCTGGGAATTATTTTGTGCCTTGCAGGAATAATCATGCAGCATATTGAGTTTAATTCAGTTATTCAGAATCATTATGCTTACCATATTATAATTTTAAAAATTCATGCACTGTGTGGGATAAATGTTAACGTTAATCGTTAGTTTAATTAAAAGCTGAAATAATTTGACTAAAATATGATCTCTGCCAGCAGAAATAGAAAAGAAATGAGAAAACAGATAAGTCATACTGCAAAAATGTGATTTAAAATTCCATATTAAGAATTATATTTTGTTATTTGTCTGCTTTAAGTAAAAAAAATGTCAATCATTTGTCCAGATATTACTACTTAAATAAAAGTAATGATTATTTTATTTTATTTTTTTATGGAATTTATCATTTTACAAGAAGTTATTATAGTTTTATAATCAGCACAGTGCATGTTTATATGGCTGAAGTTTGTTTACATTTCACAGTTCGGTTCCTGAATTTTCTCTACTATAAATGGCCAAATCATAAACATCCTCTGCAGAGATTGACATGTGTACTCAGGCATCCACAAAGGCTTTAAAACACAAATAAAAGTTAAAGAGTCTTGAGCCCAGTGTGTCCACGTCAACAGGAAGTGGTAAATGTGCCCTGTGTTGGATCATCGCTTTCAAGAACTGGTTGGCAAAACATTTTCCCCTTTAGGTTCAGTGGGACCAAACATCAATGACCTGCTTTGTTCAAAGCAAACTGAGGCCTTTACTGACTTGCTGACTGCTACAGATTTTTCAAACATGCACACACAGCACTTTACTTCATTTAATAAGGTTTTAGCTGGAACAAGCATCTATAATCATTATGCTGATTTTTAAGTAGGCATTGTGCTTCAGCCATTCATGGATTGCCTTATGCTGGCTCAGTCAAACCTTCCTTAAAACTAAACAGCATGTGGTATTAAGGATCTTGTATGTTTAGTTGTGTATGAAAAGGCTCTGAAAATACAGTATATGAAGAGAAAACAGTGACTTTAGGGGTGGACTAGTACAAGTGTTACTCCTGAATAGACACCATCACTACTCACCGCTGTCAGTCAGAAGATGGTACAAGGACGTGCCTTTCTTTACTTTTGTTAAGTAGACAAAGATACTGTTGTAAAGTGCTTCACACCCAGGCAAATTAAGATAGACAGGTCATCATGGCACATAGGATGTTTATAACCAGACGTTAACTGGGGTTTTCACATATGTTTGACAAGAGGGGACAGGGGGAATATGGAAAGCTAAAAATGTCAATCTTTGCTTGGTAATTTATCCCTGTAAGAGGACAAACAAGAAGCAATGTAATAAGCTAAAAGAAACTGAGCTAGTGTATAGTCCATTTCTGGGTATTTTTCTGGTAATATTTCAAGTCATTTTTGTTGTGTTGACTCTTTAATTTACAGTTGATCTGCAGTGATAACTGAAGATTATTAGTGGTTTTGTGCCGCTGGTGTACATTGAAAGTCTGGGTAATCTGCTTGGTCTGTGTCAGGAGCAGTCAATACAGAGATGTCAGTAGGATGGCTGTGTGGTTGTGCTGCCAGTTAAACACAGATCTGCTAAAAACTACAAAACACAATTTTTGCTTCAGTTGGAGCAGAAAAAGATACTTCAACTCAGAACTGAGTTTAAACTTTTTTGGTTATTGAGGCTATCACCTCAATATGAAACTGATGGGAGGAAATGGCTTTTCTACCTGTGCATACATCAAGAAAAAATTGTATCAGTTTGCTTTCCTCCAAGGGGGAAGAAGCCACTGAAAAAAAATCACCTGGATAGAACAAAGTTTTGTTTTGTTCAAACCAGGTCATAGCAGACATGTAAGCCTTTACATGACTATGCTACAGCCAAGGAAGACTTAATAAAAGACACAAAAATGAGAGTAGAGGAAAACTTTGAGTTACAAGAACAAAAAACGTCACAAGAACATTTAAAGGGCCAGTACTACTGTATGTAAAATTGACATTTTTGAGCTTTGCATCAGGTTATAATGTTATTCCCTCATCAAAAACATACCTGGATTGTTGCCTTGATACTTCCATGCACATTTGAGAAATGCCTTAATCCCCATGGCAACCATCCAGCTGTGCAAAATGCCTGGGTGGACCTAGCACCAATTCAACACTCAACTCTTCCTTTGGGCTGCAGTTTCCAAACTTTGGAGCTTCCACCTCACCCCCCCAAGACGCCACCACAGCTCCTTCAGACTAGCCATCAGCAATTAGCAAACATCTATTTGATGAGCTACTTCGCAGTGAAACGTTGGTAAAAACATAAAACACTATTAAAGGGCTAATGGAGGATAGATGTTACAATGACTTCAGAAAGAGAAGGAGTTTTTAAAGAGCCAGAGACCCAATTTCAAGACTTTAAATTGCAACATCAAATTTATTCTAAGTTATATTTGATATCTATAACATTTTTTTATAACAACTGATAGTAACAGTTACTTGAGTGTGCTATAAAATGTCCCTATATGGCTGGATAATACATAATACTGCCCCTCTAGTCAAAAGAGAACGATAACAAGGAGAGAAGTGTGGGAAAGATGAGAGGAAGAAGAGAAGATCAGAGCAAAGAACAGGGAGGTAAAAGTTTATGACTGGAGCATAAAACCATGTTAGAGATTCTGATGTGTGGATAGTGGAACAGAACCATGTTGTGCAATGAAAAAAAAATTGCTCAGAGTTTAGATGAACAAACTTTCAAAGACAAAATCAAACAGAACCAACAAAAAAGCCATTTGTTTTGTAGAGTAATATATTTCAAATCTCTTCTCAGTCCTTTTACTTACTGATATTCTTTAATTTTTGCAGTTGACCTAAATTTTAACATCCATTGAACATTCTGCAGGGTCTCTTAAATGCTATGAGTGCATAGTCATTTACAAGAAGTTTATAATAAAAAGAGCTGTTGTTAGAGAGTGATGGGGGTGGCTGCAGATGGTTTGATGGGCAAAAAAGCGGCATTTACTGAATGAATGAGGATTAAAGATAGAAATTGTGAGTTTCTGAATTAAAGAAACGGAGCCGAGTAGCAGCACAACAGGAGGCCGTGAAGCGTGACGGGAGAGGAGACGTAGGCTGGGTCTCAGCGCCTCTGGCAGACAATGGCTCTCCCACCTCATATCACTGCATTGATGATCACAGAATATGAGGCCAGGAACTCAGCCTTTCTTCAACACTGTACAAGGGTGAGCCAGTCCATCATGTGTTATTAGAGTCCTCTGAAATAATTAAATTGTTAATGATTTTATTGAGTCAATTTTATTTGTTTTGCATTGTCTTTCTTTTCTGGCCACATTATCTGTCAAAATTATGCTGCAATAAGAAATGAGAGAAAGAAAAACTAAAAGCAACAGATTCTCCTTCAAATGACCACAGAAGAATTTTTAACTACTTCTTCTACTCATCTTCCGAAATATATTCGGAAGCAGTCAATTTCAATCCCTAACATTTAACATTCTGAATAAATTCACATATTCACTGTGGAGGAAATTAAAACTGCAATGGGAGAATAAGTCCTCAGGCTGAATGAGAGCTAAATAAATAACTTTATCATTACTGCTGTCTCTAATGGTGCGTTGTCACAAGGTTGACTTCCATCCATGGCAGTAATTAAAGGAAATAGCATAATGTAAAATTATTTTTGTGTTATAAATCCACAATATTTATACACATGGAACACAGAAATGTATCCATGATGTATCCATGTTCCCAGAGTTTGGTCATATGGTTGTAACTTACCCTACTGACAAACATCATCTAATCTCTATTACTAATACCTGTGGATAATCTCTACACAATGGTTAATGTTACAACTGAAGGCATAACATTAGCCATTGTCATTTTGATGACACCAAAGAAAAATGTATGTTGATGTGCGTGTAAAAATATTTTGCAGATGAAAAAGACAGTTACAAATGATGTCGCTAACTTCCTCATGACAACTGGAGCATGCGAGGTTGTCTTTCTTTAGGAATGTACATAAATTCAAAGCCATCTGGCTGGTAATATTCGTCCTCTAATAATAGGAGCATTACGGTGGGTTTTAGCAAGTGAGCCTGTCTGTCTCAAGTGTGTGATGAGTAAGGTCTGGTCCAGAGGAACCAAAGCCTGCAGTAAATCCTTCCTCTAATTCTCTGCCCAGCATGAGTCCCATTCCCTTCAGCCTTTCGCCGGCCCTCTGGGAGGATTTGGATCAGCATCTAATGAACTGTCTTCAATTACCTCTTTCTGCACTATTTGCCCTCTACTGCTAACTGAAGAACACAATTAAGTTCCTCCGCTCTTGGTTTCCTGTGAACGGTTCAGTCACATGAAGGATTCCGAGAGGTCATTAAGGTCAAGAACAACCCGGCAGAACTCTGAGCTGCTCCCCCTCTGGGGGCTGAAGGAACTCTCCATCAACCCTAATGTCTTCACATTATAAGTAGTGAACATGGTGGTTTTTTAAGGTTAAGATATTTTTAGACAAAAAACAAATTAAGTTTGACTTTTGAAAATGACAACTAGAAAGGATCAGTAATTTGATGTTATAATGGCATGGGGGGAGCTTCAGATAATTTCCTATTCAAAAGCATAAGCAGCATTGCTTCACAGTAAAAAAAGAAAATGTTAAATAAACCTGGCTCAAACTATGATGTGGTCAAAATTTCCTGTATTCTTATTTACTCTTCTCCTACAAAAGGCACTAATTGAGGCGCCCTTTGCGAAAAAGTTATGAACATTAAACATTTCAGTTTTTGTGTCAAAGCATCTTTGTAGTGAACATAAATTCATTCAGACCGTTTCGCTATGACTGTCTCACTTTTCTCCACATAACCATTCAGTTTTAACCTGAAAGTTTAACAAAAACATTATGTTAAGGACCTAATAGTCGCATCACTTCAGCTCCATCCACAATTTGTTTGTGTCAGTGCGACCCCCACTGGACTGACAACAGAGAAAAACATTTGTGGGGTCAAAATGACCTCGTCTCTTAATAATGCTAAAGGGTTAAAAATATTTTGAAACCTGTTCTTTTTTTCCTTTTAAATAAATATAGAGTAAAATTAGTTTGACCTTCTAGGGGCTGGTTTTCATTCCGAGTCTGGACCGTACCATTTCCATTGCAGTTATGAAATTGAGCACATACATTACTTTTAATAACCTCCATACCTCCAGATATGAGTGGAAATAGCTAAAGATACTTGTAAGAGACTTGGAGATTTGGTTATTTACATTTCTCCAGAGGACGTAAGACATGTTTTCTTCATTTTGACTTCCTCTATTGATGAGTCCATAGAGTATATGCATGGTTGATTTCAAGAACGTCATCCTCACCTTCATCCGCAGCACAAAGTGGCTGCCAGTAAATTCACCAGCAGGGGTGTTTGGTGAGCCTCTTAGGCCCCTTCTCAGCACTGACCTCTTAATTTTTATCCCTGGAATTTTGATGTAACGTTGATCAAGAGTCTCTCTAGCTGGTGTGATTCTGTGTTTGCCGATTTGTTTCCCCACAGGGTCCCTCAGCAGAGCTCATTTAGCAGCCTGATGCTTTGTAATTAAGAGTAGCAGTGGAAAACATTGCCAGTGTTTGGTGAAGGCATCTTGTATTCTATTGCAGAGAAGGCAAATGGGCCTATTAGTCTCCTGTGTGGGAAGACTTGCAGTGGGGTAAAAGGTTCAGGGTATGCCAGATGTTGTGGACTTAGAAGGAAAGGGGGTATTTACCTGAGCAAACTCCGTTTCCCCTGTGGCATATAACGTATTAAATCAAACATCTGGGAAAACAAAATGAGATTTGTTTAAAAGTATAGCCTCTGTATCTACCATTTAAAGACACAATTCTGGGATTTCTTTGACATTTTCTTTTTTGATATTAAAATGTAAAAATATTTTGCTTATTTTTTACACTTGCAAAAGGGACACCAGAAGTCCACATAGTAGACTTTGCAGTGTTTGTTTTTCCATCCATCCATTCAGGAACCCTGGGAGTGTTGGAGTTCTGGACAGGTGGCCAGGTCATCACAGAGACACATGCAAACACACACAACTATGCACGCACACACACACACACGCGCACACACACACACTAATACTGAAAGAAACTTTAGAGAGCAGTTAATCTAATCAGTTGCTGAAGGAAGCTGGAGTACGAGGAGGGAAGCAACACCTTCAGGAGGAGAATATTGCCCCTTTTCCACTGGCTCTACTTCAACAACCCGGCTCGGCTCGGCTCGGCTCTGTTTCGGAGTGACCGCGTTTCCACCGGCCCTTCTCGGCTCTGTAGCAGGGTACCGCCTCCTGGTGGCGGGGGGTGTAGTGCCCTGCTTCCAGGCTCTATGTGTTGTGCTTTGTTACTTGTGACCTAACGAAAGTTGTTGTTTTTCTGATACAACAGAAGAAGAGAGAGCTGAGCTATTTTTTTATAGCCTGATTGCATTTTTCTGAGACTTCAAGAAAATGCGCCAGTGGGAGGAATGCTGCGATGTGGTGAGGAGGAGCTGATCTCCGCCCTGCAGCGGGAGGAAAGCAGGTGGCTCAGACGGTTCAGGTTAGCTAACGATGATTTTTGTATTAAACTACGATAAAACTTGTAATAGTGCCGAATATACATGAGCTAATGTTAGTCAGGGTGTTGCAAATAATTTAAAAATGTCAGAATTAATTCATAATATATTCCTATGTGTTTTCATGTTGGCAAACTGCCACGGCAGACCATCGTGGTTCTTCTGCAGCCTTTGGGTTGCAGGACGTCTCATCGGTGTCCGCCTTCCTGCCAGTCAGTGTTTACCTTCAGGATGTCCAGAGACCTTCACCTTTCTGGAGCAGCAATCACATGAGCTCAATATGCTGATGAAACATTTCTGATAAAAAAAAATGTGTCTGATGTTCTTAGAGTTGAAGTGCATTAACAATCTGTTGTTTTTAACTTCTCAATACGTTTAATTATGATTCACCTGTGTCCAAGTTATACTGAGAACAAATAAAGCTTTATTCCTTCTA
Organism: Poecilia reticulata; assembly: GCF_904066995.2. Taxonomy (NCBI): domain Eukaryota; kingdom Metazoa; phylum Chordata; class Actinopteri; order Cyprinodontiformes; family Poeciliidae; genus Poecilia; species Poecilia reticulata. Next base: position 31,018,949 of record NC_088833.1, read on the forward strand.
ATCTGACTGGTTCCTCTTCCATGTTTTCACATTTTGGACACTAAGAGTTCAAAGTTTAACCTCAGGCTTCATTATAATTAAGATTACAGGTTTTGGACACATTTTCTCACTTTCTTTCAACTTTTATGAAATCCAACTTTCTTTATATCTTTAAAATGATAGCAGCACAAACAAAATATTTTGCTGCACAAACCGGCACAAATGTAGCACTAACGTTTGACACAAATTTTGTTTGATTTCATAAAAGTGGGGGGGCTGGTTGACCTTTTGACCTTTACACTTTCATTAATATCTTCAAAGCCAAAGCAGCACAAACAAAAAATTTTGCTGCACAAACCAGCACAAACATAGCACAAACGTTTGACATCAATTTTGTCTGATTTGAAGAAGGTGGGGGGACCAACTTCACTCAGGTGCAGCAGCGGCGTTAGCTGCATCTGAGTCTGTGTTCACCGTGGGGCTCCGTCGGCTCCGAAGCGGCTAACGAGGCTTTCCATTCTCTCCACTATGGTGACAAAAGCGACTCATTCCTCACGGCTCCATCGAGCTGCTGGTTGAATATTGAAATCCGAAGCAAAGAAAAAAGCCGACATCTTTTAGTCACGGCTTGTTTGTATCTTCCATCACTTCCGTATTGCAGCGAGTTTCAAACATTGCGCCTTCATTTTTCTTCTCTCTTTGCTGCTCCGTCTCTCCACGCCCTCAGCCAATCAGTGAACAGCAGGGAAGCTTGCGTCACCCACCAAACCAGGGCCGACCCGGCTGGCCCTGCTCTGAAGCAGGACCCTAAAAAGCAGCGTTAGCCCCGTAAAAAAGCCGGTGGAAACGTGAGGAAAGCGAGTCGAGTCGAGCCGGGCCGGGCCGAGTCGAGCCGGTGGAAAAGGGGCATATGCAAACTCTATGAAGAAAGACCTGAGGGCAGGAATTGAACCAAGGACCTTACTGCTGCAAGGCAACAATGCTAGAGACTTCACCACTGTCCAGCACTGTTTTATGAGACAACAAAACTTCTTAAATTGATGAAAGTATTAGCTAGTACACTTCATACCTCAGTCCCCCTGCTCTACAGAAATCATTCAGAAATCACCTTCAGGAGAGGAAATGCCTCATCTGTCAACTGCATGGATGAAATAGAAAGTCTAAGGCCAGATTCACATCATCACACTTCTACCAACATTAGCTTTGTTAAAGGCCAAACGTACATATGTTGAGTGCTCAGAATACTGCTCTGTCAAGTCTCTGGGTTCTTAATCCAATGTAAAAAGTGGACAACATGGTTGGAATATAAGAATTTGCACTCACCATCAGGATGGATGGTTTGAGACTGATCGCCCAAAACCACACCAGCATTTGGTCCTTTGCTTTAAAAGAACACATCTGTGTGTTCACAATCTCAATTAGACCAAGTTTTCACTGTTGTTTTTTATATTTGTCATACTAATATTTTGCAACGCAAGCTTATTAATTCAGTTTTTAGAGTGTGTATCAATGTGTGGCTGCATTTAATAACTTAAACTAATAACGGTCATAACTAGTAAAAATTTTATACCAAGAAGTAGTTTTGGTTGAGTAATGAAAAGTTTTTCTGTTAGTTTTTTCATTTTGTGGTGAACAAAAATGTTAAAAACTGGAAACGTACATATAGTCGCATCGGGCTATAAGCTGCTGATGTTGCCGCCGCTCTCGGTTTTCCACAAGGACGCAGCCCTGCGTCTCCAACGCCAAACCATGGATTCGTTCACGCCGAGCTAATGTCCAGCGGCTATCGATCTGAAATCCCTTATCGATGGCCTTGAACTTCTTTGTGTTGTTTCCATAATAAGGGGCTATGAGTTTGAAAACATTTCTCCGTTGTGCCTGCTGCTAGCATGTGCTTGTTCTAAATGATTTTGACTTCCAATGATTCAGTTCCTGCTATAGATCCCCTTGGCGGTTGAAGAAAAATCCACAGAAAAGCCACAGCAGGCTATAAGCCTCTTGGTTCAAACGTGGGAAAAAGTCACGGTTTATAGTTCAAAAAATATGTTATATATTTTCCTCTTCTATTTCATACCCGTTTTCTTCCTTTAATTATTGAATTCTTTAGATCCAACAGTGCCATCATGTAGTTTACTTTGTATTTATTTCCAAGTTGTAAATATAGTATTATAAGATTTTCTAAAAGAATTTGCAACATAGAAGGCTGTAAAGTTTCAAAGTTAATAACGTTCATAAATACCAGATCAGTGTCTTCTCTGCAACAACTGTCAAACCCAAGAAAGCTTATTTGTTTTGATTACACTAAAAATAAAAAAATAAAAACACTATCACATTCTTGATAACGGAATCTGTCTGTTAAAAAAAATACAGACATCCCTCATTTGCATATGAAAAGCTTCCACAAAATTTCACCAAACATATCTGGCAATCACACATTTCTGTCAATTACCTTCCAGTATTAAATATGCAGGCATAAACAGCCAGCCTTCCTTGTTAATGTTACACAAAGAAGCTGGGGGAAAAAAAAGGCATTATAACATTATAGGATATATCCCACAATGCTCGCTGTCAGCTCATTGTTGTGACATGCATTGATTGAAGTGAAAAGCCCATGCCATTATTCAAAGCCATCCAGCACTCAATTAACACTCCATTTGCATTACGGTGGAAGTCCACTACAGCCTTTTGATTAATACGTCTCCTTCTCCCTCACCAGTCAATCATGAATCATCCTCTACCAAAAAACAATATCACACTGCGGAGTGAGGAGGGGGGGAGTGGATGAAAATTGGGCAAGAAAGTGAAAACACAGAATTCTGTCAAATAGCAAGAAGTAAAAGGGAGAAAGGAGGAATGAAAAGTGAATTACTGCCTGCAGTCCAAATTAGGACATCCTGTTAAATGTCCAGTTCTTTTAAAAGAAAAGTTCACATATTGGTGTCTAAAGAAATACCCAGACTCCTGACTGCTGGACACCAGACCCTCTGCCACTCAGATGAGACAAAACATGAAAGCAAACACTGAAAATCATTCCTTTGCCTTCTCTCAGCGCCATCTAGAAACAACCAATCAGAGGCAGGAGGAGGGTTTTGGTACTGTCAGTCACCAATCTGCATGGCGCTGCTCATACACCTAATCCCCCCAAACAGCTTTGCTTTCTGCTCCCCTGCAGCTAGCACATCTTGTCATGAATGCTAGGCTAGTTAGCATGGCCACTGATGACGGCAGAGCAATGGTTTTCCTATAACGGTACATTGTTTAACACATTTAGCAGTGAGTTCATAAGGATGATTGATGGCTTTAAGCCCCTCCTAATGGCTCTGATTGGCTCAAGGAGGAGGTTGATCTTTAAACAGATTATCTGTCTAATATATTGTCACATTATGGTCACAGCTTTAACAATTTTGTAAAACTAAAAGTGTTTTAAAAGTTAAACTGCACCTTTAACAGAGATTACACATTTGTTGTGTGTCAAACAGCAACATGTACTCACTTTTTATCTGCGAATGTATATCTACATATATCATGAACATTTGCATGACTTCATCGCCACAGAAAAATCCATCCTGATTTCACACCAGCTCTCCTGGCATAACCTCTTCTGCTACTTAATCTTTCCATGTCCCAGTGTCCCATGAGAAGTTCATTTGAGATGTGTGAGGAGGAGAAAAAAAAAAGCTGACTTTATTTCTGGCTCACTGGTGAAGAGAAGATCTGCCTGACAACAAATTAATGGAAATGTCACTTGACTTATACCTCCATCTCCTGCCTTCATGGTAAGGCTCAATGAGCATATTAAGGTGGCAGTTAAGATGCTCCCTCGCCGTCTCCGTTCACATCTTCTGCAGCGACCTCTGCTCACTCCTCCTCTAATCTCAGCGTACATGCCTGCACTCACTATGGGAACCATACATGCTTGTTTGATTAAAAGCAGAGCGCAGCCTGGGCGAGGTTTTGAATGATCCTTTACTTTATCTTGACATAACAGAGTCATGGCCCTGTGAAGGCAGGGACTGCAGGTTAATGGGAGCCCTGACAGCCAAGGCTCTTCCATCAGCAACAGCAGTCAGAGAAAAGGTCAGCCACTGGTCCACACATCCTTATGAGCACAAGGCTCAAACTGGGGAAATACTTTAAGTTTGAATTGTGCCGACTTAGAAGGAAGAAGAAATGCACTCATTTAAAGTCAAAAACGTTTTTATAAAACTATGATCACAAGCGAGATGTTTGTATGTCAACATTGCTGCAACTGACTAGAGAAAAAAACTATGGAAATGTCAGTTGGCTGTAGCACAACTGAATAAAGCAAACTAATTTCATAATACAACCATTTTTTTATTGCATTTAGTGAGGCTACTAATGTAAAAAGATTTATTAATTAAGATCCATAAATTAGCTACCTGTTGTGTAATGGAACTAAACAGTTTTTAACAAATTAATATAATCAATTCTCATGCCTCTGATCGTGTTAGCAAATGTCTAACACGTTAGATTTATTGTTGAATCTAGATATTTACATAATACTGCTTAAAAATTATACTATCTTTATTTCTCGCATACAATCAAAGGCAAACATCCTGATAATTCAGTAAGTTTGCTTAAGAAGACCAGTATGTTTCTCAGATTAGCATTACAGACTGAACTCCACAGTGAGACAATGTAAGCTAAACTGTTTTCATCAACCATTTTATGCACATTTTTAAGTACATTTGAAAAGGTTAATGGAAACAGCAAAATTCAAACTAACTTCTTATTTTGAAGTTATTTCGAATAAGATCTCAAACAACCGGTTGTGAACTGAATATTGACAAACAAAATTGTGGGAAAATGCACATCTTAAAAAAGTAACTGCAAATTTTGCTTTTGTAGTTTTAATTAAAAAAGCCAAAGATGGTAATATTACTACCTCTCTGCTTATTCTCACAGAACCAAATGAGGTTGCAAAAATTGGTGAATGTTGCACACGCGCACACACACACACACGCACACGCACGCACACACACACACACACACCCCTATTTACCTTTGACCTGATTAGATAAATACTTACCTGTTGTGAAAAGCTTTACCTACTCTGTATTTGATTTTTTACAGTGTTTCCTCACTTATTCATTTTTCCATGATTACAGAAATCTGAAGAGGAAATGCCATCCATTAGCTCTGCTGCTGTGGCTGTTCAGAGGTAATCCTGCAAGCCGTCAGTCGGAGTGTGTGTGGATCCAGAAGGAGGCTGACAAACGTTTGGAGCATCTGTGAAATGCCAACCTTTGATCTTTTGGAGTATTCTTGTCTACAACACCTGCGCCTCAGAAGACAATGGATTTACAAACAGATTATTTTACTCAACCTACATATGTTTCTGTGAGAAACAGATTTTTGCAGCAATCAGAACATTTAATCAGAGTTTTAAAAAGCCACAGAGACAGTCTCCTGATTCCGTTAATTGCTTTCAGCTCTCGGATGCGCGGTTCTCTTCCCTCTGTGGAAATTTCTAATTTAGCACCATTTCATGTATTTATTTATTTATTTATTTTTTTACCTTCACTCCCCTAGTTCTCATTCAATGTAGAGCAGCAAGCCATTCTGTTCAGTGCAGCCACTAAATTGCGAACATTAATCATTTCAGAGTCATTATCAGCATTTTAAAGGTGAAACTCCAAACAAATTGTTTTTAATTTGGCCCGGGTTTAATAGGATTGTTTTCTTTAATTTACAGCCTTAAAGCATTTAACACAAACACTTAACCGTAAATTGGTAACTCTGCTTATTTATTCCCTAATTGTGCAGCATTAAATTGTAAATGAAAATTATACATAAGATAGTCGATTGGGTTTTAGATGACATTGATATTTCTAAGCAGTCTCCGTTTTTCAATAGTTACAAATACAAAACTAAGAAACAGAGAAGAGAAAATAAACTTTTGATTTCAGCATGTTTCATGCTGAGGGTGTGTCTGATATACCCACTAGGAGGATACTCATCCTCGTTTTACCGTTTCGTGTTCTCAATGCTCAATGAACGTGGGCTCAGAATATGGAAGTGGTGGAAGCACCTCTTAAGTGAAACACCTGACAAAATGAGAGAATACCTGCATTGCAGAAAATGGCAACGCAAAACAGAAGTCTGCAATCGTCTGATAGGCTGAACAAACAGAAAAACAGTTTTGATCTAATTCTGGGAACTGTTCTGGAGCTGACTGGACAAAGACAGACGCTTCTAAAACTGAAAACCTTATGGACAACCCTGGAGTGATGGGGAGTTGGGCTCTTTCTCTTTTCAGAGAGCCGACTCTTGTGGCACGGCTCTCAATGAAGAGCTTCCAAACGGATCTTAATTTATCATCATCTGTATCATCATATTTTAGCTTACCCTGGCAAATGGGAATGTTTTGTATGCTAATCAATCCTTTAGCATTCAGTGAGTTTTTGAGAAGTATTATACTTTCTAATTTGATGCATCTGTTCTGTTAAAAAAGAAGAAATTCTTACTTTTGTGTAACATTTTAATCAAATTTAAAACTTTTATTAAGACCAAAAGCAAATGAACAAAATACAGCAAACAAAATCATTTATAATTATGTGATTATTTAATGCATTTGCACTGCAGCCAAATGTTGATTGATTATATTTTTTGTGACACTCTCTCCACCGCTGTCTACCGACTGAGGGGACGAACAGATTCTCCACCTGACTGCCTTGACTGTTCCTCTGTGTTTTCACATAATGGTATGATCTCGCATCCTTGCATGTGATTGGCCACAAGGCTGCCATGCGACCAATCAAAACAGAGTTCTGCCATGTGCTGGGCGGAGCCACAAAATGAGAGCTGAGCAGCGAAAAGTAAGAAAAAAGTGGGGAGCTGGTTCTCACTCCATGGAAGTCTTCTGATTCACAACAATGACTACAACCCTGGGGGTCCAACAACAGTGTGTCTTCAGTCAGAGGCTTTTGTGGAACACAGACCTCCATAGGAGATCTTACATAGCTTTACAACATCTACATTGGCTTTATTGAGAAACACTCATAATGATAATTACTACAAAAACTAATTCTGCACATATCAATGAATTCAAGTCATGAAACATTTCATGGGAGTCACCTTGTGAATGAAATCACCTTAAGAGGCTTTTCTTCTTTTATTAATTCATTTTACATTGTTACAATTTCTTAAGCGATATCTATTTGGCCAAAAACTTACCTGATCCACTATTTTATTGATGCAAACCATTTTCATTGTACATAAACAACAAACAAAGCACATATGGACTAATCTTCCAGTAGTAATCATGCACCATGCTTCTCAGTTCAAACATCCATAAATCCATCGTCTTCCCAACAATAACTGAGCCATCCTTTATCTAGGAGGGCTCAGATGAGCAGTAGCTGCTTTTCAGTGATCACCTGCTGGTTGTTCATATCAGAGATTTGCAAGCATTGGTTGTAGAAAAACTTAGTGACCGTGTCGGTCAAACAAGACGGCTACAGTTGGCTGCCTCTTGTGCTCTTCACTGTAGCAGCTCACCGAATGGCTCACACAGAGCACCGGAGATACGGCGTGGGCACACAGAAGCCTTGGCCAGAGAGTCTACATGTGCATGACGAGGATCAGAAATGAATAAACTGGGTGACTCTGTGGTGCATGAGGATCAAAATGGACAGATTAAAGCTGAATGCGCCACTGCTGTCAAATCAATGCTGGAAAACACATGAGCACAAACATCCACCGGCAATATTGATAGGCAACCTGACCCTTGATCTGCTCTGCTAGTAGACTCCATCTATGTTTGAAGAGAAAGACAATAGACATGTTCTTTAACAAGGACAGCAAAATGTGGCAATCAACTCAGTGTAATCTAATGATTTTAGGTGTTTGTACCCACACATACACACATCATGAGACAACGTTCTCAAAGACACAAAGCTACATTTTGCATCCAAGCGACTCAGAGGTAGCCGCAGGGAAAAAATCTTATTTCTCCCATTTTTCATGATTATACTGATCTCATGAAGCAACTTAAGTTATTTCTATCTGGGGATAACCTTATCATCAAATTCAAGACTGCTCCATTTCAGAAGCTCAATTCAATAATGATGAACATGATACAGAAATCTTTCATCTTTCCATTTTCTCACTGCTTTGTTATTTCATCTCTTCAGAACTGGAAGTCAACTAAGGAGAGTTTGTGTTTCTGCTTTTACTGCCACATGAATCCTGCAATGCCTCAAAAAGCTAATAAAGAGTTTAATCAAAAGAAATGATTAAAACATTTCATCTGAGTTATGGATGGCAAACTCAGCGGAAAAATTCCAACCAAGGTGTGATATAAAAACAAGCGACATAAAATATGACACTATTGAGCATAATTGCCAGGTATACATGCAAGATTTTACTGTCACTTAGAAACTGCATTATGACTCATATAGTGTAAATATCACCCAACCTGCTTTTAAACTGACCTGGAGCACAACGTACACACAACGTACACACAACGTACACACAACGTACACACAACACACACAACGGGTAAAGATGTAAAGCTAGAAGGTGTGTAAATAGATCAATCAGAACAGAAAAGAACATTATTGCTGACACCCATTAAACACTGTTCAGCTTTTACAACAAAACAACAATGCAACATGGAGTGCCATTTAGAAAGTTACCCAGTCAAACATTATCAGCTATCATTTTGGTTATGTAGTGTCATAAGAGAAAAAAAAATGTAGTGTGGGCCAATTTTCAAAGTTACATATTTAATATCATGTTATTCAGTCATCTATACATGTCCAGTTCTGAGCTAGTTAAATATTTTTGTTTAGAGGTAAATATTTAGATTGCTATTTAATTATCTTAGTTTGAAACTGAACAACACGATGAAAATAAGACTTGAAAAATAAAACTCCCATTTTTTTTCCTCTTATGACAAGCTAAATAAACCAAATTAATGCTGCTAATTTTTGACTGTGTAACTTTACAAATGTCAGCTCATAATGGAAATGCAGCAAACAAAGAAATGTGGCACATTTGTACATTCTGAAAAAAAGGAAAAGGCAAAACAAACTGGCCATTTTGTTAAAATTGCAGACAAAGGTTTAGTTCCAGAACATTCTTCTGAAGCTGCATAAATCCATTCATTAACACTTAGATTGTCTAAACAGGCTTTTTGTTGAATGTTTATGGCCATTGTGTGTCTTACTGAGTGTCATTTTCTCTCTTGTTGGTACTTCATTTTAAGTTATTTTATTGTTTTTTTTGTCCATTGCTCTGTGACAGTTTATTTTGTTGAAGACTTTCTGGAACAAATAAGCTACTAGATTGTTATGAATGGATGTAATAAGCCCAACATATTTTTAGCCAAAAGGAACTGAAATACTGAACAAAGTACACCTCTGACATGATAACCAAATCTAGCTACTCAAGGCTATTTAAATACAATTGTTTTGTAGGGTTATTCACCACGAATATGTCAACAACAAACCAGCTGCACTTTGTTTTGTTTTTATTGGACAAGAAGCAGAATACACCCTGCACAGATCACCGGTCAGGACATCCAACCATCCTCGCTCACACTCACTTCTCAGGACCTTCTTGTTGCACGGCAACAGTGCTACTGACTGTGTCACTTGATGAAACCAGATAAACACATACCAAAAGAAAAACCAATCTGACTGTTCAGTCACATTTCCCTGTCCTCTCTGTGATCTGCAACCACAGACTTGGAATAAAGCCTTTGCTGCAGAAAATGACAAGAGAGCTAAGATGCGAGCTAAAAAAAGGTTCTATGTCAGAAAAAAGCTGCCACATTGTGTATTCCTCACATTTCAGAGAATCGTCACAGCTAATGGAGACAGACCAGCAGTGGAAGGGAAATTAAAGGCAGCAATTGAGAGATCCTTGAATGCTCAACATGCTTCACTGTGTCCCTGGGGGCTTTTAGACTCACACTGAGCCAGAAAGGAGACGGATGACTTTGAAGGTAAGCATGGATCCATCCACTTCTAGCAGCGCTAAATCACTGTGTCCTGTCACTTTGACGACACTGCATGGTTGGCCCATAATGTGCCCCATATGGTTAGTCTTTATGATGGGGATGCGCGCTCTGCTTTAATAAGTGCACCACATGCCTGGTTTCAATCATCTTCACACGGCCTTTGCCTTGATTTGTTTTTCCTTTTTCATGCAAATACAGAATTGATATTTTGTTTGTAATGTTATTTTGTTTTCCCCAAATTTGAATGAATTTATCTTAAATAATAAAGAAAAACTTTTCAGTGTAGTAATCCTGTTCAAATTGTCCTTTGGTTCAGTGCCAAGGTTCCGAACCATCATCCACAATACAGCTGTCAGATATTCTGGCTGTATCACCACACAGCCAGACACCTAACATTTCACTGAATATGCATATAAACTACAGAAAAGTTTCTTTGGTGAAAACCTGTAATGAAAACAACGAGCCAAATTATCCATACCACAAACTGCACACTGAGCTAAACTCAGGAACAGTATTACCATAAGAGGGTCTAGGAGGTTGATTAAGATGCACATCAAGTCTCCTTGTTCAACACAAATTATGGAGGTTGTACAGATGGGTTACAGCTCTCCCATGTTGATAAAACTTTAGTTACTCAGATTATTAAAAAAATAAAACTGAACTCTTAAATTTGCCTAATTTAATTATGTAAATCATTCACTCAAAGATGGACAGTATACATGACTTTTTTTTTTTTTACCAGCGGTGAAAAGCTGATTAAAAACAGTTTCTCGTTACATTTCAGACATTACCAGGAAAATCTGTTATATCTGTACTATCTTAACTATAAGGTATGGGGGTGGCAGCATCATGTGGGGCTGAGGAACCCCACATGATGCTGCCACCTATGATAGATGCCATCCTATGATGGATGGCATCCATCCATCAGAGGATGGATGCCATCATAAGGAAAGAACATTTTGTAGAAATACTGAAGCAACGTCTAAAGACATCAGACAGAAAGTTAAAGCTGAGGTGGAAGTAGGTCTTCAGATGGACAACGACCTGAAGAAGTGCTTAGAAACAACAGAGTCAATGTTTGACGTGGTCGTCACAAAGTCCTGATCTCCGTCTTCTAAATAACTGGAGAGTGGGTCTGATGTATGTAGGGCTGAAACGATTCGAGTACCTCGATTATCAAAATTCCTTGAGGAAAATTTATCTGTCTTGAAGTTTTGTTAAGTTATGTTTTATTATTTAATTCACTGTGTTCCGGCCGGGTTATTACTTGCGTTACACAGAGCTCTCACTTCCGCCTGAGTTGTTGAAAAAAGCTAAGTGTTAGCAACATAACGTCCAGTTTTCAAGTTCGACCTTGGAGGACTTTATTGATTGATGATAATGTCCAGGTCTTTGTCAGTTTTTGGGGGACCAATAAGCATCCTTAAAATGACGGGAGCGAAGCCTGCAGTACGGCAGCTTTTCTGCTCCCGGAGCTGCTGCCTGGTGGCCGGTTCAGAGCGAACAGCAGGGACAAGCGCAGCAGGTGTATTTATACAAATGTGACAAATGTGTAGTGGAGCACACTGTGACAGCATGTAGCTGGTAGATGTGTTTCTGTGTGTGACGAATGAAGGTGTCAAATCCCGTCTGACATGAACACAAAAGCTAGAAACGTCTGGGCAAGGTGAGAGTTCATCTATTAAACTGACTGATGAATACATAAACCAAAAGCTGGAGTATAGACATTTTTTATAAGCGTATTTGTGAGCCTGCCTCCATTATTAAATTGAATATAACTTCAGATTCTTGTTTGACTTTTCTTCTGGTTAACTTAGAAAGCGAGCTATTATTGTTACAGGTTAATTTTCTAAACTACAGAAAAGTTACTGTTAGGGAAGCTCAAATGTGAAAAATTGGACTGATGTTGATATGTGATAGTAACACTGCTGTTATGTTACATTTACCAAGGTTTTATTTTATCTTTTTTTTTATCCAATTACTCGATTAATCGTAAGAATAAGCAATAGATTACTCGATTACTAAAATATTTGCTTACAACAGCCCTACATGCATCTGAAATGAACCAGAACTTCAAACTGCTGGGAGAAGTTTGTGGATGGAAACCCAAATGGCTTGACCAAGACATTCAGTTCTGATTTTGAAGATATAAATAAATATCTGACATATTATTTCTGTTGGCATTTAGCAGATAGAAATGATATTGGCAATTCTAACTAAAATAAAGCAAGAAATTTTGGTTTGATTTATCTTCAAACAATGAGTAGAAAAGGTGTACATACAATTTGTGTATTTTCATTGGGTTTCAAGGTTGAAGGAAAAATAAAGATGATGTAGCTTTGAGTAAATAATACTCCAGCTTCATCTTGCTATGCATTTAATCAGCAGCTAAGACAGTCAGTGATGCATTCGGATGGCAAAAAGTATCATTTTTGCAACTCTGAGTTTCTATATGTACTTTACACATGACTTAATGTGATGAATTTGATACAGTGTATACACTCAGATTACTGAAGTTTGGAAAGCAATGCGGAGATGAGAAAAGATGAGTCCACACGTGTGACACAATACAAAGCGACTGTTGGCTGTAAATCTGATGTTTCTTGCTGTAAAGTCCTAAGCAAGCCAGCACAAAGCACAGAGCATGTGTCAATCTGGGGAAGAAATGTGATAAATTCTTGCTGCTCTGGAGAATTGAAATATGTCACCAAGCTGTTACTATGTGTGAGATTACACCGAGAATCTGATCAAAGAGTGTGGATAGACAGCTGATTCACCTTTGCCTTGGAAAACTGTCCGTACAGCTGGATTTGTGTGTGTGGAACTTTCTTTCACAGCAGATGCAGCTCCTGACCTGATGAGATCTGTCCAAACCGACTTCCACTTTTTTTCTACCCGTTCTTCTTTGTGAAACAGCAGAAGTTAAGTAAAATTGGATGGGAAATGTCTATAAACAGACATTTTCTCAATTAGATTTAGATCTGGACTTTAACTGGACAGTTCTAACACAGAGATATCTGCCTGTATGTTTTTGGGTTGCTGTCCTGGAAGATGGGCATCTTCCCCAGTCTTAAGTCTTTCTCAGATACTTAGAGCATCCTTGAGATTGTCAAAAGGGGAAAATTGTGTCAAAATTGGCATAAATCCAGTGGGTTTGTTAACAACTTGTCCTGAAGTAAACACCCTTTACCTCCCACAAAGTTGTCAGGGTTTATCATTACAAATGCACTATGGTCATAAAGATTTGGTGAAAATAGGAAAAAAATGGCTAAACATTCTCAGTGGGGAATGTGCACTTAAGGCAGACTTTACCCAGTAGGGCAGAACAGAGTTTATTCCGTTTAAAAAAAACAAACAGTCTGAAAAAAAAATGGATAAATGCCTGTGCCTGTTGAGCTGTGGAGACCTATATATACTCAGCATATGATGTTGTAATTACATTGTATGCTAAGTGGTAAATTAAAGATTAATGCATCAAATTGGGTCCAAAAATCAATAAATTGGTGTTGTGGCTACAAATGACTGTTTTTTTGTGAAACAGTAACTTTTCAGATTTGCTAGTTCACTTACTATTAATTTGTCACCTTTTTGCAAGTGCTAAATGCATCTGACACAGCTATGCTGAGAAGAATGCAGGGATCCAATGACAGAAACGTGGCTGGTCAGATATTTGGTGTTTGTGATGCTTCACAGTACAACTACATTTATACTGAAATTAAGTTACACATTGTAGACTATTTAGTTGCTACTTATAAAATCCTAATAAACTGAAGTGTAAGTTGTGGTCGTAACGTGATCAATGCAGGGAGAACGTTCAGAGTATAAATATGTTTCAAAGCACTGAGTATGCCAGTAGATGGTATGACATTGAAAGTTCAGACTTAAATGGGAATAACTCAGGGGGGTTTTAATGTGGCATTTCAAACAGAAAACATTACATGCGTGAGAAAATGACAGTACTACTGCTGCTACGAGATGATGTTTCAGTTCTCAAAGGACCACACATTTACTGTGCATGTATCTCTTATCACCCCAGTCTACCTCTAAATATGAAAACATAATCATCTGCACACGACTCAGTTGTGCTACAACGGAGCCTCAGAGCTGACAGCAGAATTCAGCCGATGAGAATACGGCGAGGCTTCACCAGCAAACTACAACATATTGCTCATTAGTCGATGGCAAAATGTCCCGCTCCCTCCCACTGATTACATCTACTGAGTTAATGAGCCACACACCCAACACTAACCCCCTCACACCCAGATTCTGGATCCCAGTCTCCCCATCTCTTTGCCTTCTTCTCTTTATGTCTCATGAACACAATGTTCAGTTTCATCTGAAGTGGCCCTGATCAAATTTTATGAGAGATCTTCTTTCCCACAAACACTACAGTTATTCATCAAGTCTGTGGGAGGACAGTTTACCAATTATCAGAAAGCGGTGTTCCGGCGCGGTAGCTGGAGTGTGCTTTGCTGATTGGCTCGCTCTGCTAATTGATTACACTCACAGCGGGTTGTGTCAGATGGAAGCTCCGTCTCTGTCAAAAGATTTTCAGGATGCTGCGTTACGGATTCACCTGTTGTATCAGTTCAACAGATACCCACACAGGCAGCGCTGCTGATAAGCACTTTAACCATCCTTTACTCACTAGGGTTGTTTTGTTAATGTTGCTTTTCTAATTTTCTCATTTGTAAGATGTTCTTTAAAACGGTTGTCAGATTGAATGTGGATTGTCCTTTAAAAATGAAGCTAAAAAAGAGAAAAAAATCAGTTGAACAAAATACATTTTTGTTTAATTAAAGTCAGCAAATAGAAAAGGGTCATTTAAACAGAAAAAAAAATGTTTTCAACATAACCTTGATTCATCTGTGTGTTTTATTTTCATCTGACAGTTATTAGGTGACACAAAACAAAAGCAAAAGACAAATATCTCTGGCATTTAATAATGCCAGAGAAAAATGTTCTCTGAAAATTTGATTTAAAATAATTCAGCTTGTTTTACTTATACTAATTTAGATTTAATGGTACAAAACAACAATAAATGTTGATCCTTTTGTTTTTGTTTCTGTCCTTATTTACAATTACACAGAAGATAGTTGTTGCTGTTAATCAAATATGAAATTAAGCAGATTTTAAGATATCGCAGCAGATATTAATGTGCAACTTAGCTAAATTAGACATAACTTGGTCCAGCTAAATTTAACTAATGATGTGATTTTATTTGCATATATTTCATTTTTTATGCATTTATATATGTTTATACTTTAATCTGATATTTTGTTTATATTTATTTCCTTTCTAGGTGGCTCTTCTGACTAGTGTATGAATTATATACAAATAAATTTGTCTTGCTTAGGTATGTGCAGAATATGCACCAACCAGCATTGGTAGGACACATAGGCCATCTTGGCCACATTAAGAATAGAAAGTTGTTTAAGGGTAACTCGTGATCATAGACAGTTGTGGACAGGAGCCAGCAGGGATCTGTGCCTCTGTTAAAGCCCTTGTACTGCAGAGGTAAACATAAATCAAATTTTATGTGTATATGCCGTGTCACAGAAACTGCACCAATTTAATCTTATACCTTTTCAGATTTACTTACAAAATGAATGTGATAGGCCTGTCGCGATAAACGATAAATCAATTAATCGGACGATAAATTAAACCTATCGACCTCATTTTAATTATGGGATTTATCGTCTCCTCCTGCCTTTTTTCTTTCTGTTGATGACACTGAAAAAAGGCTCAGCTCCGGTGCTCTCCACTGACTCTCCCTTCCTCATTTCCTTAGTGTAATGTCCAGCTCACACTACCCGAGTTGTCGGCCCATTTTCAAAACCTGAGAGACACATTAGCCCACAGAAATCCTAGGTATAACGGTTCAATCGGGTTTGATCGTGCCGTGTGGTGTCCAGCCACATGGGCACAAAATAATGGCTACAAGTCCAGTTAACAAATTTTAAAATCAGGCTTTAAAATCAGGCGTTCAGAGGACGGCAGGGGGCGCTGGCGTACATTTTTACAAAAAGGGGGGCGCTGGGATGCCTTTGGGGGGCGTTTAGTCGAAGGTAAAGTTTACACCTTAAATGCACAACAATACCAGTTTAGACTTTGAGCAACTTGGTAAAACTGTATTGTGTAACATTAAATCATGCTTGGCTGCAACTGTATTGATGGCAGCTCTTCTTCTTCTTCTATTCAGTGTTTGTTAGCTTCTGTTAGCTTCTTGGCGCAGCTCCATTCTCCTGCTACTGGTAGCTAAAATCACGACACCATCACTGTGTATCCCTCTGAAAAATGAACCCATTTAAATAAAGAAATCCCTCCTTTGGTGATACCACGATAGAAAGCGTTCATTTTATAGCGTTAACACCGGTGCTGTAAGTGGTTCGGTATGAAACGGGGGTGATAGAACAACACAGCACTTTTAAATTTCAATAATCAGAATGCAGAAATTGTTTCCGTTGTTTTAAAAGGTTTATGTCAGTCTGCCTTTTCCCCATCGATACGCTTCCTGACCGCCCTGCACCTTAGGGCTTAAAAAAACGAGGCGCACACTGGGCAAAACTCTGAAACAGGAGAAGCGGGACATTAAACGGAGCGACGAACTAGATGTGAATTATGGCATAAAAACAGAGAATCCGACGCTGAACAGTGAAAAAATCAACACACATGATGTGAAACACATGACGATTAGGCGGCGCAGCAGGTGATGAGATTACTGATGGTGAGCGTCAATAAACGTTAAAATAAATGTAGCAACAAGAAAGAAACTAAAGTGGACATTAATAAACCAAGAGAGGATAATACTAATCAAAGGAAACTAAATGAAAATGAATGAAGAACAAAATGCATAAACTAAAGTAAATACAGAGGAATAAATCTGTATGGCAAGACCTTTTGAGCAATAATTAATACAGAGGACAGTATGGCAAGAATAAACAGACACCATTTCCAGATAAAAGGTAAAATAATATTGTTGAAGTGCCATGGGTTTGTTGAAACCATATCTAATACTGAGAATAAATATATCTTAAAGACCATAACAGTAAAGAACTGATCACTTATTTATGTTTTTAATTAGATTTGATATATTTATTTCTTCAATATTATTTTCATGCCAGTATTTATGTCATGGTGGTGTTCAGTGACTCCATGACACTTTCAATTTGACTCATTAGGATTTGATTAAGAACCAGATTTGTTCTTTGTAATTTCTGTCCAGTAAAACTATTAATCTATAAATCAATAGACAGGTCTATATAAAGATATAATCCATGTTTCGGTCTCATATTTGTTTGTCATTAAAAGGATCTGGAACTTTTGTTTTTCCACTGAAAGCTCTGGTTTGCACAGTAAATGCCATGTGGGTGAATTTTTATGGATGATACTCTGATGTCCCATTCTCCTGAAGGCAGCACAGAGCTGCACCACCAGAAACCGACAAACACTGAAGAGAAGAAGAGTTGTGATTAATGTAGTTACAGTTCTATCCATGTTTTAATGTTGCAGAGCTCAGTCGTTTTGCAAATAGTTCAAAGTTTAAACTGGCATGTTGAACATCTTTTATCAGGTCATTTTGTGGAATATTTAACAACTAGAAAATGGCACAAAATAAGAATATTTTTTCCACTCTGATTGGCTGCTGTTTAAGCTGAATGTCCATTCATTGCATTTTTCGTAGACGCCTGTGAAAATAATTTCTATTCTCATGACTTTTTTGTTCTCTGGGAAATTATTTTTGATGATAAATACAGAAACAAGCATAAAAATCAAAACATCTACAATAGTGATAGTAATATTAATGATAAAATAATAGTCAGTGCAAAGTAGCCTGCAAATTCTTTGGTGGGGGGCGGTGAGGGACCTGGGGGGCGTTGGCCCACAAAAGGTTGAGAAACACTGTTCTAGATCAAGAGTCAGCAACCTGCAGCTTCGGAGCCACAGGTGGCTCTTTGGGTAACTTTATGTTTTTAATAATAAAATATTGCTTTGTTTTTTTTTTCCACCCTTTTGTTCTGTGGCTCTAGGAATAGACACTAACCCTGTCCCTCTGACCACCACCAGCAGATAAGGCGGTGTAATGTTTTGACTTATGTAATGTTAATCTTATAAAAGTACCATAAAAGGCACTACAAAGTTTTTTTTTTTTGTTTTTTTTTTTTTAAAAAAGCAACATTTAAAAAATGTACACGTTTTCAGTGTATTGACTCAGGTTATCTTCAAACAAGTACTGATATTAATAACTCAAAGTGAAATACACAGAGCTTGGGTTAGAGTGCATCTGGAACGCCTAAATAAATAAATAAGTGGGTGGATTACAGTTTAATTACCAGCTGGTGCATCAATGTTTAATAGCTATAAACATGTGACGATAAGGCCTGTGGGTACTGAAAGCAGAACTTCTCTAAATGCATCTCAACTCCGCCCGGCTCCATTCATTACCCCAAAGAGATAACCCAGGCATAGGAAAATGCAGAGTCAGCGCCCGACACACTCTCTGGGACACAGCGAATCAGTCTCTCTTATTTTCTGTCACCCTCTAATGCAATGCAATGAGTCGGTGGCGTACTTTAGTGCAGAGTTTCAAACTGCTTCTTTCAGCCGCAATATTCCTGGCAGCAGCTTTCCTGCATATGAAACTGTTTTCATGCAAAGAAACGGTGATGGCCCAGGAGGAGGGATGATTCCATCCGCATCTGAGCCACTGTTGGAACAATCTGACTGATATCACATTACTGAGATGATTTCAGCAGGACTGCTTGACTTATAATACGAGCAAACTGGAACTAGATTAGCCAACAGCGTTATAGCAGTGTGGAAAAATATACAGCAAACTGGGTCTGGAGGAAGTGAAATTAAAGCCAGTACTTGAATTGGCTCAAAAATAAAACAAAATAATAAAGGTTGCAAAAAAAAAAAAACATGAAATTCCTCCTAGTCTCTGCAGGTTATATAAGCTATTCCCCCTTGAAACAAATCTTTAAAGCGGACAGACTAAGGTCACGGTTCTGCAGTGGTCATCTCAGAGACCAAACCTTCTCTGGTGCAGAAACGTTGGCGTTATATGGAAGGGAAGGGGTTTGCATCATGAAGATTCTCCGCATAAATCTGCAGCAGCTGTGCAATACTGTCAAGTCACACTGAACCAATATCCCCTGGGAGTTTTTTTAGCAGCTTGCTGAAAAATTATAGCAGCACCGACTCTGACAGGCCAGCCTCACATCAACATGGGAAACATATTTGAAGCTTCCCAATGAAGGCTGGGGAAATGTGAAACTTTTCAGAGATATGCTTTAAGTCTTCTCACTGATGGATTACAAATGTTCAAGGAAAGAAAGGAATAATAGCAACTGAAAACACAATAAAAGTGTGAAAAAACAAAGCATCTGAAGTTAAGCAAAATAAAGTGCAGGAAACTGCACGTCTATTGGCTGCATGCAGAAAAATGATGTTTATCTGACATCTGCTATTTGCATAAAAGATCTTTATCTCATCTTTACCTTTGAGGAAAGCTCATATGCCTTTAGAAAACATTTGGAGTACAGCAGGTCTGTAACCAGAGCCACTATGATGCTGCTACACTCTGAAGGAATGGAAGCACCAGAGGCCACGGTGCTTAATGGTGGGTTTGACCCACCAGAGGGTCAAATCTGGGGTTTAAACTGGGTTTGGCGCCTTTACGGCTTCAATGAAAAAGTTTTCTGTTTGACTCTTGTTGACCATTTAGATAAGAATCTGAATCATCTGAATTTGTGCACCTGTCACTATGAGTTGATCAGAATATGGTTCTTAAACATAAACTGCTTGAAACTTTTCTTGCTCATCAGAAAATATGATACCAGAAACACGTAGAATTTGGGCTCCAATTGTATTCTAAAAAATATATTTCTTTCTTTCTCAGCAACAAGAAAGAAGAAGCCTCCATTGGTGCAACACAGAGTTATGCACAAGTCTCCTCATTAGTTCTAACGGTCCACTTTGTGCCAGGGGATAATGCTGTATTTATTGGGATGGAGGGTGTGGAATGTTTGTTCCAGCTGCTTTATGAAATCCTTTTGATTGACAGCAGCTGCAAAACTCATAATAACTTAGAGAACTGCCAACCTAGAGAGGACATGATGATGAGGTCCAACACTTGGCATAAGGCCAGATAATCCAGCTTTGCTTGAACTTCTAAGAAACCAAATTCTGGGTTTGTTCACTACAGCCTATGAGTTAAACATTGTGCAGATTGCAGAGTCCATTGTGTCCCTGATAGTCTGATAGGAGACTGCAGAGGCACAAGCTAGGATGGGTTTTGAATTAGCAAAACAATGTCAAAAAGTAAAACTTAAATAAACTCACAATAACCTGCCTCAACTCTCCTTCAGAAGAAAAGAGAAAAATGGCTATGTAACAATTTCATGGCTTATTGAGGCGCTTGGGGTGTAACGATGTTTGACACTGTTCACTGTGTACCTTCCAAGACTAGCTGTTCTCAAAACTACACCAATGGCTCCAGCCTCCACTGGATCTAATATCCAGTACTGTACGAAGTGGTGTCTCAATTCCAACGTCATTATTTTGATTCTGAATCATAGCTTGCAAAAAAAAACTTCCAGGTTCACCAAGGTCAGAGCTTTGATGCAAACAAGCCACTCATCAAATCTTTTAACTCTCCGCTGCTTTAATTAGCAGGCAGCAATGCAGACAACATGGTTTCCAATGCTGTCGAGCCTTCAGCATCCATTTTCAGCTCAGGCCTTCACTAATTAATGTTCGAATGAAACGTCACCACGGTGATTGCTCTTATTGCGCTGTGGAAATAAATGTTGCAACTGATGATTGCATTAAAAGGAAGGGCCACTCTAGAAAGGTTCATTATTCCTGTCCTGAGAGACTGAAAGGTGACTGCAGGAAAATACTGAGCAGCTAATGTAGCCTTGATTGTAGAAACATAAAAGGTCAAGTTTTTAGAAGATAACTTTTATTGTTTTATTATGTTTAGTATTCAAGTCTAATAAAATGTGATTCTACAGTTCTGTTATGTATTTAGCCATACAAAAGTGTTGAATTAGTCATGAAGCTAAAAATAATTATTAGATTGGATGCAGGATTTGAAGGAGAATTAGTAAAAGCTGAGTGCTTGTTGTTGGGTCAATTTGTCAGCACCCTAAATCAAGTATATGTACAGAACTACAGTAGACAAGCTTAATCAAATCTTCCCACTTGGTTTAATTTAATTATGCTTATTACAGTGAACATAATCAATTTGTTCACTCCTTTTCTTTTTCCTTCATACACAGATTGTCTCTAGTGCAGCTCATGGATCTGCGGAACATGCATTAACTGACAGCTACAAGCAGAGCTGACCTTCAAAATAATAAGCTGTAGATTTACTACGTGCTTATCTCTGAGTCTTGGAGAAGCAACAACAGGCAGGTTTCATCCTCCCAGTACACCACTCCAGTGACTGGATCCAGTTAAGCCAGTTTGATGAGGGGATAAGCTGCAGACTGCGCGCGACAAAAAGGAGAATCTCATCCGCCTCTGTGTTACAGCGTGACATGCCTCTTCAGACTCACTTCAGACCCGTCACTCTCACACACTCCAGGTTCTTCAGCTGTCCTCATTGGACAGCCTCATCCTATATATATATATATATATATAGCTGGAGATGGGCACCAGCAACCCTCCCGACCCCACTAATGGATAAGGGTGTAAAGAAAATGGATGGATACATATATATATATATATATATATATATATATATATATATATATATATATATATATATTTTATAATAAAACAAATAAAGGACTAAGCGGCGCCAAATTCACACCACAGAAAAAAATATAATAAAATCTAATAGCTTGCCATCATCAACATGTGGAATGTATGCATGGATGGGAATAACTGACTTCATTGTAAATAACATACAATAGTCAAAACAGATTTGTAAAAACAAAAAGCTGTATCGACCACTTGTGCACCTCCTCATTTTCTTAATCGTTCATGTTCAGCATGCATGGCGATGACCATACAGGAAAAGCAGCACGGCGAGGTAAAAGCAGCTTAAACACTGTTTCCTTTATTTACTCTCATTCTGATCCTTGTT
Organism: Poecilia reticulata; assembly: GCF_904066995.2. NCBI lineage: Eukaryota > Metazoa > Chordata > Actinopteri > Cyprinodontiformes > Poeciliidae > Poecilia > Poecilia reticulata. The sequence continues at coordinate 31,041,016 of NC_088833.1, forward strand.
GGATACAGGCAGATTTTATTTGGCCAAACATACTTTAGCTGGTCTATAAATCACTGAACGGTTCAGCACCACAATACATTAAAGATCTGCTGTTGTTGCATCAACCTTCCAGACCTCTCAGGTCTTCTGGTTCTGCTCTGCATCCAGAACCAGAACAAAAACATCTAGAAGCAGCATTCAGCTCCTATGCACCACAAATCTGGAACAAACTTCCAGAAAACTGTAAAACAGCTGAAACACTGAGTTCCTATAAATTTTAACTAACTGCCTGTTTATAGTTGCCTTTGATTAATAATAACTGGAATATCACTAATTGAATCAAAATTTTATATTTTCATTACTTTCCGTTATCATACCACTTTAATTATGCTTTGAAGTTTTATGTTATCATGTAAAGCACTTTGAATTATCTTGGTGCTGAAACGTGCTACTGTTTAAAATAAGAACTGTGGTTCCTCTACTGGGACTCAAAAGGATGTGTGAAAGCAAAGAGACAAATTCTCTCAAGACATGATATAACTTCTATGTAGCAGTAGTCAGAAGAGTACATAAAGGTCGGTACACATTCTGAAAGAACAGATACATTTGTTCTCCCTCCCAGGGCAGCAGGGACAAAATGATGTCGATCTGTTCTTGTAGCTTTGGTTTGGGAATTCTTGCAGCCTGTTCTTGACATGTCATCTGGACAGATCTTTGTTTCTTGCATGGGATCCAGAAACTAATATACAAATGCTACAGTGGGAGGGACCCATGGGTACTTCCCAAGAGTTCTGCAGCCAAACTCATAAGTAAAAAGTGTTCTGGGCAGAGAAAATGTGATGAAGGTTGTCTTCTGAGACAGTGCGCCAAAGATCCAGGCAAAAACAGCAGAGGAGGAGAGCATTGCAATAAGACAGAGCTAAATAAGCACAGTATGGATGACATTAGAATAAACAGATTCTACAGTGTTAAAGAAGAGCGCAAAAAATGTCACAGGGCCACTGAAACATCTCCAAAGGCTGCATATGAGTAATGGAGGTGTCTGAATCTTGTCTCTAGTTTTCACATTGTTATTCTTGTTTTATGGGCCAGAAAGAGGCTCAGCATACAAAGTCTAATTGGCTGTTGTTTTACGTGAAAGCACAGCTTGTGTCGTATCCATCAGAAAAAGGAGGGAGGAAAAAAGGAGCAAATATATTTGTCAACAGAGATGCTCCTGTATTCATTTGACAACCAGAAGGAAGGGAAGGGGACAGACATCACACATGGAACTGCATCAGAAAGGCTGGGATCACAGGGAATCAGAAAGATTTCAATAACCTCATTTTTTGGTCAAGCTGGAAAGAGTGGTTTTGTGATGAGATCAAACTGTAGATTAAGAATATCAGAGGCTCTTCTATAAAGAACATTTCAATTGGTTTCTAATTAGGCTTTGCAGACAGAAATACAGAACCTGTCGAGGAGGTTTCTGTCTCTGAATAAATCTTTTCAGAGCTGACGCTGTGGTCTTGCTGTTCCTGATGCCTCGTTTTTGCTCAAACAGCTCATAGACTAAAACCAGCAGAGCTCCGATGAGAAAGCTCTTCATCTATTCTGCAAGAGCAGCACAGCAGCAGTTTCACACCAATTACATTTCCATTGGCCATTAAATTGCGCAAACTGAAATTACGAAAATGAATTTACTTAATGGAAACATGCTGATTTTGAAAAAAAAAACAAAAAAAAAAACTCACATTTAGATAAAAAGTTTTTTTCTCTAGGATCAGGTGATTTTTCAGTCGTATTTAAACACTTTTTTTCACTTCTTACGAGTCCCAGCCGGATGTTGCACAGTCGAAAATGACGAAGAAGACAACAGGAAGTAGTAGGAGGATGATGGCTTGTTTTTGTTTTAATGGACAATGTGCAGGTGGCTCCACCATCATAAAACATTGAGTCATTCAAACATGTTGAATCCATAGCTCTTCTGTAAAACCTCCAGTTAAAATTTCCTCAAAAGGCCGCATACATAACCCCTCCCAAGTAGGCGGGGCTCGTTGCTCCTTAGCCTGAATAAGACGCGGATATCTCCTCTGATTGGCTAATATATAAGCTCCAGCACAATGGCTGAATTATGAATATATTTCATGTAACTGTTTACATCTGTCACTTCCATGATTTTAAATTAAACCAAACCAACTTTATTTATTATAAATTACTTATTGTGTAACCAAGCTTATTCACATTTGACTTTAATTTGATCTCATATTCAATAGAAAAAGCTATTGGAATTTTTTTTTTTTAAGTCAGCATAATATTGCTCACAACTGTACTGTAAGCTCAGCTCCAGTTACACACACTGGTGCAGTCAATTTGATAATGTCTATCAAACCCGTTCCAACCAAGCTGCAGGTACCTGGTCAACCTACAGCCTTCATAAGACCCACAGTTCCTACTGGTTCCTAACATCTCATTTCTTGCTAGTTGGTGCTCATAGAACTATAGTTTTTTACTTGTTCAGTGTACCTATTAATTTTATGGAGACCCTGCTCAGCTCATGCTGTACACCTTAGCACTGCTGTGAGCAGCGGGGTGTCTATTGAAGCCAGCAGGAGCCCAGCCCAAGCTTAGCACACATCTAACTGAGGCTCTGCCTTCATTAACCCCATTTGAGATGCCCTTGAACTGTAATGGCAACAAATCCTTTTTAAGCTGACAATACCGTCTACAGTCAGTCATGATCACCGACAACAGACTGTTGGATGTTTGTGGAAAAGCATTTGAGCCATTTGAAATAATTTGGTTTCTGTGTGGATCAGATCAATAAATCTATCCAAATCTATAGATCCAGTTTTTGTTGTTGTTCTCCCAGTATAAACGTTTCAGGTTGTTGTTTGCAGAGAACATATAAGGGTTTTAATAACTGTCTGCTAGTCAGACCACTGAATGATGTTTACATATATTAATCATTAATATTTCTTTTACTGGTTTTATATAACATGCAAATTTTCAGAGATTGCTTTTGGGTTTAATTAGTTTCATGCATACATATCCAAGTTAAAAGACACGTGTGGGATATACATCACTCTGTTGTACTGAATCTATTTTTTTTTTCATTTCACTTGCAAAATGAAATTGCTGAATTAAATTAATATATTATGAATGCATGAAGCTGCATTTGGAATATTTCTGCATCAACCTAAAACACAACCATGCAACATATACTGTCCACATTTTTTTCAATACTAATAAACTGCTAAAAATAATAGTCCCTTCAAATATGTGTCATTCTTAAGAATGCTGGTGGTTCTGGTAAATGTGATGCCGTTTTTGCTGACCAAATCATAAACAAACAATTCTGCTCATAAGTGAGATTTTTTTTTACAAAGAAAAAAATTGTTGCATTTAAAAATAGATATAACATCTGAAGAAAATCACTGTTCCCCCATAGCAGCACTGCACACTGGCTAAAAACGCCCTTAGCCTTTCACCCCGAACACCAGAAGCAGCAGTGGATTTAAACAGGAACATAATGAAGAGAGACACAGTAGAAAACAGCTCACTCCTGTATATTTAGCTAATGGACATCAGTGTGTGCGAGTGTCTTTCTTTTCACGTGTGTGTCCTGCTCGCTGCTCTCAGAGTCCTTCATCTTGGCCCTGGCTTTTATTGACCATATTGGAGGCCATAAATCATTGTGTGTGTGACTCCAAGTTTGTCTGTGTGTGTCTGTACGGCTGAGTGCTTCTCTGGGTGTGAGTAGCTGCACACAGCAATCTCAGGTCAGAGGAGCAACAGAGCGAGCAGTGTGTGCTTGTGTGTGCATGTGTGTGGAAAAGCTGCGACAGGGCAACAGTATCCAATGTGGTCAACAGGCCAAGGGACAAGATGTACCCAACTGCTTCGCACCATTTTCCCACAAAAATGTACGTGCCACTCAACCACGCAAAACTTCAGGCGAACAAATACCTGCAGGCGCGCGGAGAGGCAGCTGAAGATGGTGGGCGTTACACTTTTCACTTTATCGGCCCTGCAGTCTACTTTTTAATCTCTCTCCACCTTTTTATCTGTCTTTCCTCAAGGGTGGTGGTGCTTAAGTATAGATGGTGTTGAACTGGATTTGACATTAACAGCCCTCCATTAACATTTCGCACAGAGCTACTGGAGTGAGCAATCAAATCAAGCGCTGGAGCAGACACACTGCAGGCGAGCATCACATGTAACACAAACCGAAACATGCGCAGATATGGCCGTAAACATAGTCATGTGTGACGTGACAGGAAAACAAAGTGTTGACCTTTCCAGTTCCCAAATGTCTGCGAGCAGAAAGGTTTAGCAATGAGTTGGTGTGTTGGGTAGGGCTGCAGTTGATGACTTAAAGACACGTCACTCGCTGCGTTTTCCATTGTCTGTGTAGTTGCTCAATTTGACACTTTGAAGATAAAGTCAGCAATTTCAATAAAACTCATTTTTCAGCAAATAGTTTTGGCCCTTATTTTGCTTAACTGCAATGGAAACATTTTCGCCAAAGTGAGGAAAATATTAAGGGTTGTAAACTCTTTGCTACATTCTTTGGATTCATTGCCCTCCCACTAACTCTTTCTCAATGCATCAGGTCACGGGAAATCAAACGACTGACAGATCCATCATTGCACCAACTCATCTGCAAAAGGGAACATTCCTTCTGCATTCCTAACTCATATCTGTACTTTTTCTGTCAGTGAGCGTATATGAATATTGCAGCCGTTTTCCCATTGGGTATGGAAAAAGGAACCGCTTTGATATTTCCCCCCAGAAAGCTAAAACGTAAGCAGGGTGACAGATAAAACTAACCAAACTCCTTCCTGAACTGACCTCAAATGCATTATGTTACAAAGTTCACAGAGTTCTTTGAACTCATCTGAATTATATTAGATAAAAAATGACCAGACAGATAAAACACAGACACGTTTCATCTTATACACCAAGTAAATGTTTCCTACTCACAACTCATGTGCTGGATCTTAATCTTCTGATTCCAAAGGTCTGCCAAAAACAGAACAACAAAACAGGTGAGATGCAAGCACTTGTATGTATATACTGTTTGTGTGAATACAAAAATTAAGTGCCTTTTTTATACAGGCTTTTGAAGTGGGCACCCCTGCAGCTCGGAAAAAGCAGAGAGATAAATTCTCAGCAGCATATTTTTCAAAGTTTTTCTTCTGCTTCGCTCTCCTCCTCCCTTGAGATGGGAGCTTTTGTATCACCTCTCACAAAGCCTTCCAGAGTGTTCTCTCTGAGAATCGTGCAGATAAAGGCTGAGAGGGAGTTTAAGCTGGTCACTCTTTATGGTTCAACAGTGAAAAAGTGGCAGATAGTAGTGGAAGGATGGGGTGTGTGACAGATGGGAAACCATCGGCACAAATCACACAAAAACATGACGGCTGTGGGAAACATTATTTTCTTGTTCAGAGTAAACCCAAAAACATTCATATGCCTGGAAAACTTGGATTTAACATAATTTTAATTCAAGGAATAAGTAGATTTTTTTTTTCAATACACCATCTCTCAAAAAACACTAAAAATGTTAGAGTAAACATGTTCAAAACAAAAAAATTGCCTTACATATATACATCCAAGGTGAGGTGTTTGTATATATCAATTGACTATAGATAGATAGATAGATAGATAGATAGATAGATAGATAGATAGATAGATAGATAGATAGATAGATAGATAGATAGATAGATAGATAGATAGATAGATAGATAGATAGATAGATAGATAGATAGATAGATAGATAGATAGATAGATAGATAGATAGATGAACCTTATTATTACTGAAAAGTGAATATTATTACTGAAATAGATTAAGATTTTTTTTTCTACAGGGTATTGGTTTTTATTTCAGTCAAATATCCACAAGACATTTATTTCCTAATAATAATGTCTTGGAGGGATGCTCCGATCAGCTTTTTTGTTGCTGATTCTGATTTCCCATGAGGGTCGATCACTGTCAATCACCGATTGCTACCAATCACCTGGATTGGCTGTTAATTTTTCGCTTTAGGTATAAATGCTACGATCTGGCAAAATGGAAAAAAATGTGCAATAAATTCATCTAATTTAGACATAAACATGCAAAATACTTGCAGGCACTATACAGCAGCTAATCAGTCAAAAGGACAACTGAAAAACTTGCAATCAGAAAAATAATATTTAACAGTAAGGCTCTCTGTACCATAAGTTACACATAAGTCAAATAAATCTCACAACACTACCAACTAATGTCAAGTAAAATAGCAAACATTTATTCAAAGTCAAATCAGGTTGCATCAAAATAAACAATCCTGAGTTACTGAATCAAAACTTCCTGAGAACATGGCTGTTTTGTGCTGCCTCTGATCTTTATGACTGAGCTGAATTCTGCAGAATGACAGGAGGAGGCAGAGAAGATCGATTTTTTTCCCCCTGACATTATCTGTTTTAGGAGCGTAAGTTTTAATACATATGTAAAATATTTTGTCAGTTTGTTTAAGGTGCATGCTGCAGCTTTAAACAGACGTTTTGTGTGAGAGTTCATTGCGTGTGGAGGTTGAACGGCTCTCCGTATGTGAAATATTACTACAAGTGGTGCGTAGCGGCGGTTCAACAGCGAAAGCAGAACCAGCGTCTTACACCACTAGCTCGTTGACCTAAATTATTCTTTGGGTTATTTATTTAGCTTTCTGACCGTGATGCTAATCTGGATGAGTGTTGGTGGTTGTGCGCTGCTTTACCTGATGTCTGTTCGCTTTTTTCCTGCAGTGAGCCTCGATGTAGCCAAACTCCGTCAAGTGTTTGTTTTTTAAATGTCATATTAGACTTTTGTGTTGATGCATTTTGACGTGCTTCACCTCCGATGTATTTCTCCGTCGCAACACGCAAACGTCTGCATTCACTCAGCGTTTAAGTTCTTCACCACATTGCTTGCGCAGTGCGAAGGGAAGAGGACATGAGCTTCACACGCAGGCTGCGAAACGACAGCACAGCAGGTGATCGATCGGTTTTGGTGATTGGCAACAAGAGACGGTGATCGATGATCACCGATCATACACTTTTTCACGTAAATCGGCCGATTATGATCGGCCGATTTACACCTCTAAGTCTTGTATTTGTGCTGTGAAATGCTGTTTGGAATACATACCATGTTTGTCAATTTGAACTAATTGTCAAATTCATTTTGTACTCTTATCTGAGTGCGTGTGTATTTATTCCATATACATGTATGCTTTCATCTATTATTTTTAAACCTAGGTCATATCAGACAAGTATTTATGAACAATAAGTGAGACTGAACTATTTAGCTATTTTCTCAATGATTGAGTGATGTCCTGACTTAGTAATAATTCTGATATAAATGACTAATTGTTCTAATAATTGCCTTAGGCAATTACTAGAGTCATTCATAGTTAAAGTCCTCATCCAGCACAGCAGCAGTGAGTCACTCGTGGAAAACACAAAAAAATGTTTTAACTTAATGTAACAAAAAAAATTATTTTATTCTAAAGATCCACTGATCATTCCCACCTTCACAAAGCATTGCAGCTTTTTCACCTCTCTCTCTCTCTCTCTCTCTCTCTCTCTCTCTCTCTCTCTCTCTCTCTCTCTCTCTCTCTTTCTCTCTCTTTTTATTTTCAGCGGCATAAAAGGTAGAGGAGAAACTGAACAACAGTGCAATCAGTTGAGCAAAACCTCTTCAGCAGCTTAAAAATGTGAATATACCCACATTTTTCTTCTTTGGGTAAAAAGGTAACACTTTCCTTCACTGTTCCTTTGTCCAGGACTCCTGTCAAGCCTTCCCTTTAGATCCTTCCTCACTTACAAAAATAGAAATTATCAGACTCCAGAGAGATAAAATATGAATCCGCTTTAATTATAAATGTGCGTGGGCTTTCCTGGGATTGGCGAGAAGGTTGTGCTGTTCTGCTAAGAAGGGACTGCTTCACTGCGCTGGAAATTACACAGGTCTGGGAAAAAAAAGGAAGCAGCAGCAGCGGCACAGCGAAGTGGTAGTTATTTATTGATTAGTCGAGTGCAGCAAATGCCCTCTTTAAAAGAATAGTACTCTGGGATGCATGTAGAGGGACAGTGAGTGAAAAATAAAGAACTATGAGCTATAGGGGGATAAAAAATACTTCATACTGTAGCTGTGCTGAACACCTTGTTTCTTCTTGGCTGCTTTTTGTCTCCCTGAGGAAGAATAAAATAGAGAGATGCTGTCTTTGACAAAAAGCTCACTGGCCTTGAAATGTTATTTTAGGACCTGTGCTGTAGAGATGAAAACGTTCTCTGAATCAGGACAGACCTCTGTTCCATTAGTCAACACTCCTGTGCTTTACCTGGTAACACTGTTAGTTTATCACAACAAAAACTGATTGCTGCATTTCTTTTACACATTGCATTATCCCTATATCATGACTTTTTTTAGAAAATTTATCATGCATCTATATGGTCATGAAAAGTTGTACAGTCATTTTACCACAATTCCAAGTGCTGAGAGGAGTTATCAAATGACTATTATAACAACTTCTTGAAACAAAATCTCTCACTCGATAATTTGCCTATTCATTATTTAGTCATGTTTCATGGGGGCCAGTTGTTGAAGTCATTTATATTTTTAATAAATGTGATGAAATTGTCCACAAATAATGGAAAGATAATCAAAGACAGAGGCCCAGAAGGATGACTTCATTCAAACAAAAGAGAAACTAATAATCTGTCCTAAAACAGATTTTCTTAACACGTAGGATGTTAACGATTACCTTCCAGACCAATGCATTTCTGATTTTTAAAACTGCTTCTCTCTTCTACATAGTTAATCTTTACTTTTACAGTAATGACCACAAGTCCTCATTTCTTCCACTGATGATTTGTAAAAATGTAACCTTGCCATATGTCTCATCTCCCTTTAAATCAGTGGTTCTTAACCTTTTTTGAGGTACCAAACCCACCAGTTTCTTATGCGCATTCATGAAACCCTTCTGTAGTGATAAATAAAATATGATTTTTCCCCCCCCAAATTCAAGACATAGTCACTGCAAGATCCTTAAGTCTTCTTAAAAGGTAGAGTCTCTGAGAACAGTTCTTCAAAATATAGTCAGTGTTTTCAGCACAGTTGAGCTGACTGAATGACCCAAGGGATTTAAAATTTGCCACAGTTTCAACATCGAGAGAAACTGGAACCACTTTAAGGTCTTGTTTAGATTATTTAATTAGCTCTACATTCTTAAGAGAAAGAAAAACTAATAATAAATAATAAAGACTTTGCGGTATTCTGATTCATTAATGTAATTATATTAGTTGTGTTACCACCACCACGCCACAAGGGACAGCACCTACCCCGAAAAGATGCGACTAAGGAGCAGATTTAGAAGTACACCGAAAGCTAGAGAATTTGGTAAAAATTGTGATTTTTGCTGAAGTAATTAATGACACAAGTTCAAATCCATGCTGACAGTGGAACTCCTTCCATCAGGGCTCCTCTGCAGCTCTGATTGTCTAAGCAATGTAACGTGATCCTCTGCAGCAAGTGATGGCAAAGCGGGGCGTCATCACGACTTTACACAAGTGTGTCTTCAACTCCGCGGCAGAAGCTCCACCGAACCCCTGAGATCGACTCATCGAACCCCTAGAGTTCGAGCGAACCCAGGTTAAGAACCACTGCTTTAAATGCTCCATTTGGAATTTCTCCCATTGAGCTCGATTTCTCTGGTGGAATTTGAACCTTGGAATCAGCAAATGGAAAGAGAAGTTGCGAAAAGTGATGTTGATTTTCTGTGCTATTTTTGAATTGAAGTCTGCCTATACACGGGAGTGAAGGATGTGAACTTTGAGCCACTACAGTCAGAGTAAGACAAATGTTTCAGACATTTTATTGCTTGAAAAAGTTTTGTGACCCTACTTCCCATGTGGTTGTGTACACACAATTGCACAAGCAATTTTCTATTAGCTTCATGGAGCTGAGACATTACATACATCACAACTAAACGTTAGCATATGGGTAAAATTAGATCAGATTGTTTCAACCAAAGTCCACACCTTCAACAAGCAATCGTTTCTCAATAGCTGAGGGTCCGAATGCTCCCGTTTAATCCTCCTGCTGTTCTAATTCGCGTGAGGCAGACGTCATGATCAGATGAACCAATAGGGGTCTCGTCAGTTCCTGAAATCCCCCCCAAAAAACATAAAAGCACATGTATGGTCAGTCTGACCCTTCTGGGATCGCGCACAAGCTCAAAAACCCACGCTGGGTCCGTTCAAACTCTCCTGGGACTCCTGACAGAACAAACTTTTTCAGTGGTATCAAGGCAGCTGTTGTTTTACTTGGAAGATTACTGCAGCAATACATTACAACTAGGAGCTGACCAAAACAAAACAGTGGTTTATAGTTAAGTGGTGTGTACTACTGGTATTCCCTGAAATTACAGGTAATTCTTAATTGGTACAACATTTCTTTAACATATAGGAAAGTTTGTCATTTTAACAGTTTGTGACAAATAACAGCTTCGGCGGAAAACAAATTAAACCAGTGTCAACGAATAGCCAAACATTGTAACTTCAGAAACGTCTTAATCATCTGACCAGGACTGCCATGATGTTCTGTTGCAAGGTATCCAGACATGAATCAGCGACATTTCATTGCCATTAAGCAGAAATAGAAAGTGCATGTCCTACAGATCCAGATCTCTGCCTTTTAGTTCATAACAGGTTGTCCTTCCAGTCAACGGTCTCAAACACGATTTCCAATTAAATCCTAACAAGACACCCAATCCCAGTTCTGGTCACTGCTGTGAGTCCGTAACACATGTGGAATTTCTGTAAGCTAGGCTAAGTTGCCACACATTTTATGGATTTATGTAGCCCAATTACTTTTTTGAGAACATTGAATATAGAGCAGCTGATATATCTTGAGTTTAAATATTTCTTATTTTTCAACCTACAAGAAAAGGCCAATTAAATTCACCTGCACAGACTTAGCATTGCCCAATAAACCATTTTTAAGGTGGTTGGACTTGAGAACAACAAAGCATTAAAACACAGGTGCTACTAGCGGCATTAAAAGCAACCAAGCTGTCCTCCCCATTTTCTTTCCCTCCCATCTTGCCCCTGCTCATTTCTTACACATTACATTCTCCTCCCTCTACTTCCTCATCCCTGTAAGCAGTGCAGTGACCTGAACGATACAGTGGTGATTACCTCTGCAGTTCGATGCTGAGGTCTCATTTCCGAAGCTCCATAAGCATTCCTGGAGGCACAGCTCTGTGCTGATTGATGCGGTATAAAAGCCCGTGTTACAGTTGCAAAGTTTTCTGTAAAAACAAGCAGGGTCAGAATTTTCCATCTGCTTGGTTCCCCTGCATGTGTTCTACACTTGTATGGTTGCAGTCAAGGTTAAGGCTGTCTAATAAGAGCAGCTGTCGAGCATAGTGGCTTGAAATTTAAAATTACAGAATTTTGGGTTTCAAAAATGTTATGTCTCGACTTTTCCTTACAAATGCTAACATGTCAGTCACAGGGGAAAACACAACCCCATAGGTCACATAGGTCGGTGCGGTTTAGCACTCTATATTCTGGCATATTCAGGAGAGTGTTTCCATCATATGTTACTCTCACTGGTCCAGCAGGGTTCAACACAAACGGTGTTGAATCCTGCATGCAGTCATGCTAGTGCAACAACAAATATGGCACAAGCATGTAATATTCCAGGAGAGGTTAGTGCTCACTATTCTTTAATTAGATTGAAATGTATTCGGATTAATTAATCCAAATGAATACTTTATGTGGGCACAAAGTTACTTAATCTAATCATGATGTATGTTTCTGTGCACCTGTTTTATTCTCAATAGAAGTGCTTGCATTTGCAGAGTTGTAGAAATTCCCTAAAAGCACACAGAAGACATTGTATCTCTGTCTGTGCTGAATAATAGAAACAAACACAGTAATGTGTTGGTTCTGTCTCTGCTGAGCACGCAGAATGGACCCATGCCAGGGTGTGATAACAGTTGAGATGTTACTGCACTCCGTAATTAAACTAAAGGCTAAGCAACACGTGCTATTGGTCTTTCTGCAGTACAGAAGGAGAGACCTCAGACAGGCTTTGCTTCTCCAACAAAGCGTTTACCCACTGAAGGCAGAAGTACGTCACATTGACACAAGGCAGTTTACATAAACCAGCCCTCTCAGTCAGAATATTCTGATCAGGGCGTTTACATGATGCATTTTTAGTTCGATCTGCCATGTACTCTGTATTCCTAATCAGAATTGTAAGCATGCGCATGATGCTATGGAGCTCTTTGTCTTCCAAAGGCCCTGGGCAGATGAACTCCTTTCAACAGATGTTGAAATTCATTTTATGTTGACAGATTGAGATGGTTAATACAAATTACATATTTTTCTTTCAACTGTCATTTGAGATGTACTAAAGGGTTTTGAGAGGCCAAAATAAAACCGAACCCAAAGTGAAACCTCTTATACGTTTCAATTGCAGCAACATTCATTGTCTTTTAATTTACACAACATAGTATAGCTTAAAACCTTACATTTACCTTACATTTGCATACATGTGTGTGCAAGGTAAATGTATTCTTCTGTTCTTGTTTATGCACTTTATGATTTCGTCCTATCTGGTTCAAACAAGACGGCTCGGTTTCTCCTTCCTGCTGCAGCACAGAGCAAGTGTGTGGCTGTGGATGTCTCAGTGTGTGTTTGAACATATGTCACTGCCATGCTGCCACTTCCACGTAGTAAATTCTCCATCATGACTATCAATATGATTAAATAGCAGTACCTGACCACATCCATCACGACACATAATCATAGAGAAGGTCATGCAGGTTCTGGGCGATATGGGGGGGGCTAATGGTGTAGGCGCGTTTAGTGTGAGTTCATTACTGTGTGTTCCAAGCTTTCATATCCTATTAGGTCTGATTACACAAAAGTAAGACAGTGAGTGGGTGTAATAGAATGAGGGAGTGACTGGTTCCCATCATGTTCATTTAGAAGTTTGCAATAAATCAACAGCTGAATTACTTTAGAAACTGAAATGTACATTGTCCTTGTTCCTGCTCTTAACTTCTGAAGTTTAGGTGTTTTAGCAGTGGTGAGCCCAGAGAGCGGTGTCACACTCTGGATGCATACATTCATTTATTTTTTTGCACAACAAAGTTCTTTCTCAAAAACCAAAAGCTAACAGTGTCAAAATTATTAGCCCCCTTGAGAACTGACCTTTCTCAATAGCCAAAGCACAAACCACTTTCACTTTGTAAAACGAAGGGTTGTCCTACAGTATGAGCATTTTATACACAGTTTAAAATCCTCATTAAGCATTTGAGAAGGAATCATACCAAAAACAAAACAATTCAGTTTAAACTCAGGAAAAAGAATTGTTGATGCTCTAAAAGCAGCAGAATATACAAAGTTATCACAGCGTTTAAGTGTCAAGAAGTGGAGTGAGAAGTATAATCAAGAAATTCAGAGTCCCACAGTACAGAACAAGTCTGGCAGAGGTAGGAAGCTAAAGATTTCAAAGACTCTGGAAAAACTAGTGAGAGGTGAGTCCACAGCGCCTAGAACCAACCACTGGTTAATGACAGAGCCAAGTCAGGAAGTGTACTGTCAAATAAGAGTCACTAGATAGAGCCCTGCATAGAAACAAACTGAGAATTTTGGCCAAGAAAAACTACACTTACACAGAAGAGATGCCTTCAAACCAGAAGTACTGAAGCTGAAGTATGCTAAGGACAATCTGGAGAAAGGTTATGCATACTGGAGCCATGTTCTTTGGTCAGATGAGAACAAAGTAAAGCTTGAGAGTTTGGAGAAAGAAGGGAGAGGTGTGTAACCTAAAGCACACTGTCCCCACAGTTTAACTTGGTGGTGGGAGTATCATGCTGTGGGGATGCTTCAGTGTGTCTGGAACTGGGAATCTGGTATAGGTTGACAAAAGAAGGATATGTGAGGATTCTGAAAGAAAACCTGAACATCTTCAGTTTGCCCCCGACTTCAACCAAAAACTGCGTGACCTTCTCTATGGATCATCACTTTGTCTCCTAACATCACAATGACCCAAAACACCCATCAAACCTGCTCAAGAGCTACCTGCAGAAAGCCAAGGTGAACGGTATTGACTGGTCTGCACAAAGCCCTGACTTGAATCTCATAGAAAATCTGTGGTGTACACTGAACAGCACGTCAATGGGAGAATACCTTCAAATCTGGAGGAGCTTGAAAGATTGGCCAAAGAAGAATGGGCTGGGATTCCTCTCCCAGCCAGAGGAACAGCACTTAGGTATTTAAAAAAAAATTCTAATTAAAATGAAATTTCATATGGGGAGAACGTGGGGGACAGGCTAATAATTTTGGCCTCAACTGTTGGTGGCAAAAAAGCTACATTAAATTGTAAACATGCAAAAAGCCTAACTAACATTTGTAAGCCAAATCTCCTTAATTTCAGATAGACTCAAACCGTTTTACCTTTTTGTTTTTTCTCTGATGCATTTAAACTGGGTCTACCTGCAGATGTGGCCTTGAACAAGAGCAACACCTTGGCTCTCCACTAAAAGGCTTGTCAAAACGTCCCATCTGGACCATTTTAAGAACAACTGACACTGCACTTGGAGGTCAACACTGTGCTCTCATGCATACCTTTAACAATCTTGTCGTGAAAAAGGAGATTTTTTTTTTCTTTTTTTAAGACATGACTGTTTTATTACCTGCAGTGGCAGTCACAGTCTCTCTTCCAGTGTTTGTGCAAGTATAGACATGCTCCTCAGGGTGTGGGTCTTTGACAGCGATGCAGCATGAGCACAGTATGCCCTTTATACAACAACTCATACTTTAAGAGCTCCTGGGCTGATTACAAAAACCTCAGCAGTAAACTAACACTCAGAGGGAATTAAAAAGGGCTGGGCAGATCTTCCTAATGAAATGTCTTTAGGGTGTCAGAAAGCAAAAAGTCTCTTTTTTTTTTGCTTATATTCAGTTAAATATTTCTAGAAACTCACAATGTCCATAGCAACTTTTGAACAAAGAAATTCCAGCCAGGCCAGGTGATGGATTGTCTACCCCGCCTCTCCCTAACTGGCCATCAAGCACATCTAACCCATATGTCTGACATGATATTACAGTTTGTTCCTGGACTACAAAACTACAGTTTTCTGACAAGCTCGGTACCTTAAGATAACTTTCAATTGTTAAATGAAAATCTATGGTAAGTTTTTCATTCTGCAGCTTAAGCCATAAATGCATTTTCCTACAAATGTGCCAGAGTTTAAATGAGGATAAATAAGCTTTCTGACAGAGTAAGGTTTATTGCAAGGAAGCATTGTTACAACAACAGCAAATATCTACCAAACAAATGTATTTTTTCTGTGGCAAGTTTGTGTTTCTGAAATAGTGGCAGCAATTTTTAACCACAAGGTGATAATAAGTTTGATGGCGGATGTATTGACCTTGTTTGAAAATGGCCAAATGAGTTCAAATTTCTTCGTTAAGATAGAGTTGTAGTACTTGACACTGGTCTTGGTCTCGAGACCTCTAGTAAAAGCAGGTCTCAGCCTCGTCTTGTACATGACCGTATTTGAACTTGGTCTCGTCTCGGACATTAATGGATTCTGTTTTCTAGACCAGTCGAGACCTCAACTGTGGAAATGTCACTAGATTGCCAAAACATTTTTAAAAATAATCATCCCTTGCTTTCATTGGATTTAAAACGAATTGATTTAAAGCCATGCAAAAACATTAAATGCTATTTATCTATTTTTGCTACCACTGTCACTCATACTCTAAGGATGCATTCATACCACGGCAAAATTAGAGACTCTAATTCATTTGTCTGGAAAGTCCAATTCATTTGGGAAGTGTGAATCCAAAACGGACTAAATAAGCAAACTCGGATCTGCCTACAAACCTCAGTCTCGGTGCGACTGAAATGAGCTCTGAAATGGTTGGAAGACAGTGAGAATGCAACTGGACTGGAGACCGTAACCAGGAAGCTAACTGCAGTGTAGGGCATTCTTGTCAATATATTACTCTCTGCTCTGCAGGCTAGCGAAGATGTTGTGTCAGTTGTCGTGGCAACGGGTCTGCGTGGAGACACAGAGAGCAAGGAAAATCAGAATAAAGTTGTTTGCACCTGTATCAGCTTATTTTCCCTTTGCTATGGCACTCGGCAGCTGCTGTAATTTTTAAACCTTAAATAAATGACAAAAACGGAATTGCCTCATTTGTCATCAAATAGGATGACATTTAATTTGTCTCATATGTATAAAGTATATGAGTTATGGTTTGTTACATTTTGAGAAACAAATTTTAACAGCAGCAATTATGTAATAAATTATGCACTAATGTATAAGAGCATTGGTCCTCTCTTGCATCTTGACATAAACAAAATTGTTTATAGATTTATATGAAGGGAGAATACAAATTTTACATACCAAAAATATCAGCAATTTCTTCAGCTTTAACTTAAGCCATATTTATAGAAATCGGGTAAGAAAGAAAGGCGCTGCGATCATTTTTGTGACAGATTCTTGCTCAACCCGCATTGGAGCACTCTGATTTTGTGGACATGACTCACTGCATAATAATGGCGCCTGAAGGAGCGTCGCTAGCTTTAGCGGGAAATAGGCGATGTCCAAACTAGTAATCCCAATGGAGAAATCCTACAACCATTAAAATCTGACGCCGGTCCATTTTTTGTTTACTTTTTGTAAAGGAGGAAGTTGCGCTGGTCTCCTTCAGAGGGCTTGTGACGATTCCTTCAGTAGTTCTTGGTGCAGCGCCACCACAGGTGGCAGGGGGGACAGGTTTTTCAATTAGTCTGGGTCATTTGACAAGTGCAGTGTGAATGTAAACTGCAGTTCTGAAAATGTAACAATTGTTGCAATTTTGGTCCCCAATCAAACCGAGTCTACCAGACTATCACTTGTGAAAACACACAAAAAATAATACAATTCGGCTACATAAATCAAAGAATATATATATATAAAACAACGTGCTGTAAATTCTGCAACAATTTGCTTTCAGAATGACTACATCAAACTTTTATTGTCACTTAGAAAGGAAGCATGAAGAAGATTAGCTATATGTAAGTGAGGTTAACAAAAATAGCTATTAAGGGTTAGGAGTATGGTCTTGGCTCTGTCTCGTCCTCCATCGGTTTTCATATCAACCCTTAAAGGTCCTGGTCTTGTCTCAGTCATGCATTCTGGCCTTGGTCTTCATTATAATTCAGCAGTCACTCTATGCATTACAAGCAAAAACATCAACAAATCACTTACTCATCAAAACAAAATCTTTTTGGACTTTCCATAAACCTTCTGATACTGTGCTTCCTTGTCATATTTACCATAGCGTATACCAGGGTTAGACAACTGAAAAATGAAAGGTCACTTAAGGATAGAAACACTGTTAAATAAAAGAGACAGCCTCTTCCCCCTCTCCTCTTTTGAATATAAACTCCCCAGTGATGCTGTGAATGAAATTCAGATTAGACTCTACGCCTGACCTGGTAACTCCAAAAGACACAAGAACATATTGTAGCTGTAAGATATCAGGAGGGGAATACAGCAGATTGCAGATGTATAAAAAAGAAAAAAGTGTATGAATACGAAGGGAGAACAATGTTTTGCTACAGTGGAAATGAGGAAAGGGGAAAGAATCGTGCCTTAAGTCAGAGAAATGGAGTCCTGCAGAAGAACAGAGGGATGGAAAAGAAGCATATGAGGGGGGAGGTTAAGCAGACAGGAAAAGACATGAGGTAAATGGAAAGCTGGGAGTGTGGATGGAATTAAACACAGTTCAGGGTGACAGATGCCAGAAGGTAGCCATCCCCTCTGTTGACTCTGTTCTCTCCAGGGAGGAAATGTACTGTGTGGTATGTCACACATGCACAGAGGAATCATGCGTTACCATGTCTCTGTTGTACACATGATTTGATATAACGCAGAGCTACATTCCATCAACCTACAGAAAGACTGAAGCATGGATTTCCATATGTCGTGGACATATTGTACTCACTTATGCACTCAAACTGAAACTATGCATATAGCACAGGCAGGATTATGCAATGTGTAGGACTTCAAAAAAAGCGATATTTAAATTCTTATAGTCCGTTGTTATTTATATGTCCCCTTTCAGATAAAAGCTTATGAAAGAAGTGCCAACAATGAATCAACATATAAATTGGGACAAATTTCAAAAATGAAAAGATTTGTTAGATTATGTGTTATTACTCTGAGAGAATTTTAGGGTGTTTTCACCCCTCAAAGTCAAGGAGACTTGGTTCAGTTGGGAACCAAAATTGCAACATTTTAGTTGGTGCACTTCACTTTCACACGTTTCCCTCCTCATCTGTGGTGGTGCTGCACCAAGAACCACTGAGGGAAACGACATAAAAATCTCTGAAGAAACCAAGTTCAACTTCCTTCTTCACAAAATGTAAATGAAAGTGGAGAAGCATCAAATTTTAGTGGTTGTAGGATTTCTCTGTTGTTTTTAGCAAAAGACCACGAGCCATAAAGAGCTAGGTTGTTTTTGTTGTAATTACCCAGAATGCTATGCACTGTAGTCTACTTCCTGCTTCTGGAGAGGTCTCCAATCTGCTTAACATTCACATAAGCATTCGAACAGCACCAGAGTTCACTTGAACCAAACAAACATACTCTAGATTTGTAGGCGAATCAGAGTTTGATTACCAATCAAACTTAGACCTCCACAAACCAACCGGATTTTCTAGACAAACAAATTAGAGTTCATTTAGAGCGGACTAAATAGGCATTGGTGCACTTCACTTTCACACGTTTCCCTCCTCATCTGTGGTGGTGCTGCAACAAGAACCACTGAGGGAAACGACATGAAAATCTCAGAAGAAACCAAGTTCAACTTAGATAGATAGCAAATGCAAACGATTAAGAAGATTTTTGGCACTATAGTACATACATATACAAAAGTATCTTGGGTGTCCAAGGACACTTTGTGTTCTTCATTTTACAAACTTTTCACCATCAGTACTGACAGCCCTCTGACCTAATGTCGTTGGTTATTTGCTAATGTTGTGATGTGATATGATTGGATAGGATTTCTGCTCTGGCTGTTTAAAAGAATTGACATTCCCTCCACAGACTGAAAGCCTGACTTTCTGCCAAGCGTCTGTGCTCAGTGTTGCTACTGTCAAAAATAGACCTGTCATGAACAGAGTGAAGAGCTGCTACTGGGAGGCATCTGGCGTGCTTCTGACACTGTGCGGCACATTTAATGGTATCACAGGTATCGTCTTGAATGGCAAAGATCAGCTCAGAGGTTGTGTCACAGTCAGAGCGAGAGTTATGCTGTCTGACTCAAAAATTCAACAACCCTCACAAGATCATATTTAGCAACTTTCACAGAGCTTTCTTCTGCTCAGAATGAGTTTCTGTGCCCAATGCAGACTCCTCCACATTGATCACAGTAGTCCCTCATACTCACACTTTTACTGTACACAACGCTGGCATTATGTATGGCAACAAACGTGTGACAATATCAACATCACAGTGTCTCATGCAGGAGTAATCTAAACTAATTGCGCTGACAAGATGTCAAACGTCGAACAATTAGATGTGTTAAATGGGCCAGTAATGACTGCTGAACAAGTCGGCCATATGGATGGGGCCCACTGAGATCTAACTGTTGGCAAGGAGCCCAACAGTGTTGTATCAAAGAGAGACGAGATAGATGAGAGAAGCAGGTGAATGAGGGTGGTGGAGAACTGCAGGAAGAGGATGATTTTATCCCGCTGAGCTGGCACAAAGAAGAGTGTTATGAATGGAGATGTCGAATTATGTTGATCCCTCCATCGCTACAAAAAAATGTCCTTATCCAAAACGCACCTGGAGTGTTGCTTTGATTCTTTCGTGCATGTTCGTGGAAGCCTTGAATCTCCCGTGGCAACCATTGTGAGGTGTGTGAACGCTTGCTCTCACAAAGCACCGCCTATTTATACAAAGGCCCACCTTTGAGAATCAGTCTCAAGCCAAGCCCCACAGAACAACCCTCCCCTCTGCTTTTTCCACTCGGCTCCTCCAGACTAGCAGCAGCAGCTGAAGACAAGGTGTCTGAAAGAGGAGGAGCTTAAAGAGAAGGAAGCCAGTTCCATTGCTTCAAAGCCTACGTTTACTCAGGTCTTGACGTTAAATTCAGATTCCTTTTGCTGAAATGTGACCGATTAAAATCAAATCAGACTTCTGTGTGATTGTTTACCACCCCAACATGAGCCGCAAGCGCAGAAGAATATTGACTTCCACCATTACTTCTGCTATTTACGGAAGTAATAATGAATGATTCTGTCTACAAAACAATTTGAAGTTATACAGCAATGGGACCTGACAGTATTGTCACAAGATTATAACAACACAAGAGAAGCTAATAAAAAAGAAGAATAACAAATATCAACGGCTTTTTATGGAGCATCGACTGCAACTTCTGTGGAGAAGTCCATTTGGATGTGTAGTCGGATCCAAGAGTTGTGGGATTGCGATATGCTGCATTATGTTATGATTTGATACTGTACTTTCAAGCAATTATATACATAAACATGAAGTACATCAAGTAGGAGCCACTCGAAATATTTAGATGGTGAATTAGATTTTGTTAAGAATAAACTGGCACAACACTGACCAATTATTGCCAAAATAGTACTATGGGCGTAACATGACAAATTTATGCACACTGAGACTGGTTTCCCATATAAGAACAACTGTGAAAGTTAATTTTTAAATGTTGTGAAAGAGGGCTGTTGCTTTTTTAACAGATATGTTGCAAAGGATTATGACCTGCTTTACTCAAGTTTGCCACTACCAGTTTGCTGAATTAGTGGCAGACTCCCACTAAGTAGTTACGTCAAGCTGCTCTTTAGTTAAACCTTCAAATTCCTTTGACATCATAAATCAGTTCTTAGCTCATGTTTGCCCCGTCACATTGCCTCACATCAAACATTCTGTTGTTAAATTCAGGGAATGATTGATGAAGGAAAGGTTAATAAAGCTGATGTTCTTAAACAGAACTTTGGCAAGTAGATTAAATCTGCCTGAGGGTCACCTAAGCAGTGCTTTGTTAGATAGATGAGTCAAAGGAGGAATCACAGGTTTGCTTTACATCGATTCCATCCTGCACAATATCAGGACTTTTATCCTCATCCCACAATATTTATAGCCTCATAAAAAAAGTAAGTTCTATTGAATATTTAGGTCTTTCAAAACTAAGGTTTACATTTGCTTTGAAAGAACACGCACATGCACGCACCCCCCCCCACCCCCACACACACACACACACACGCGTGCACCCCCACACACACGGACATGCACAGCAATGTCCGTGTGTACACATACATGCACACACACCTATTCAAGCATAATTCTAATTCGAAAAAGTAGATCAAGCTAAAACTGACTGGCTGTGTATCTGCAGTCCATCTGGAAAACTGTCAAGAGTAACTAATCATGTTGCTATGCTCAAACTGTATGTAACTGTATTGTTTTGAAAATCCTCTCATTGTATTATGTACAAAATGAATTTGCCTCTCTACCAGCTTCCTGACATTGAATACAATGTTTTGTAAAACTACGGTCTACATCTAAGTCTTAAGCCAAAGTTTCATCCATTTACAAAACTAGTTTAGTTCAATAAAACACACAGATGGCATCATGCTGTTGAGATGCTTTCATCAGCAGAGACTAGAAAGCTGTGAGTATGCCTGAGAGAGGTTTATAGAGAGCTTTATAAATGTTGTAGAGTTATAAAATACACGTGGCAATGTCCAAACTACTGAATGTCCAAACTACTAAATATTCCAATGAGCACTGTTTAAGCCATAATCAGAAGCGGAAAAGCCTAAATATTTAGATAGTAAGCTAACTATTTAGCAAGTTATGTGTTAGTTATGCTAACACATAACTAAATATGGTTTAGCATTTTGGGCTATCAAAACCCAGGTGAAAAAAAAATACTTAAGTATACCTCAAACATACTTAAATTTGTGAAAGCACACTTTAAGTATACTAAATATTAAGTGTACTACCTATAAGTATATTTGAAGTATACTAAAAATACACTTGTATCAATTTCAAAATTAGTACTTTAAGCACACTTAAACATAATTGTTCCAAAATACACTTTTAATATATTAAATAAAAGTATACTTTAAGTAAAATATGAATGAATATGTATGAATTTTTAAGTGCCTTAATAATCTTTTACTATTTATTAAAATTGCATACAATAAAAAAAATGATAATCATGATGTAATTTTTTAGAAAGTATCCAATCAATTTTCAGATGTGTGATGTAAAACCTTATAATCAACGGCATTAGCTCCAGTTCATACTGCAGACCAGATGGTGGCGGTATTGCACATTTTCATTTATTTAAAAAAACGCCACAAAGAGAAGAAAAAAATTAAAGAAGGGAAGATAACAGACGCTGTTTAAATTCGCCATTTTTACTCGCATAATATTGCCTTAAAAGTAGAGAGGGCCTTGACAATGGACCTTACTACAGGGGCCGCATTTCATTGGCTAATCCCCATTTTACGTCACAGCGCAGCTATCACATGGGTTACCGGCTCACAAACTCATGCTAATATACATTGTGGACTACCAGACCAACAGAAAGTTTTTGCATCAGGACTCGAAAAAAATTGGTTCTCCGTCAGTGTGGTATATGTACAGGCAATGTCAGGTATGCTGATCGTGTTTGTGGAACTAAAATTCAGATTTCCAAAATCTGAAACTGAAAGCCTTGCTTGGATCAAAGCTTGTGCACAACAACATTTGCAGCTCAAGGCCTGCTAAGTGTTGCTAGGTGGTGGTAAGTTTGCTTATTAATTATCTTCATTTAATTATCATCAGTGCAGTAAAGATATACAACTTACGTTGGTTTTTATAAATAATTATTTTATCAATTTTAATGTAACTTGTATGATTATTACAATAGGAATCATTCAGCTTCATGTTATAACTGCATGGAGGCTGTTTGTTACGAATTATACTTTAATTCATAAACTAACCAGGTTTTAATTAAGCTCCATAAGACAGAGAGATCATTTGGTAATCATAAATGTAAACTTTAGCACTGGCATAAACATACCAGGAACTGTGACCTTCAAATTAGCAGTATAGCAAAAAGCACATAAAGCTGTTACCAGTTTAATTAATTGAAATAAAATCAGAAGATATTAAATTTCTCTAAGCCTCTCATATAAAGTTGACAAAACTATTTACTTAACCATGTCTCCAAAGTAAAACCAGTCCTTACCAGCACATTTTACCCTCCAACTGAACCTCCTCCACCCACCTTGGACCACCAGGATCACCCGCCTACACGGTCCGAAAGACCGTAGACTCCCGTCAATGAGGTAGTGACTGACAATACTTCTTTGACTGGGAGAGCTGCGGTCCTGAGGTCTGTTTGTAGATCAGTCCTTTCCTTTAACAAGGCTTGCTTGCTTTACTGGACCAGTCTTTGCTGTTTAAATGTCGTTTTGTGTAAGAAAGATCATATGAACATGTAAACATCAATCCGACTTCATGAAAGCAATGGATGCGTCTTCTGATCGATCACTATGTACAGCTGATCTTTTGAAGCACATTTTTAATCAGTAGCTAATATTCACAGACATTATGTAGAATTAGGTTCCCGAGCTTGATGTGTGTCAGCTGTTCATGCTGAAAGCAGCCCAGTTTGTTTTTCAGTGAACCTTCTGATGCTAGAGTGACTTTGGATGTCATTTTAGAGGACATCAGAATCCTTTGGCCTTATTTTGTCTTCTCTCTTTCCAGCCTCCACACACACACAATCACAATATCCGAAGATGCAGGGCCTCATGATGTGTCCCTCATATAGTCTCACCTCTCAGAGGACACAGACATTGTTAAACTCGGGCAGGAAATGAGTTCTGTGCCATAATGTATGACACACAGGCCTCTGTGATCGCCCTGCCCTTCAAAACTGATGGATACTAATATGTCACTTCATGAAAATGTGTCATGAAAACTGAAAAAAAAGAAACAGCAAAACACAAAGACTGAGAGGAAATGGAGCAAAAATGACTCGCAGATCTATCAAGGTGCTAAAAAATCCTGTGTTCCTTCACTGCTTCGAATATGCAGTGATAACCTCCTCTACAGTGAATATCAGGTGTTTGTCAAAGAATATCAGGTGTTTGTCCTGGACATGCAAGCAGAAACAAAATCACTGCTCCTTTCTCTCCTATCATTTTTCTACTCAATTTTTTAGACTCCCAGCTTCCATCTAAGGGGAAAAATTTTTTTTCCTCTTATTTCTGCCTCTGAAGACACTTCAGGGGCCTAGGCGCTAGAACATTGTTCAGTGGAGCAAGGCTTTTCGTGCTGCAAATGAAAACCAAAATCCATTCTGCAGGCTGAATTATTAAAAAGCCACAAACCCGTGGAATCCCAGTGTCAATAAGAGACAGCGTGTGATGAAACAGTGTGGAGGGAAAAAGGGTCTGGAAGCAGGGAAATGAAGGTCAAAATCTTTGCAAAGGTGTAATAAATATGTATCAGGATATTCATGACAATGCAAGGTGTTATAAATCAATCAAGTTTCAGTTAAACAGATGTCAGAAAATGACGCATTACGGTCATGAGAGAACGAGAAACACCCTGCGCCAGGCTGAAGTTGAGGAGGTTCTGGCATTAATCAGGCCGACTCCTGGGTGCCTACCTTCTGACATTTTGAATTCATATCCTACTAGGATGTATGCTGGGTCTGTCCCAGATGCTGGAACCGTCTCAGCTGACTCCTTTCAATGCAGAAATGAGGTAGGTCTACTTTGAACACGCCTTAGAAGTGCAAACTAATTATCTCATCTCTACAGTCCAGCCAACCCACAGATGGGGTTCATTTCAATTCCATAAGAACGGCGTCTGGTTCTTCAAGTCATTTTAGATCATGACCACAGGTGAGGTGAGGGCAGCAAAGCAGACATACTGATAAAGTGCTTTGGTTTTCAGTATCAGTTATTTCCTCTCCCTGCTTCACCACAGTAGGGATCAAGATATTTTCAGATGATCCTCACAAGATTATATTTAGCCTCCCACCACCCATCCATCTCTACTGATTTCAGGATACTTACAGTTGCATTAACTTCTTTAAAAGGACAGATAATTATTTAATGAGCAACAGTGCGTATAGCTTATTGTGTAAGGTAAAAAAAGTCTATAAAATATAATAGTTTTATATATATATATATATATTAGTTCATTAGTCTTTCAGCAGCTTTTCCCTATAATATATTAGCCAATAATATATTTAATCACATCTCATCAGAAATAGCTGATAATGAAAATCCAAACGACCAACGTTGCTGATATATTGCAGCTAAACAAAGACAGGATGCCCATGAGCTGCAAAGAGGTGATCATTTCTCAAGAGGAAACGGGCGTCCTTTAGCTTTAATACTTCACAGCTTTAGTGTTTGATTGTCTCTTACCTTTAGAAATCATTGCCATCAAATTTTCATGTAATCCAAACACGCCCAATTTCTGTTCCGGCAGAGGTTCTGCAAGTCTACACTTGAAACCAGAGGTTTGCATACATTGAATATAAAGATGGCAGAGGATGTGTTCCTGCCATCTTTTTTTTCATCAATGTTTAAAGTTAAATCAGGCCAAAAACTAACTTGCACATGGTGATATATTAGAAACATGCCATATGAGAGTTAAACTGTAGACTTTGTTGCTCTGAGACAGAAGCACTACAGTTGCACTTGTGACTTATAAACAGGTTGGAACCAGTCCAGCGCTGGCAGTGGTGTGACCCCTGTATTGGTCTGCTGTGGTGGAGACAGAGCTGAGTCGGAAGGAGGAGCTCCTAAGGGTCGATCTATGTTCCTACCCTCATCTGTGGTCATGAGATTTGGGAACAAGATCACAGATTCAGGCAGTCAAAATGAGTTTTCTCTGCAGGGTGTCTGTCTTTAAGGGTTAAAGACAGACACCCTGTCTGTCTTTAGACAGGCTTCTCACCCTTAAAGACAGGGTGAGAAGCTCGGCCATTTTGGAGGGACTCAGAAGTGCTTCTCCTTCAAGAAGAGTCAGTTGAGGTGCCTGAGCACCTCCCTGGTGAGGCGTTCAGGGCTCCTTGGAACCAGGGACAGACCCAGAAGAAGATCCCTCCACCCCTGGTGGAGCTGGAACTCTGGGCTGTACACTAAGGCTGCTGCCCCCCATGACCGGACCCCAGATTATGAGAGAGATAATAGAAGGATGGAGAGGCTTCAGATCACACATTAAATGAACATATTGTCTTTAAAAAGAATGTCATTCAACCACAACCTCCTTGTTACTAGTTTGTTGAAAGGAGTCAAGGTTTTCTTTAATTAGTAAAGAGAATTTAGACAAGACTTTCTAGAATTTTCCAGAGTTGTTTTTATTTTTCTACATTAGCTGCTTCTCTTTGACTCGTTTTGTTAATTTTTGAAACTTGCTCACAATGAACCAGAGGCTCTTTAAAGCTCACTTTGGACTGACCTTTGCCTCATTTTGTGAAAGGTCCTTCAGATTTGAAATGAAACGTCTCATTTGTGTTGAAAGCTTTCATGTAAGCACTGAAGAGTTTCCCTCACATCCCAACTGAGCCTTTAGTGAGATTTGGATATGTTACATGTGTTCCAATTAAGATTATCTGATTCTTCTCATCAAGGACTACTCTGACCTCAATCTGCATCCACCATGACCCATTAAATGCTTTATTTATTTCATTTTTCAACTTTCTGTAGCAGGAAATCCAGTCAGTGTATCCATATCACCATGTCAGGAAGATTTTATCAAAACTCTACTTATTATTAAAGTTAAATTTCTTCCCAACAACAACCACAACAAGTAATGTTCTGCAACACTTCCTCTTTTCATTGTTATGAAAAAGAGTGAGTTGAATACCCAGAAAATAGTCAGAGAGATCTATTGAGCTATTGAGCATATAAAAACAGTAAAATGTACTAAAGTATAATAATATAGGTGGTACATTAATTTCTTGCTTTACTACATTTCTGACATTTCATCAAAAAAAGTACTAAAACTTAAAATATTTTCAATCAGTTACCAGTCTATAAACAACAGCACTCACTGAAATCACATAAGTGATTGCTCCTACAGAAAAGAGGATGTGTTCCTGCCATATCACACTATAAACACTGTGTTGCTTCAGAAATAGTCCAACCACAACAGGGACAGCACTAAAGAACACTTAAGGTTGCTGCTTTTCTCCACAGCACAGTAGGGATATAACAAAGCTGTACAAGTCAATAAAAAGCCCAAGAATAGCTTGAGTAAATTCTCAGAGAGGTAAACAGTCCCTTAATACATTTTTTTTATTTATTGTTGGTTGATTTTTAGATATATTTAGAAACATAGCACGTTAAATCTTTGTGTTCCGGTATTTTCTTTATGAGTTTATATTAAACATTAAGGGCTTACAGTAAAAAGGACGTGCAATTATTCCCACCACCCATGAACAAATATGTTAGTCTGGAGATCATTAAACAAAGAAGTGTGAATAACAATTTTATTTACACACGGTCGGATTTGCGCGTAATCATAAAGAGTGAAATGATCATTGGTAAGGGGTCAGCTGCCGAGGAAGAATAATGAGCACAAGTGAGACAAATACTGTAGATGAGGGAGTTGAGTGAAAAACTAACTTCAAGTCAGATTGAAATATGAACCACTTCAGTTCATAAAATACAACATGTTATAAGCCTCGTGAAAATCTGAGTTGAGCTTCTAATGTTACTCCTTTAGGGGTGTCTTGAAATTGAGATATTTATAGGAGAAAATGGTGACCCCCCCTCAAAACGCTTCTAACTGCCCATTTAAATAGTAGAAACACAACTCCTGTGTTCCTCAATATCCATTTATATGCAGGGTGAGAACTGTCTAAGCACTACTGCAGAAGCTAATATCCACAGTCTTCCTTATCTCCAATCTTGGGGTCCAGTCAATCACCTCCAAGGAAAATAAATAAATGATTGGCTGGTCAGGAGCAGAAGCAGACCGTCAGGCAGCCAACTCACTGGTGTGTCTCAAACTCGGCAGGCATGCATACTCATTTCTCACTATGTTTTTCCTCCAATTGTCATGTGAATTATGAGTAAATTTTTAAAATGTCAAATTAAAGAAAGAAAAATAGAAAGTGCAAATTTGGTGTGTTCCCATCAACTGGTTTGGAGTGAACCAACCAGCAAAGCATGATTTGGTTAGATGTTGTGCATGGCTGTTGTAAACAGCAAGTAGAGATTACAGACTAGCATGGAGCACATCTCAGAAAGAGAGGTGGTTAGGAATGTGTTGACATTGGACAGGTTGTAGTTCTGTCTTGTGAAACTGGAACTGGAGATGTTACATGCTGCCTGGAGACGTAAAGAAAGAAATGCAAATGTCGACAGTGGAAACAGATGATCACTCGTGACATAAATGTTCGCTACTTTAGAGAAACTTATTAACTACCCTAACCCTAACTTTTCCAGAAAAATCAAAAAGCACCTAAGGTGAGTGTAAAAAAGAAAAAATTACGAAATTGAGGCAGTTCTGAAATCTGCCATCTAAATCATGTAAGTATTGCATATTCTAATGTTGCACTTCAAAATATACATAAAAACTTTGGAAACCTGGTTACTCTCTTAAAAAGTTTGGTGTTATCTTTTTAAAAGTATCTAAACCTGAAAAATATTTCGTTCTGGTCTGTTGAGAAACCGGGTAATTCCTTTTACACACTACCAGAAAACGCCACTCTTTTTTCTACTAAAAAGAGTCTTAGGAAAGAAAACATTAGCTCTACCCTGATTATCCTCTCCCCTTCGACTTTAAATTGTTCTTGTCACCCAACCTGCCTCTCGCCCCCGCTGCACCATTCTCCTCGATATGGGAAAATCGTGGTGAAAAAGCTCCCTTTGTTGCCGTGCCGTCCCACTTGGTAACAAAGCGCTGGTTTGAATGGGCTGACAGCTCGTGAAAATTTCATCAGCATGAGAAATGCCTGTTTTCCCCTCAACTTTCTGTTTACTGCTATCAATAATTTGTGAACACCAAACAGCAGATGTCTTCGCCCATAACGGAGGATCTGTGTGTGTCTGTGTGACGGATTTGGTTTACATGCGTGTGTTTGAGTCGCTCCGTGTGCGTGTGCGCTTTGTGTTTGTGTGCTGAAAGAACAGCTGTTCTCTACTGCTTAAAGCAGACAAGCAGAGACTTTGAGTACTGGAACTGTTTGTGAATTTATCAAATAGAATGAAGACGCAAGGCAGAAAGAGCACAAAGTAAGAAATCTTCCTTAGAATCTTCATGTTTATAATGGTATAATCAAATGTTACTGGAATCTAAAAGGTGAAGTACAACTTGTCACAACCCTGGTTGTCTGGCCTCTTTGTTTTTGTTGGTTTTCTGGTGTTGATTTCCTTTCATTTATTTCTCTTCATTCCAGTCTATTCTGGAATAGAACAAACTGGAATTCTTAGTCTATTCTAAGAATTCCCACAGTTAGTTTAAGTATTTGCGTTTTGGATTTGTTTGCTTTTGTATGATCTAGTTCATTCCTTTTGCTAGTTTAGATTCTTATTTTAGGCGTGGATTTATTTTGTGATCATTTCTGTTTAGGTTTCCCTCTAGTTACGTTCTTGTTTCAGTCGGTCTGCCAGTCACTGCTAGACTTTTACCTCACAAAGCCTCACTCGCTCCCTTCACAGCTGCCTCCATTTGTCTAAGTAGTTCCTTCATCATCTCCTCTCGCTCTTCTGTATATCTACTTCCTGGGCTCACTACTTGCCACTGTTTTTTTCCATTTGCTCCCTGTCTCATGCTCCGTTTCCAGGTTTTTAAAGTATTTTTGTACTTACTTCACCAAGTCTCATCATCCCAAACGCAACAAAAATAATCTCAGACATAATAAAATCAAATTAGGTATAGAGGATATGAAGGTATGCTGAATTTGAGTACCACTAAGTTGGTTACTTCCTGAAGCCATGAGTAGACGTTTCACTAACAGCTGCTACGTTGTATGTTTGCACATACTGACCTACATGGGATCTTCAGCATAAGAAGTTGAACATCTTATGTTGAACAAATTCTTGGGCTGAACATCTTGGTGAAGAACATCTTCAAGTTCTAAAAATGTTCTTGAACATCTTGTGTTGAATATTTTATGTTCATTGTGGGATGTTTTTCATTTTATGTTCAATGTAGGTTAGGAAGGATAGGATGATCTTTGGCTTATGTTGAAGATGTTCCTCATGAAAGCATCTTTATAAGAAGAAGAATATCTCCATCTTATGGGTATGTTCTTCATCTTAAGTTCAACATGGGGTGGTGAGGATAGGATGATCTATAGGATGATAAAAACATCTTAGAAATTCAGCGTCTTATGTTGAACAGAAGACGTTCTTCGTTTTGTGTTGAGGATACTCAGCATAAGAACATCTTCATGAGATGAACATTGTCTCATGAAGATGTTCTTACCTTATGCTGGACAGAAGATGTTCTTCATCTTGTGTTGAACATTTCATATAATTATGAGACAACACAATAGCTGATGTTAAATTGTTCACAAAATCAAAGTAATTTTTTTTGTTGTGTTACGAGAGGTATTTTTATAATTCACTTTCTAAAAAAATATAAAGGAATGAACCGTTGACAAAAAAGTTCCAAATTGCTGACTTTTTTTTTCCTTTCAGTATAATTCATTCAGAAGTAGTAACTTCACATCAATATAATTACAATAATAAACCTTTACTGTGTAAAGGAAAACTGCTACAATTGGTTTGTGGTAAAAAAAAATAAATACTGTTGATCATCTTTTTGTATTGCATAACAAAAATACATGATAAAAAAAATTATTGAATTGAGCTGAATTGATAAATAACAGATTGTTTCATCATGAAAAATAGATTTTGGATTCAAAATTCAATTCATTTGCTTTATTTTGGGGCTTTTGTTAGAGCGGGTCATTTTTGACCCGTAGGACAAGGGGGGTAACAGAATGTTAAGACAACACGAGGGTTAAAGGAGAGGGCCTGAAAGTCCTGAATGAGAACCTGTTTCATTGTTGATAAGTAATGGATCAATATTCAAGGAAGACAATAACTCACGATTCAGCATCACAGGTGGAGAAAGTAAGGAAAAGGAAAGGTACAGTCTTCACACACTTCTAAATAAGAGTATGAATATAATCATCTGACTATTTGAATAATTCTTACCAGTCAAAAACCAAAACATCAGCCCAGATGTGGACCTTTATTCAACTGAAATTTGTAAAATATCCAAGTAAATTAGTGCTTTATAATTAATCTGGAAAAGTTAATTTAGGGAAAGCTTTGTTGGCAAATACGCTATCTTGCTAAATTAAAAATTAACTTCACTCTTTGTACTTCAGCACGTTAACAGAAGTGTGCCCATCACTTTGAATAACACACAAGTCCTGCTGACATCACCCTACCCTTTTTCTACCATTTCAGTTTTGGTCATTTTGTACCCAAACACCTTTGGGGGAAAGTCAAGGAGCAGCTTGCCCCTCAGCAACACAATCCTTCAGTTTTTATAGTTATATTGATAGTTATATTATCAACTCAGTCTAGTGTTACAAAATGTGGTTATTCATACTGTCAACAACACTGAGAATTTTAGTTTTATAGGGACTAATAATGTTCTGTAATTAAAAAAATAGAAGGAGCAGCAACCATTACATAGAAGAGTTGGATTCACTTGACTTTTAGTAGGTGGTAAAACGACATGTCTAGGTATAAACTTGTCCAAAAAATGAACACCAACGATGAACCCAACAGGTCCACAACACTGCCTGTGTCCAGCATTCGTCTTCTTAGAAACACATCAGCGTAAAGCACTTCTTGCATCATCCTGCAGAAGAAGAGAGCTGCTGCAGTGAGACTTCCTGATCTATGACTCCCACACAGAGGTTCAGGTGCTGATTACACACCATGTGGCCAGCTGTGGGCAACACAAATGAGTTTACACTGCACTCGTCTCATGCTCGCGGCCAGCCATTTGCACTCGCACACTCTCACACACACGCATGCACACAATTGAACCAGCTCAGGGTAAAATAAAGCTCATGCACTGACACACAATGGGAGCCAGGGCATCAAAACATTTACTGCTGAGTCCATCGACAGGATAATACATTATATGTCAGAGGTCCTGAACTCAGCAGCGGGGCAAAGAGAGGATGAGAATACCAAGAATGAGCAAAGGGAATGAAATAGAACTAAAAGGTAAAACCACAATGTGCTTTGTCAAAAATAACTACAAACTGTGTTTCAAAATCACTGTCAAGACTACTGGGAACAAAGACTATCATCTTTGTCATATTGGTTTGAGGCATTTTAATATAACCCAGTATTAGATGAAGAAAACGTAGGTACATACAAAATCACTTATTTGATGATGAAAAAAAAAAGTCACCTTTCAATGGTAAAAAGGTGTTTCAAGTGGTTCTTATTACAAGGGTCTGAGAAACCCATCATTACAATATGAAAATGTAAAATAAAAGCATTTTATCGGTGCTCCATCACCGCTAACTCACTGTTACAAAACATCTGACTCAAGCTATTTGTCAAGCTAAGTAAAGGCAGTAAGGAAGTCCCTGGGGAGTTGTGCATTTGACATTATTTTAGAGAAACTGAAATTGTATGTGGCATTTCTGTGGAAGGCAGGAACTTTGATAGAGCTGAAGGGCAAGACAGGGTGAAGAGCGAAAGAAAATACCAAAATAAAAAACAAGAATCTGGCTTTCCCGCCAGGCAGATTGTTGAGGGATTTATCCTTAATGAGATGAGAACCCCTCTTTAAGTGATGGCGCAGAAAGAAGCACCTTCAGGCTATTAATCGCTGAAATAAACAGCAGCTCAGCTGAGTTTGGTGACAGCTTTCCTGCCATCCACTTCCTGCAGCGGCAGGTGGTTCTTGTCTCCAGAATAATGAGATTACTTGGATTTAACTACATACAGCTTGTTTCTATAGAAACAAACTAATCTGTACCTGTCTACTATTTAACTAATTCAACAGCACTTATTAAAACATTGCGAGAGATCATTTTAGGAAGGTGTGCTCCATGATTTTAGATACATACGTATATGTCTGCCTCTAACAATCAGGCAGACACTGCTAATCTAAAGCAGTTAGCCCAGGTGATCAACCTTTTTTGAGCCAGCGCCCCCCTAGCCTTTATCCAGGTCCCTCACCGCCCCCCACCAAAGAATTTGTAGGCTACTTTGCATTGACTATTGTTTTATTATTAATATTACTATCACTATTGGATATGTTTTGATTTATGCTTGTTTCTGTATTTATCATCAAAAAATAATTTCCCAGAGAACAAAAAAAGTAATGGGAATAGAAATTATTTTCACAGGCGTCTACGAAAAATGCAATGAATGGACATTCAGCTTAAACAGCAGCCAATCAGAGTGGAAAAAATATTCTTATTCTTTGCCATTTTCTAGTTTAAGACAGAAGCACCATAGAGAGCATTTTGACCAGCTGCCTCTCTGTGTGGTGTGGTGGTTGTAGCGTCTCCGACTGGAAGAAAGTGAGGAGAGTGGTGCGGACAGCAGAGAGGATCATGGGGGCCACCCTTCCCTCCGTTCAAGACCTTTCATCCCGGCGCTGCGTGTCCCGAGGCCGAAACATCGTCAGAGACCCTTCACACCCACAGCATGGATGGTTCTCCCTGCTGCCCTCTGGAAAGAGGTTTCGAATCATCCGGTGCAGGACATCCAGGTTCCGAAACAGCTTTTTTCCACTTGCCATCAGACTGCTGAACTCCCAACCGTAGTGCACTTGAAAATCTGGTCTCCACATTATATCTCCTCTTGCATAGAACAAAGAACTCTTTTACTGTTATTCCTTCACTCTATGTTTTTTTTATTTTTTTTTTTTATATTTATATACATATTTACTGTCCTGAGCTGTATGCAACGAAATTTCGTTTTGTATTCACTTTGTGTATGCAATATGACAATAAAGTTTTAACTAACTAACTAACTAACTAACTAACTAACTAACTAACTAACTAACTAACTAACTAACTAACTAACTAACTAGTTGTTAAATATTCCACAAAATGAGCAGATAAAAGATGAACAACATGCCAGTTTAAACTTTGAACTATTTGCAAAACGACTGAGCTCTGCAACATTAAAACATGAATAGAACTGTAACTACATTAATCATAACTCTTCTTCTCTTCAGTGTTTGTCGGTTTCTGGTGGTGCAGCTCTGTGCTGCCTTCAGGAGAATGGGACATCAGAGTATCATCCATAAAATTTCACCCACATGGCATTTATTGTGCAAACCAGAGCTTTCAGTGGAAAAACTAAACTTCCAGGTCATTTTAATGCCATACAAATATGAGACAGAAACATGGATTATATCTTTATATATACCTGTCTATTGATTTATAGATTAATAGTTTTACTGGACAGAAATTACAAAGAACAAATCTGGTTCTTAATCAAATCCTAATGAGTCAAATTGAAAGTGTCATGGAGTCACTGAACACCACCATGACATAAATACTGGCATGAAAATAATATTGAAGAAATAAATATATCAAATCTAATTAAAAACATAAATAAGTGATACGTTATTTACTGTTATGGTCTGTAAGATATACACTGCTCAAAAAAATAAAGGGAACACTTAAACACTTAAGTGAACACTTAAGTGTTCCCTTTATTTTTTTGAGCAGTATATTTATTCTCAGTACTAGATATGGTCTTAAACTCATGGCACTTCAACAATATTATTTTACCTTTTATCTGGAAATAGTGTCTGTTTATTCTTGCCATACAGTCCTCTGTATTAATTATTGCTCAAAAGGTCTTGCCATACAAGTTTATTCCTCTGTATTTACTTTGGTTTCTTAGTTTATTCTTGCATTTTGTTCTTCATTCATTTCCATTTAGTTTCCTTTGATTAGTTTTATCCTCTCCTGGTTTATTGCTATGTCCACTTTAGTTTCTTTCCTGTTGCTACATTTATTTTATCGTTTATTGACCACCAGTCATCTTCACTTATCACCTGCTGCGCCACCTAATCAATACATGATGTGTTTCACATCATGTGTTGATTTTTCACTGTTCAGCGTCAGATTCTCTGTTTTTATGCCATAATTCACATCTAGTTCGTCGCTCCGTTTTATGTCCCGCTTCTCCTGTTTCAGAGTTTTGCGTAATTTGAGTGTTGTTTTTAATTTTTTTTAACCCCCTAAGGTGCAGGACGGTCAGGAAGCGTATTGATGGGGAAAAGGCAGACTGACATAAGGACACAATTTAGGTATTCTGATTATTGAAATTTAAAAGTGCTGTGTTCTATCACACCCGTTTCATACTGAACCACTTACTGCAACGGTGTTAACGCTATAAAATGAACGCTCTCTATTGTGGTATCACCCATGGAGGGATATCTTTATTTCTTTATTTAAATAGGTTCATTTTTCAGAGGGATAGCAGGAGAATGGAGTTGCACCAAAAGCTACAAACACTGAAGAGAAGAAGAAGAAGAGCTGCCATCAATACAGTTGCAGCCAAGCATGATTTAATGTTACACAAAACAGATTTACCAAGTTGCTCAAAGTCTAAACTGGTATTGTTGTGCATTTAAGGTGTAAAGTTTACCTTCGACCAAACGCCCCCCAAAGGAATCTCAGCACCCCCCTTTTGTAAAAATGTCCGCCAGCGCCCCCTGCCGTCCTCTGAACGCCCCCTGGGGGGCGGTACCGCCCACGTTGAGAACCGCTAAGTTAGCCTTTAGATTGGCCTTAAAGGCTAACACTGGTAATCTAAAGGCTGTCCCATATTCACATCAAGGTGAAAAGTTACAATTACTATCAAGGGTTTTAGCTGTCGAGTTGTCAACCTAACATACTAAATCTTAAGTGTATGTGTGACACATAAAAGAAAAAGGGACACACTGGTTGCCACTAATTTCTAACACTATGACAACCACATAAGGCCAGAAAAAATGATTAATTAAAAAAAGAAAAAAATAGCTAAGGTGAGTAAGTCAATCTTGCTGGCTTGAAATTGACAACCCTAAAATGTAGATGTGCTATGAAATGATGTGTGTTGTGGTTCAGTAAACAAAAAAAAGCAATCCACACAGATCAGGAGTTTAAATTAGCTAATCAACCACCACTGTGTCTAACACAGCGATCACTTAGTAATAATCACAAAATAAACATAAAGCCTGAAAACATTAAACTGTAATAGACTGAACGTTCTGATCTTTGTGAAGAAAATGTTTGTGTGTTTTTTGGTGTTGAATCCTGATACATTAGTGACTTTGTTGTCTATCAGTTGCTATGACAATAAGTCTGTGTGTTGCATAGCAGACAAACAGCGAGAAAAAAAAAGAATATGAATAATTTTTAGATGCCCTTTATGGTTTTTCTGCGTTATTGTTCCCTTTGCTGAACGGTGCACTGCACTAAATGTTAAAGCTACATCCCCAGGTTTCATTCAGTTAACAGAATTGTTCTGCTGCAGCAGCAGAATAATCCCTCCCTGCACATGCACACAATTTCTGGATGTAAACAATAAAATGCAATGTGTCTACAGGTAAGCCCACACCTTTCTGCAGAAAATTTCCTTCGTGAGGAAGTTTTTAGCCATTTGGCATCCTTTGTAGGTATGTAGTGAAGATTCATAGAAATGTAGGCAATTCCTCAACGCTTCTCAAAGGTATTCACGTCACCTACGGTTGCAAAAGCTGTATGGTGGAAGCAGAGTAGTTGAAGCAAAATATCAACTTTGCAGACTGAGCGGAAATTCAGCTACTAACTTCAGACAAATCACACAATATGTCACACAGAGCTGTGTGAGAAATAGTTCAACCTGGGTCTGGTGTTGAAAAGGGGAGGAGGACACCTCCGTACAAACTAGAGGATGTAATTTTCTTCATGCGTCAGTGAAAGCTGATTTTCACGCTTCGGATGAATGAATAAGCTCACAACCTGTTTGTGCATATGGGTGAATTATTGTCCTTGTGGAGGAACACTGGTTTAATTTGTTGC
Organism: Poecilia reticulata; assembly: GCF_904066995.2. Classification (NCBI taxonomy): domain Eukaryota; kingdom Metazoa; phylum Chordata; class Actinopteri; order Cyprinodontiformes; family Poeciliidae; genus Poecilia; species Poecilia reticulata. The sequence goes on from NC_088833.1 coordinate 31,078,069, forward strand.
AACTTCCTGACCAGTAATTTATTGTATGGGTACGTTTTCCACAAAATTATGGTATTGTAAAATACATTTTTGGCATTATATATTGGTATTCTTTGAAAAGATATGAGTTGCACAACCAGTGTCGGAGGCTCATTTTGCTGTTTGTGCTGTAATGTGTTGCAGATTAAGTGTTTGACTTCCACAGAAATGTCTTCTATGTGCCATAAAACCTGAGAAGTGATATGAATAGTGGCTCATCAACATAGCTGCTACAGCGCCAAGCATGAATTAGCTAACCACACCGCCAATAACAGTTTGGTTCTCCGGAGTCATGTCAAAACATGTCCGACTGTTTTCAAGCAAACAGCATTAAATAGTGGCTGGAACAAATCAAACATGAAGCCTTACTAACATAAATAGAGCAATCACAGCCGCAACACTAAATATGACAGTCAGGCTGAAGTGTTTACATGTGTTTACACACACACACATATATAGACGTATCATTTAAACCCCTATGAGGACTGCCATTATCATCAATAATCTTATTTATGGTGCTCCTTCTCAGCACTGGGAGAGAGATAGTGAAGCTGCTTTCATAAAGTCTATAATGGGTCCCTAATGGATTTGTCAAATTGACTAGGGAGGAGATGAGCTGCTTGGAGGGAGGGAAATGGGTCCAAAGTGGTCTTTGATGAGTGTATGTATGAGAACACACACGTGTGTGTTTCTTCTGTTTAACACAGCCTACATGTCTGGCATGTCAAGCTTGTACAGGACTCCCAAATGTAATCATACCACCATGAACCATTTTACATTCTTCAGTTCGCAAAGTCTAAGTCTCAACATTGTTTTGGATTCCGTTGGATAGAATGTTCTTAATTGTGAAAGTGCATTCATCACTGTAAATAAATATAATTTGCTGTGTGTCTCTGCCAGTTTTGTCCATTCAAATGACTGGATGAAAACTATGGAGCTAAATTAGAGCTGTAAAATTTGTTCAAAAGAAAAAAAAATGAAACTAAAAATAAAGATTTGAAACTGAATAAGGTGTGCAAAACTACTTTTCAGATTGAATGTTTTTTTTTATTATTATTTGGGGCCATAAAGTATATATCTATACTAAACAAGCACTTACAGTGTATTGCCTCTTATATACAGCTGAGTCCTTGTAATTTTCTTTACACCAGTGCTGTTATTTTCTTGTAAAGTAATTTGAAATACTCTATGTATGTACGTACCCTATTAAGAAACTCACCTTGCCTAATCTGCCAGTTTAATGGACGGACATTTTTTTAGGTATGCAGTTGTACAATGGAATGTTTTCCAGCCTCATCCTGCTTCAAACTCTGACCCGTCTGTCTTCCCTGGACTGTTCCTTTGCTAGCTTTACCTTAGCTTCTTGTGTGAAAATTTTTAAATAATTATTCATTTTTCTTAAATGTCCCAATTATGCACTGTTTTGTATTGATTTATTACATAAAATTTTGGTACATATGGTTAAATTTAACAATGTAAATAAATAAAATCAATTTATTTTGCTAGAAAACACTGAACAGTAAGGACTTCCTGGGTTGCTTCAGTTTCTTCCTTAACACTTGCACACTTAGCCATATAGAAGAGATTTAATTATCTGGTATTGTTAAAGTCATAATTCATGAGAAGTTGGAGATGTTACTGATGAAAGTGCTTCACATCCTCACTGTGTGCTCAGTGTCAGGACCAGCTGTCATACATGACTCTGGGCTGTCACACAGACTATTGTTCAGCATTTGCAGACTCAGCTTCGTCTCCTTTTGAAGTGTAATTACACTCTTCATCTGAGGCACTCAACACACACCAGGGATCATGTCAAAAGCATTCAGACACTTGAAGGCAACATTGTTTCCTCCAAAGAAAAGAACACACTGACAATTTCTGACGACCTAACCTGAAAAGCGTTCCTGGAAATTTTCTGATCACTTCACTTCAAGAGCTTCTTGTTGAAATACCAGAAGAGGCCCAATGACTTTAAGCTTCAACATTTTTTCTTTTTTTTGTTCTTTAAAGCCAAGTCTTGCGAGAGTAACTGATTACACTCACAAAACTGACTCAGTGCAATAATTAAACAGCACGAAGAAACATCAGTTTAAGTTTAAGAGGTCTTAAGAGACGAGTTTATTTATATCCCTTTATACCCCATGGGTTTTTCTCTGTGTGTGGTCCAACACACACACACACATATATATAATATATATGTGTGTGTGATATATATATATATATATATATATATATATATATATATATATATATATATATTAGAGGTGTGCCGATCGATCGGCCACCGATCCATGAAAAAGTGTATGATCGGTGATCGCCGATCACGGTCCCTTTTTGCAGATCACACAAACCAATCACCTGCATCTCATTTCTCAGCCTGCCTGTGCAGCTGGTCTCCTCTTTCCTTCACACTGCGCAAACGTGCAGCAACAAATCGTTCCGGCGGAAAATTGAAGCACGTGGGGTGAAGCAGGTCAAAATGCATCAACACCCATCCATCCATCCATCCATCCATTTTCTTATACCCTTGTCCCTTGGTGGGGTCGGGAGGGTTGCTGGTGCCTATCTCCAGCTAGCGTACCGGGCGAGAGGCGGGGTCACCCTGGACAGGTCACCAGTCTGTCACAGATGCATCAACACGACTAATCTAATATGACATAAAAACAATGCCATACTTAACAGAGGCTCACTGCAGTAAAAAAGACATGGAGCGATCAGATAGCAGGTAAAGCAGCGCACAGCTACAAACACTCACCCGGATTAGCATGACAGTAAGAAAGCTAAACAAATGACCCGTAAAATTATTTAAGTCTTCAAGCTGTGATGTAAGACGCTGGTTCTGCGGAACCTCTATTTCCCTTTGAATGTTAAGTTTTATACTTGAATCTTTGGCAATGTTGAGAGGTTTTATTTTGACTCTTAACAGCCTCTTCAGAGCCTTCATATGTTTCAGTCTGTTAAAGATAGTATTACCGATAGCAGTACAATTTGCACAATGCCTGTTTTGTTTTGTTTTGTTTTTTTCTTGGAAAAAGCTATTTAAAAGCTTTTATCTAAATTAAGATGAATTCATGGTTCCTTTTTTCACAAAATGTAACCGTAGTGCTTATGATTTAATTTTATAGAAAAGTAGCACCAAAATAAAATTTTATTTTACATTTTAAATTTTCTGGTGTCTTTACACTTCAGTTTTCCTGTTTCTATAGCAAACTCCTCTGAAAATAATTGTGTACCATTTAAAACCTCACTTTTCCTCTTAGGAGAACCTTTTTTTTGTTAAATGTAGCAGTTTTAGCTAACTGCAAGACATACATTCTTTTGTCTAACAGACTTTAATATCAATCAGGAGAAACTGTTTTTGTACTCCACATTTAATATTCTTAGTTTTTATCAAGTGAATTGAGAAAAAGTTATCTAAAAAGAACAAGCCAACTTACACCTATAATTGACACCTTTGTAGGTTACATGAAGATTAGAAAAAAGACTTAAAAATATAAAAAATGTATGACTTAAAATTAATTTTAGACAGAGGTGCTGTTTGAATGTGACACTGATGTGCTATTTTCTTACGCATTCTTGGGAAACCAATATTCTTTCACTGGATAACATGAACAGGTATGGATTGACAAAATGTCATTGACTTTTTGGATGATGTCTTCTGATGTGGTTTTGGATCCAACTAAACAATGAGAACAGTGAGAGATGGTTTACATATAAAATATGCGCCACACAGACCTGGTACAAACATCCATTACGCATCAGCTAAAGCTCTTCGAAAATCTAGTGTTGGAGTAAAGTTTTTAACATAGCCACTTTAACACTTCATTACATTTTCGATACATGGACAGAACGGGAAGCTTCTGGTACAGTCATGGGCAAAACATACACACATTTCCCTACTGTCCTGGTACTTCTCTGAGTAATATCAGAATATTTGCACATGAAAAAAAATGTTGAAAATGTCTTTCTGTGTTAACTATATATATATATATATATATATATATATATATATATATATATATATATATATATATATATATCTAGTGCCGATCAGGTTTTTTCCTGCCGATTCTGATCATCAATACCAATCACCGGTACCGATCACATAATTATTATTTTTTTTATTGGCACGAGACATTTTTTGTTTGATAAAGCAAAAAAAGAAAAGTGGTACGATACTGATATATTCCTCTTCCCAGGAGAACACATTATAACATGTACGTGACGGTGTAAGTGGAGCAGACGCTCTACAAAGCAGTTTTAAAACCGGTGAATAGTTGTTGCTGTGGCCATATTTGTTCACCAATCCCTTGATGATATGCATATGGATGGCTATGATATCTGCTCTGCAGCTGCCGTGTCCTACTCCAATGAACTTTGCCAATAAAGCACTTTAAACCCAGGCAGGATTTGAACCCAAAGTGCCTCTATCAGATATGACAAGTGTCCTATCAGTGCACCACAGCAGTTTAGGAAGCCGTTTCGGCACCATGCTCAGTCAGCAGAACCATGTCAGTTCACTGCACAAACATAACAAAGCCGTGGCTACAGTCACAGTCTGCAACAGCACAAGCCAAACATGTCACCCAATCCCTCCAGCTTCTGTCTCCGTCGGCCTTGGCAGCCGTCCACAAGAGACCAGAGATAATTAGAAGCGCTTATTAGCCCAGCAGCCGAGCGGTGTTTGCAGACTGATGCCGTGGTCACGAACAGAGGGGCTCTTACAAAGACACCATGTTAAACCTCTCGTTCCATCAGATCATTCATGTTTTTAAATCAGGAAATTACAAACTCAAAATGATGCTCATCAATGAGCGAAAGATAGTTAAAAGTCACAACAAAAAATATCCAATTATAGATTTCTACTGGAACATTAAACATTATATTTTGTCATAGTTTCATGTTTTCATTGGAAAACCAACATTACGTCTCTGCTTCTCTGATTGTTTTGTAGGTTTCATTCATTTCTTCTCTAATGCTGTTCAGTTAAGTGTCAGAATCCGTCCTATAACCTCAGATTTCTCTGATAATCAGTCCCAACTGAAAGCAGCTGACGGCTAAATTGGAACCTTGCAGTGTGTGTTCCTACACTATGCTGATGGAGAATGCAGCATTCTGCTTTCTTCTGCTCTTAATATTAATGGTCTTTACCAAACTTTTCTTTGCATTTTATCTCCAGTTTGAACCTAAAGTAAAGAACATTTTGCATTGTTTCAAGCTTTAGATAAACCCGTCAGGAGTCTTGAGAATTATGCTATTATTGTTAAAAAACCTGCAGTGTTTTATATTTCATTCAAAATAGTTTTTGCCCAAAATACTGTCACTTTATCATGACTTTTATGCAGAACAACCATTACAAAGTTTCTTCCTGGAGGCGTGGCTTGTGTTGAGGTTTCAACTTTTACCTCAACATATTTTATCTCACACGGGAAAATGTTGGTGGGAAACGTTAAACCCAGACTGAATTGCTGTGCAAATCTGTTGTCATCATAGTTTTTCCACGGATACTTGTGTGGAAGTATTTGTGTTGACATAAGCAGGTTTTATCAGTGAAGCATGTTACTTTTCAAAATCAATCACACACAAAGGATATCGATAATACTTTAAAGACGTTTTCAGTTCCTGTGGTCCCTGAATGTGTCCAGCTGTTGTGGTGAGCTGTCAGTCATGATTCCACACACACACACACGCACACCCACACACACACATCCATCATCCAAGGGCCCACACTAAAACAGGGCCAAAAGTTTAAACTGGAAAAAAAAACAAAAAAAACTTGAATCTGAGATGCGCTTTTTAACTTTTATTTTCAGTTTTCAGTTTTTTTTCAGCTTCAAAATAATTTTTCAGTTTCTCATCTTTTTTCTTCAGTAATTTTTTATTTATTTTTTTAGCAAACTTTATGGTCCCAATTTAGCTCCATACATAAACACATATTTTCCAAAAAAAGGGATTTCAAAGCATCAGCTTCCTTAACTGTAAGATTCATTGTAGGCTTGCTTCTTCCCAGTGCCCAGCACGTCTCACTCTGGAGTCAGAAGCGTGTTCTGGCCACAGCTCAATTTGTCCGTTAACTAAAGGTCATGCCGAGTGTGTTTTACCAACCAGTCGGTACTTCAGAGTTCATTTGCTGCCTCTTACCTCTACCCTACAGCTCACACTGACTCAGCGTTTTAAAAGCAGGCGGAGAAAATCAGCATGGAAGGCAAGTGGTGGTTCTATCTTACTGACAATTTACCATGAAGCAAGAATGCATGTTTGCAACTTTTTTAAAAAACCTAGTAATGCTCTAACTGTATCACATAGTTCAAAGTGTTTAAAATAAGCATCTGTATCAGATGCACTTCATGAGCTGGATGAAAATTTACAATTTATGTCATTTTTAGATGGAAAAAACAAACATGTCTGAGGTAATATGTAAACAGCACATTGTCAGACCCTCAACAACAGCAACATTAGCTTAGAAAGCCGTTTAGAGAAAACATTCCAGACTGTCTGTTTGTGATTTAACATCATTCAGTGGGGAAAAAAAAGGTAAATGTCTGGTCTATGTAAACTTCTGCTTCGAACTATATCTATGTGTAAATGTGATTTTTATCTTATATTTTATTTCCCCTAAATTCATATATTTGCACTTAATGGTTATGTTGTGAGCATGTGAATAGGAAGTCAAATTATTTGTTTGCAAACACAAATCTTGGCCAACAAAGCTGATTCTGATGAAACTCCCTGATTGTTTGCAGCTCTCTGGGTCTCTCTTACATTGAAGAAGCCATGATTCATAATTAATGGCTTTCCCCAAAATGACTCTCTTTATTGTTTCTTCAGTTGTAGAACATCTGTAGATAGAATACATAACCACAGAATAAAGTCTTTTGGGCTCCATGAAAACAATATGAAGTTCTGATTCCTGTTGCGTCAGTAGGTTTTGTTAGTTGATGGAATAATATGATCATGAACTTTATTTAAAAAGGGACAATATACAGCTCCAACATAAATGTCACCATTTGATGAATTGTACCAGTTTATAACAAAAATGTATTTGCATCTGCAGTCCCTTGACGGGTTACAAAAATGGATATACTATGCAATGATAAAATAAGACTAAATATAACACTATGAGTTGCTTTCTAATCACAACACACACACAGTCATTTAATCACTACCACACATACACAGTCATTCAGTTAATGTCTACATACCGGAGCATTTTTAAACAATATTTTTAAATTAGATTTGAAAACTCAGAGCTGCAGCTCCTAACATCATCAGTGTGTTCCTCTGAGTAGTATCCGTAGTAACAGAAAAGGCCAATTGTCCAGTAAGAGTACAGCAAAATGGGATGGTACAATCTCTCACAGATGATATTCTCATAGATTGTCTGCCTCTAAGCGGCAAGTATATGGAATTATGAACAACATACAATACAGATTTTTCTGATTTGGCAGGATTACTTATGTTTGTCTTCTGAACAAACAGTAGGGTATGTTTGTTCATTTGTATCAAAATGTTTGTATGTATTCCTTATTTAACCAGAAAAAATAACTCGGAGATTAAAAACCTCTTTTCCAAGAGTGACATGGCCAAGACAGCAGCAGAAAACCTGCGAACAACTAAGGTCCTAGTAAGGAGCCATGAGGTTCTCCCTCTAAAACAGGATGGAGGGCAGAACAAGACCCAGCAGCTTTGACACTCAGTTCTACCAGATAAATAGCTGGACATCCACTGTATGCACATTTTCATAAAATGTTCAGGAAATTGTTTTATTGTCTCAAATCAAATGACTGAAGGTTCTGTTTTCCAGGTTTTCATGTTCAGGAAGGTTTAGAGGAAGTCATTTTTTTAAATGTTAATCTAGAAATGCTCCTCTCCATTCATTTCCTATGGAACTTCTGCGATGAGGCAACAGAAGCTTTTCCTCATCCAGCCGAGCAGCAACTTGTGCAATTTGTGCATGTGAAACTTAGAGCTCATATACATTATGTTTTTGAAGACTTCTTAATACAGGAGGCAGAAAATACACATTTAGAAATGTGCAAAGAAATAAAACAGCTTTTCTGGTATGTGAATGTAAAGTTTGTCCTTTGATTTTAGTTTAAAGTCACTAACTAAACATTCCCAAATTCAATTGTATGTCCGTCAGATATAACAAATGTCTCAAAGTATCAACAACTTCACATCAATATTATTATCTATGAAGACAATAAAGGAGTAAGAAATTCACAGGACTAAAAACACGCACAGATCCACACAGCCCGGGTATCAGCTTGCCTTTGTGCACAGAGGAGACGTTCTTATCAATGCTTGATGATAATATAGAAGAGGGACGTTTTTCCTCCCACAGTGCAAGTAGATAAAGTGCTGGACTCTGTGAGATACGGAGCCAAAGAGCAGCCGCCCGCCCTCCTTCTCTACCTGACACCCACCCTTTCTTTCCACCTTTGTTGTTTGAAAGACACATCAGATTGTGTTGCAGAGGAGAATGCTACCAGAAGACAGGCGATACCATGTCTGCTTTCAGGTAAAGAATGTCAGATGATATTAAAAAACCGAGAGGGGGTGAGGGGGCAGCAGAATAAAAAGAATGTCTGCCATATCAAAGAGCATCAAGTACAAATCAGTGTCAGAATCCAAGATATCTTCATATAACATTTTGTAGCGAATTAGCATCCGACATACTTTTGGAGACAACCTACATCAGAAAAAGTGGCACGTCACACTGCAGACTGCTGGTGACAATGTATGAATGTATACGTTTTTTAACTGCACATTAATCACCATGACTATAAAACTATCCATGCAATAACCTTATGAGCTAGACAAGACATCCCACCACTCATACTCTGCTTGTGCAGCTGTGCTCCTACGTTTTCATATTCTGAGAAAAGTTCTGACAATTTGGCAATTTTTCAGAGAACGTGACAGATAAGAAAAGTTTTCTATCCTTTACAATTACTGAGATTTCTTGAAGCTTTTTGTAATCAATTGTGTTTCTTTTTAACTTAAAAAAAAAAAAAAAAACAGAAAATACCCAAAAAGACCATGATCAGAAGTTCATATAGCATATAGTGGTGGGCAGCACTAACCAAAACATTAGTTGTGCTGACCTCAAAGAATTAATCATAAACTTTAATTCTGCTAACACTAAAGCACTATACCAGCTGGGGGTTAAGTAGAAACTAATGCTAACGTGCTATACCAGCATTGTATTTAGCAGGTGTCAACACCCACAATGTATGTGTTAAGTTGCCCTCAGCGGGGTCAAACTTACAGCGATGCATTCTGGGTACAGAATGAGTATGTCGATGTTTGGGTACAGCTCTATTTCACAAATATCAGCAGATGTTTCAATTTTAGAAAGGGACATAAAAGGTTAAAAACAGCTTAGGATGTGAGGATTGATCATTTCAGGTTCTGCACAAAATATGAACCTGGTGGTCAGACAGAGAGCAGTGATGAGGTCAACCGGGGTAATAGCTGCTGACCTGACAGAAAACCCAGAATTTGGTCTTAGACATTTCTTGGTGATCTTAAAAACTGTCAGGTTATGTTTATTCACCTTGGTCACCAGAATGTCACCAAAAAACAAAAAATAAAAATATATATTCTATCATAAATTACTGTCTTGAAAATAGGATCTGGCCTGGTAGCTTTTACTTCTTGAATCTTTCTGAAATAAATCAATAATCATTTCGGATGTGACACAAAACAAACTAAGACAAAAATAAAAGTAAATACAAATATATGTCCCCAGTAATCAGTTATTAGAAATCTATTGATTACTGAATCTAGACTGGATTAAGAAACGTGTTACGTTTCACATCAAACGACTTTCAACAGACAAAGTCAATATGACTAATTACAGTTCTTTCAGCTAATAGAAGAAAAACAAATCCAAACCTGGCCCTGTGTAGGAGATTAATTGTTTATATCTGGTTGTGCCATGACTGACAGAAACAGCTCCCATGATGCATTTGTAAAAGATTCAAATGTGTTACTGTGGAGGAATTCTGATCAACTCTGTTTGGATTCAGTCACATTAAAAGGTTCGACAAACTGGTCGTTTAAGGTCATGCTACTGCTTCTGATTGTGTACTTAAGCTTAAGGTCACAGAGTGATAGCCGTAGATTTTCCTGACAAGCACAATTTACAGTTCTTTTATTTCTGGCAAGACATCAAGTCTCTGCATTGGTAAATCAGGACAAGACCGTCACACTACACCACCAAGTTTGACTGTCAATATTAAGTTCTTCTGAAATTCTGTTAGTTTTAAACCAGATATACAGTAACAGAACACACACGCTCCAGCTGACTTGTCAGTCCATAAAAAATGCTTCAAAAATGTATCCAGAGAAATGTAAAAAAAATTGAGACAAACCTTTGTGTTCTATAAGTGTTTTAATCTTAAAGGTCTGGTAGTAAGGTCTGAGTGTGACACAAAACCAAAAATATGGGTATCCACAATTAATCAGTTTTACCCAGTCAGGTTGCTTTTTCCCCTGAATAAATAAAATCCTCATTTGAAAACTTTTTTGTTTTCTCGGGTTTTCTTTTTGATATTCAAATTAGTCTGATGATCTGAAACGGTATGACTAAATCCATAGGGAAGCAGTCACTTTTTCACAGCCTAACTTTTATCAGCATTATCCTTTCTTCTTTATTGTTGTTAAATGAATGAGTAAGTGTTTGATGTACAAAGGAGTCCCAGCCCCAGCTCCACACACCAACAGAGAGAGGGAAACAGTGATACGTGGAGCCTGCAGCCACAGCACCTGTTCAAACCCAAACCCAACATCTCAGTGTCGGCACCTGAGGTTTGTGCATAGTACCTGATGAATGCGAACCAAGACAAAACCAGAGCAGAAAGCCAACACTGTTTTACAGCTTTGCTTCATGGAATACACAATGCATGATATTGTTTACATCCAGAAACTTTGCACATGTGCATAACGGTGGAGGGCAAAAAGACTATTTCTTTACTCGTCATCCATGGCTGCACTGCCGCAGTGGAGCAATTCCATTAACAAAATCAAACCTGGAGATGTATGTCATTAACTTAGTGCAACCATTGAAGAACAACTCAAAACCACTTGTATTCTTCTTTTCTCTGTATCGTCTAGCTACTCTCAGACCCGTTGCCATAGCACCTGATTGACAACAGCGCCATTAGCTGACAGAGCAGAGATTACTTTATAGTGTATCAGGATTCAATACTAATAAACACAACATATTTCCCACACAAAGAAGAGAAAAATCACTCTGATATATTGAGAATGTGGCAGGAAGACAAGTGGGATTCATGGTCGTCCCCCTGCTGGAGGGAGGGATTGTGTGTGTGTGTGCGTGTGCGTGTGTGTGTGAGACGTCACTTTGAAAAGTGTTAGATGAGGTCTTCAAGCAAGAACACACAGCACAGGACGACAGTGCTGGTCAGGTGGATTGTGTTGCATAGCAACCAGTGCATTTACAACTCCCTCAACTACTCTAACTTTTGGAAACATTTTTTTATGTGGGTATTTTGAGTTTTCTTATTAAATAAGAACAAGATGCTGCCATTGTATTGACCAGACTCCCAAAAGAGAAGGAAGACCCCAGCTGGCCCAGGTGAGCGCTCTACAACAGGATAACGAGGAGCAAACACACAAAGATGGTCAGAGGAAAGGAACTACACACCTAAACAATAAACTGCCAAGAACTATAAACGGCCTGCATGCAAATTCCTTTGCCCACGTCAAGCCTTTGAGATGTTAGCAAACCCAGTCTGTGCATTTACCTTGTAAAAGTTGAGGTGGTTGAACACCCAGGTTGTTGGCTCCGTCTTTGTGAGTGTGTCTGTGTCAAAGAGGGGGCAGCAGAGGATAAATGCTGTCCTATTTGCTTCTCTTCTGTTCTGCAGCCACTGTCTGCATCTCTCAGGCAACAATCCCACAGCCAACAGGGAGAGCAGCCTCTTGTTTTACCTGACACATTGACTCCCTACAAAGCAAACTGGTTACTTGTGAGACTGCTTGTCCACTTCTTTACCTTTAGCTTGTTTACCTGTCTGTAGTAGCTGCCTGCCGTCAGAGCTCACCTTTACACCTGTCAGTGTAGCCTGGCTGTAATTTAGTTGAGCTGTCTACCTGCAAGCTGCTAGCTTCTCGCTCTCTCTCTCCCTCCCTTTCTCTTTTCTTTCTTTCTTTGTGTGTGTGCTGACATTAGAATAGTCCTTCCTCCTTTCTTACCTGGACTCACCTAACCTGTTTGGCAGTGTTGCTGCACTCTGAGTTGGTGATTAACACTGATCTGCTCATTCATGCAGGAATTTGAATAAGTATCTGTGACCTATTTCAGGCACACAAAGGCAGAAAGAAAGAGCTTTTTTCCCCTTAACACAAAGGAACACGAACTATAAACATATTTTGCTCTATACACAAGAAAATAACTAAGTAGATTGCTTCTGTGAGATTTAGGAGGAACAAGAGCAGCAGATACTGGTGATTAAATGCTGAAAATAAGTTGGTCACCTCAACAAAAGCTCTATGTCCGTAGGTTAGCATCAGAGAGGAGAAGGTTGTCCAGGTTGAACTGGATATGGCTCAAAGATCATTTCCAAAGTATATTTTATAATTTTTTCATAAATAAGTTTAGAATACTATGGGGAATTGCAACAGCACAAAAAACTCCATATCAGATTGTACAAGCTAGGTTAGCTTAGCAAATTCAGTTTCTTTTTATAACATTGATTCACAGCAAATGTCATCTCAAGGGAATTCACAAAAAAAAAAGTAAATTCAGTTGCGCACATTCCAACTGATTCTATATGAAATAGTACAGAATGCTCAATTAATTATTCAAAGTAGATTAAAATGTTTCAACCCAGCAGTTGCATCAAATCATTGATTTAAATGTTCATGGCAGGACAGTTAAATAAGAAATTAAACATGTGAATAAACTTGTTTATGCAGCAAGTCATTCAACATCATGGCAGTGATGGATGTAAACAGTTACATGAGATATATTCATAATTCAGAGCTCAGCATTTATCAGCCTTCAGAGGATAACAATGGGATAACCAGGAGCAAACACACGGAGCTAAAAGCTCCTCAAAGTTGGGAGCAGCTACATCTGTGGCGTTTTGGGGAAATTATAGTCAGTGATTTTACAGAAGAACGATGGATTCAACAAGCTCCAATAACTTTCTATGAAGTGTGATGCTGCGAGAGCTCTGATGGAGCCATTGGCACATTGTCTGAAAAAACAAAAACAAACCATCATCATCCTACTAGTTGCCATCGTCGCCTTGGTGGTTTGTGCCGTTGGCAACATCCGGGTGTTGATCATGTGACTGATGTGATGTGGAAAAACTTTTTGCATTGCACTTTTGTGAAATATAGCTATTTTGATATGGACGGAAAAACCCCCACCTCATCCTGGTGAGTTTCTTTTAAAATGGAATCAATATGCAACAATTCAATAATTAATGGAAAAACAGCTGCCGATGTAATTATGTGACCACAATTCTTGTTCACAGGGAGACATCCTCCACCCCTTCCTTTTCAACACCAGACCTGTTTTGTGCAAAGTGTTGTGTGAATGGTCAGAAGCTTATGGCTGCGTTTCATGCAGCAGTGTTGATGTTTGCCTCAGTTCGTCCGCTTCCATTTTATGACCTGGTCTTTCATATCATGACATGAAAAGAATTCACTCATCAATCCAGACAACTTTTTTATTACCATAAATCCTTGTACTTACCCATATTTTTAGCCTGAAACATGAATTTCAGGTACAGACTCACCCAGAGCCAAATATAACTAATTGCTATTTGTGCTCTTGGGATATGAGCCGTTTTGACAAATATGCAACGTGTCTCTGAAATAGAACCACGGCAGAGGTGGAGACAGTGCATCAGAATATCCTCCCTTATGGTTTCTAAGAAACTGGTTGCACTATTTTAATCAATTGTACCAAGAGCCACTTTTATAATTAGATAAATTCATTGCATACTCTAACATGTCTTTCTAACATGTTTTTCCTCTTTACTTGTTTCTTAGAACCTCTTCAGGCATAATACAATATTGTTTTCACATTTTATGGTTATGAGAGAGAATCAGTTGCATATTAGAAGCTTTTTACTCTGTTAAGGTGCTTCTTTGTAATACTTGATCTGACAGATGCTGATGCTATATGTGGGTTTATTTACCTAGAAACAGCATACAACTATTATAGCAAAAGAGAAACAGAAGACACAAACTTAATAAAAGAGTTGAAGTTTCTTGTATTAAATTTGCATGCGAGGCCAAAAAGTGTAGATTTGATACATTTTTTTTTAGTTATTTTCAAACGTTTGATACACCCATGAGATAAATGGCTTGATATAGAATGTGCATAAACAGATGACAGCAAACATCTTGAACCACACTACTGATTGGATAAGAGGCTCATCAGTGGACAAACTGAATGAAAATGCTGCTGCTTCGGTTTAGACATGTTCTTGTCCTTAATATTTCACACCCCATCACTTTACCAAGATACACAATTCAAACTCCAAAATGTTGTGTGCTGTAATGAAGTGGGTGTAGCTGCACTTGGGTTGCCAGGTGGGGGGCCAGGCTTGACTTGGGGTTGCTAGGTAAATAATTGTGATGCAACAATTTAGAGGTTTTGCAACAGGCTGTTTTACCAGCAGAACTCTTACTTTTTCCCCAACAAAATGGCTGAGTGTTTTTTTTTTTTTTTTTGCTCTTGCACCATCTCTTAAAGCAGAATATATCCATATGGAAGTACAAAAACATGCAAAAAATGACTTTTGGATAATAGTGGACCTTTAAACTGGTAGAAAACCCAAATCTTCCTACTTTATTTAAAGATACTTTTAATATAGTTCCTTTATTGCATTTTGATGGTTAGAGGTTTAGACAACCATCAACACTTTGTCTTTTTCCCCAAATACCGTCTTCAGGCCTTTGTGTCTAAGTTAAAGAGCTGACTTCAAGATTAGACAGAGGTTTTCTTTATCTTATCACAACAAAAACAATAGAGAGAAAACAAAATAAATTGGTTTTGTACAAACTATGAAATGTACAAATGCACTACTTTTTGAAACTGAAATGCCGCAGCTAAAAATAAGCTATGTTGAGGAAGACGGCTACATTGTACATTGTAAAGCAGAAGTTTATTGGCCTCAAGGCTCAACTTTTTCAATCCAGGATATTTATCCATCATGTGTCTGAAAACCTGCACACAAAGCAAGATTCCACTCAGACCAGCAGTTCATGAAACAAATCAAAACTGCAACAAAAATCAAATTAAAGGCTTGTGCCAAGCTTATGACCACCAAAATCAATGATAAAAAAAACCTCTAAAAATGAAAAATGTGTTGAACAGAATAATGGGCTCACAGAGTACATTGAAAAACTAAGTTTGAAATTAAATTTATTGTGAAAAAAAATGGACCCATTATGTCAATTGCATAATGAACTGTTTTTCATTATGCATGTGAGAAATGAAAAACGGTTCCCTTTTTTTGACAAGATATCACAATCTCTTCTTGTGTTGCCCTCTTAATGAGACACTTGGACCTGCCTCTCGGACGCAAGATCTAGTCTGGGTGGGACAGGGGAAAGTCTCACTCTCAGAGGAGCCTCCAGAGGAGCTCTGAGTCTGGCCATGATGGAGAATACTGATACACACAGGTATGTGGCTGTGAATGGGGGAAGGAGTTTCACAGCTCTCAGTGCTGGATGGATACTCCTTTCAGACGGTGTAATAGAAAATTTCGTTTTCAGTCTTAATTCATTCTTGAAGGAACTGATTATACTTTTTACCATTTATTTACTGATAATATCTGCTTTGTTTTTGTATTTCTGCAAGATGTGTTTGTCCATTAAATAAGTTTGCAGATAATGTTTAGATGTATGCCGTGAAAGCAGAAGAGACCTGAAGACATCTTGGGTAAAATGCTTGATCTAATGATTGTCTTAAAGGACTGATGTGTGGGATGTAGTTTGTACCCTGTTTGAGCTGAACCCATGAACTGACAAAGAAGTGTTAGAAGTTCCTCCTGAAATCCTTATCAACTGTCTTTCCTGCCATAAAATCATCTCCTCCAAGAGGTGAGAGATAGTTCATGAGGAGGGGTCAGGGTGTCTCTGTGGCCATCTGGCAGTAGAGATAACATCAGACTTTGGGAGGGTCTTTCTCTTGCTGTGACTATATAACGATGTGATGTGTGTTGTTCAGGGCTCTTCTCCTGACTGCGCTCAGTGAGAAGGGTCTTCGAACGCTTTTGCCTTCGAATAAAGAAACTTAAAGACAAAGATTAATCTTTCTCTTATTGAAACAGATTATCATTCCTTGATAATGAAATTTCCATAACAACGGCAACCAAGTAGCATCCCAGGTCCAATTTGCCCCACTGCAACTTTAAAGTGCTGTAGGTTGAACCTTCCAGAATCTGGGATCCCAGATATGAAGGTATAGCAGAATCAGTTGTAGTGTGATCCAGAGTAGTACCCACAGGCCCCTGTTGAGATTCCCAGATGATTCCCAGTTTTTCAAGGTGCTGAGAAAATTTCAATGACCAACAGAGAGGCTTCCAAAAATGTCAGAAAAAATTGGAAACATGTTTGTTCTTTTTCCTTAGATCCTCTTTGTCCACAAAGTGAGTTTCTGTTTGAAAGCTTTAACTTTGACAACAACAAAGCTAATGTGAGCTAGAGGGATGTTCTGCTGGTTCAGTACTAAACAGATGTCAGACAAGAAGACCCTCAAGAGGTTGATCCTCAACTATCTCCAGTGAGGTCTTCATTGGATGCGCAGCATTTCGCCTCCCAGCCTGGCATCAGGGTGGATGATGTCATCCATCATTGATTTCTCAAGTGCCTTCAACTCCATCCGGCCAGGAGCGGACCGCTACATGTCCTAGTGGACATAGTAGGTTACCTCACTGGCTGTCCACAGTGTTTGTGAACACAGGGCTGTGTCTCCAGCAGCCTGGTCTTCAGTACGAGTGTCCCACAGGGAATTGTGCTAGCACCGTTCCTCTTCACCCTTCTTCATCAACTCTCCCACTAACAACTTAACACGTTCTCTGATGATGGAGACAGACGGTGAAAAGATCATCACTGATGGACAATGTCTCACACTCACACATGCATGAAGCCGTTTCTGAACTGCAGATCTCCTTCAGTGATGAATATCTGGCTGTTCCACTACAACCATCACTGCTCCCAACAAAATAAGTATTCCAGTGTATGTTGGCATTTGTAGTTTTTACTCATTTAAACAATCATTTCTGCTGGTATCTGCAGTTTTTATTGTCATTTATGGTGCAGAAAAAAAATGTGCATGTGCTCAGATGCACATTTTGAATTTTTCTCTTAAATTACCCTACACACAATCCTTCATGCAACATTACGCTGCTTCTACAAACTGCACATTTGTGTTGAAATTTTGCCCTTACTTTAATGCATTTCTCATTCTTTATTTCTGCTTTTATATGTTTTATTAGCTGTCCTGGTATGAACCGACTTGCTTTGATCGCCTGTCACATCGCTGCTGTTGCATTGGAATTTCCCCATTGTGGAATAATAAAGAAATGTTTATTCTATTCTTCACACCCCAAAGCAGACCAACTGACTGAAAAATTGAGCTTTAAAACTTTTGATTAAAATTGTATCTTTAGGTGTTTTAAAGTTTTTTATGTTGCTCTGACCAGTTTTTTGTTTGATTGCTCACATTCACTGTTTTACCGTCTGTCACAGATATATTGATCCAAATTTAAGCAATTCTCCTTGCTGCGATTAAAATAAATGTCCATATTTCAATGCCATGTTTACAAATGATTTTTCTTTCAGAACATTTAAAAATCAAACTTTTGTGAGAGAATTAAGAATGTACAAAAACATAAGCAATAAGAAATGTTCAAAGTTCTTGCTTTATCACTGCATCTACAGTAAACCAAGTTGTAGAAAACCGTTTTCAGAAATATTCACTCTTACAAAAACAAATCTATCTGTTATTCCACAGAAACAGAATCATTTCTGGATCTGTATGCATATCAGGCATAATCATCTAGTCTTTTACATGACTTCTCATATCAATAAAACATTTAAGCAGATTATAAGTGTCCAGTGGATCAAAGAAGTCATCTATAGAGAGGACACAGATTCTAATTAGACATTCAGTCAGTGTTCCGGTTTACATGTAAGGACAGTTATTTGCATTTAAATTTGATATGATAGGAGGAGCATTATATGAAATGACAAGTCTGTCCTCCCTTTTTATCCTCTTGACACTCTGCGTCTCATTTAGTCGGGACCTTTTTACGGCGGTAGTGTCATCAGGCCTGTGGTGAGTCAATACGTCTGCTTTCTATTCATCAGTAACTGGAGCATGCAAGCAGACCAACTCTGCGGTTGTGGGAGTTTCATCCTAAATCTGTTTGGGCGTTTCCCGTATTCCAC
Organism: Poecilia reticulata; assembly: GCF_904066995.2. Taxonomy (NCBI): domain Eukaryota; kingdom Metazoa; phylum Chordata; class Actinopteri; order Cyprinodontiformes; family Poeciliidae; genus Poecilia; species Poecilia reticulata. The sequence goes on from NC_088833.1 coordinate 31,096,534, forward strand.
TTATCTGTTGACAGTTCATTTGTTACTTGAATCGTATCTTAAACTTGTGAAATGAGTTGTAGAGTTTAAGAGTTGTAGTGCACTGGTTATGTGCAGATCTGTGTTTCCCAAAATCAAAGTTCCAACTTTAGAGGTTCATGCTTCCCAAACCATAGCAGGATCAGAGTCAGTCATTATTTTCAACCTGGGTATCTGCAGGCCCAGATTACAGCCAGGCCTCGACTGGCTGCTGGACATTTGAAGAAGTGAGCCAACACACTTTTAGACTTGGTACATTTTTTGACCAACCAGCAAAGAACACAAAATCCCACCAAGTGTTTTTGATCTAGTTTCTATTGCAAATATATTATTACACATGAAATAAAACAAAATTAACTTACATTTGTAAGTTACTTTTCAGTATGATATATGAGCTTGTTTTAAGTTAATAATGTCTTATTATTGATGAAAAAGTAATTGTTGAATTGGAAAAAGTTTTCACTTTATAAATGAAATAATCTTACTATAGAACAGGTAGTTGAAATCAATTTGTTGGTGGTTGTAATGTGTATGGAAAAGTTCAAGAGGTATGAATATTTCACCAAACAACGCAATTTCAATTTAAAGACATCTCTGTAAAACTGTCCTCTCCGTTGATTCTGGCATTTAGCAAAAAAAAACATTCTGGTCACATTAACTGACCTAAAATATGAAAAGTTTAGTCTGCCGTAGACAGTAGGGAAATGGATTGTGTGTTTTTATATGGTTTATGTAAATATGATTTTAACTGTTCAATACACACATGCGCTCACGCACAAACACACGCACACAGCCAATTGCTTTTATTGTGACTCCAAACTCCATCTTCCTCTTTCTGGCATAGTGACAAGTTCTATTTTTTCTATGACAGTAAGGTTAATGTACTAAATAAATGTACTTTATTTAGTGTGATTTTTTTTAATTGTATTGAATAGTGTATTGTAATTGTATTGAATTGTATTGAATCTTTTTTGTATTATATTACTGTACAAAAAGTAGTTTTATACCAAGTCCTTAAAAACAGTAACATTTCATCTCCCCAAAGAACTGATTTACCCCTGTTCAGATTTGCTCGAAACAAAAGTGATAACTTCTGAAGTTAACTTTAATCAGTTTAACTTAATTTAACAAATTTCATTATTAATTACAAGCACAAAATCTTACATTTACTATACATGAGTGAAAAGGGAGCAAGAAGAAATATCTTATAAACCTGCCCCTTTCTCAATAACTAAAAAATACATTTTCAGGCCCATATTCATTACAAGTTTCAAACAATATATTGATTATCACCTCAAAATTATACAAGACTTCCTTTTTTCTTGTTTTGAGTAGATAATTTTGTCAACTCCTCATCCAGACTGTTCTATAATTTTTACTATGTACTGAAATGTGCATTTGTTTTAAAAGAATGCGCAGTTTTGCTTTTCAAATCCACCTGCAACCCAAACTAAACCTATGAACCACTGGCTTTGGAGCAGCTGAGTGTCTAAGTGTGGGTACAGCAGACAGATTAATATCAACCTGGGGGGTAAGTTCCACAGATCTGCCTCCATCTTTAACCTGCTGTGTCTCAAGATGTCAGCCTTCCAAGAAAAACATAAGTGACATGGAGGCTGTGCCCATTAAAATGAGAAGTTGAAAGTGAGTGATGATGAGTTGTGGTCACACTGCCAAGTGAGTCACAGATTGCCAACAGTGGAGGAGGCCTGTCTGTCCCTAATTGCAATTAGGCATCATTTTCTAGGTGTAACAGCACAATGATTGGGGAGGCTTGAGCTCTCTGACTCACAAGGCTTGGACAGGAAGGACAACTAATGACTTCCTCTGTAAATATCAGTGGACAAAAAATTACATTTTCCTGCTTTATTAAGAGTTTCAAGCCAACACCAGGATACTCAACAAAATGTGAGTTTTGAAAATATAGAGCTATCTGTTGAAACATTTATAGTAGCTGAAGGTATTTCAATATCTACCACATGGCTGTGAATGCATTAATAGAAGAGGTGTTTAAAATGAGCCAAAATGATGTTCTAACTTCAAATTACCGTCGGGGAAAGGTGGATGTGTGTTTATCTCCATACTGCTGGAATAATAAAAAAAAAAAGATTTCAAATTAGGTAGAGATTGTTCCATTAAATAGCACAAACAAAAAAGAGAGATGACTTTTTTAAGCATGCAAGTTAGCTAAATTAGGCATAATTGGGCAAAACTAAATAATTGGGCAAACTAAACTAAATGATGCTTCCTATAAAGAAATTGTTATGTGTTAAATATTCATCAACAAGCTTAGTACTATATATAAAATACTACCTGTGGTATGGAGCGTTAATGGAAGTGTCAACTTTACATTTGCAAAATAACATTTGAACAACTTCAAACTCTTTTTACCATTTGTTACTCTTATACACACACACTAATCTAACCCAGATATTAGCAATGAAATCTCCACACAAGTCCTGGATCGAACTTGAAAATTGCAATTTATTCTGCAGGCACTTAGCATTCGCCAACAACTTATAGGTAGAAGTAAGAGCGTTGCGCAACATAAATAATCAACTGGCCTGAACACAATGCGCTGTATAGAAAAACAATTAAACAAGCTTTGAAAAAAATAAATAAAATTAAGTTTTGAGGTGGAAGATTTGCCCTGAGGAATTTTAGTAAGCTAGTTACTTGAATCATTCAAGGAATCATTACAACCCTAGCCAGTATCTCAGTAAGAAGACTGTCCAAAATCCACTGTAAATACATTCCCACTTTTACTTAACTTCCAAGTGCAAAGTGTAAAAGAAACCAGTGGATTCATCAGTTCCCACGGGTGACAAAAAGTCAGCTGGGCACTAGCTCTGAAAGTTAAGGCACACTATGACCGTGTTTTTTGTAGTCAAATATTAAAACTTTCAGAATGCCTCAGAGTTTCTGTAGGACTTTTTAGAGGTTAAATACACTTAGCCAGGTAAGTTTCCTTGATTTGCAAGAAATCAAGAAAACATGATGATCTGGAAGTGTTTTTCTTCAGGGGAACAGAGACTATGTGGATCTGTGTGGTGATCACCGACTGAGTCTTTCATCAGGACAATGCTGCAGTTCACGCCTGCTCGGAAAAAAAGCCTTCTGACATGAAAGAAACTTCCTTTGCATTCGGTAACATATGTTCAGTTTTTAACAGTTTTAATAACTAGTACACCAGAAACAGAGCGTGTAGAAAGGTATACACACAGTTTGCATAATCTAGTAATGCAGTGTTCATCTAATCATGCGGTTTTGAGTCAGACCTTATGTTCAGGCCAATCACAGGAAACCAGAAACTACACAGATATCCTTCACTCACAACACACAAATGCCTGTTGTGAATGGGGACAGTTTGACCACATTCCCATACTGTATCAAAAGCATTCATCGGAGGTAAATCAATAGCTCGGTTAACAATCCAGGGACAGCACTGATGCTCCCAGTGAGAGAGGAGACAGAGGGACACATTTACTATGGCACAACTAATCACTAGTAAGGAGTTACAAGAGAAAGCAGAACTACATGACATGGAGGAGAAGAGGAATGATGGGAAAGACAGACAAGGGATGGACAAATGCAAGCAAAGAGGCCAAGAGCAGGTGAAGGTTACAATAGAGCATCTATTCCAGGGTTGAACAGCAAGAAAAAGTTGAGAACATAGAAAACTGAAATATTGATAGGTAGGTGTAAAACTGCAAAGAAGATTAAAATCTATCTCTGCTTGTACAGGAATAAAAGAAAAATAAAGTAAGAGAATATCAGCAACAAAAGGCTCCAAAAGAAGATTTTTTTTGTGTGTTTGGAATATCTGCCAAACTATTTGAGAGGACAGTTAATATAAATTGTCTCAAACTTTTAAAATTATTCAAATAAGAGTTTTTGAGCTAACCTCATTTCATTGTGATGGCCACACACATTATTTAGAAAACAAAAGCTAGTGCAGTGAGATCCCTGTGTTTTTTTTTTTTTTGCCAACAAAAATCAACTTGTGTATGAAGAGTTACAGTAAGTGGCTGTTTAACATATAAGCATCGAGGATAAAGCAAGGTGAAGTGATAGCTTTTCTACAAGGTTGTGCCTATTCAAGTGTCATTCACCAGAACATATTTGCACTTCTGTAAATGCATTCTGAATTTCTATTTTCCTTTTAACTTGACTTTTTTTGTTTAAAAATATGCTAAGAGATAAACTACAGAGGAGCACATGACCCAGCAAAGCTGCAAAATTAACAGGCCACATGGTGACTGGTGACAACTCTCACAAGGCTCTTGGTCAGATGTGTCAGTGGTCCGACATGTTCGCAGCACTGAGTTTGCAACTTGTACAGGATTTTCCGACTATTGCAGAACATTGTTTAGCTGTTCCATGGCTAATTAACACAATGATGTCCCGTGGCTGACATGATATTTAAAGAGTGACATTTCTAGGCTACCATGGATAGCACACAGTAAAATAATGGCTGATCAACCTTAAAAAATGAATACTGCAGCTGGAGATGGTAAAGTCATGTTAGGGAGAACTGAGATTAGAAGCTCTCTGCTTAGTTTCTTTTTAATGTTTCAATTTCCAACAGATGCTTAAGCTTATATCTATAGTTAGAGCAACCAGAAGACTTTAAATAATATAGAAAGGACTCCAGACATTACCATTTATTTGCAAAAAGTGACATTTCAATTAATTTCTTGTATGCGTACATCTCAGGCACAAAACCAAACACAAATGACATCAAAGTGAACAACCCTATTTTTTGTAATGAAGATCCCTGATGTCAACACTTTATGATACACACAGATCTGCTTCAAAAGTATACCAGTTTGGGATTTTTTTCTGGAAGATATACAATTCATTGTTTGCTAAGAATTGTTCACTTGGAAGAAATGTCCTTTATCTACCTGAGGGAACAGATCCTGAAATAGTAACTTTGTGACAAAATGTCCAACAACAGCCAACTACAAATGGAATAGTAACCTATAAAAACATGCAAACAAACAACATTTGACATCCATCCATCCATCCATCCATCCATCCATCCATCCATCCATCCATCCATCCATCCATCCATCCATCCATCCATCCATCCATCCATCCATCCATCCATCCATCCATCCATCCATCCATCCATCCATCCATCCATCCATTTTCTTTACACCCTTGTCCCTCAGTGGGGTCAGGAGGGTTGCTGGTGCCCATCTCCAGCTAACGTTCCGGGCGAGAGTTCGACATGCATGTCATTCTAAAAATTATAGCCATCTTAATTTTATTTTCTTTTTTTAAAATTCTGTGGTTCTAGTACAAACAAAACCAGAAACTATAATCTGGGAAAGGTTTAAATATAAAAGTTAATAATATTTACAGTTTATTTCTGTTGATGTCTTCATTTCTTTTTGGGTACTGGACCGTTCCAGTGACCTCCTCCCCTGTGCAGGGAGCCATGCCAACCAAATCAAAAACCACAACTGGTGCAAGAGAGAACAATCAGTAAATTAATTGCTATCTTGAAACAGAAAAGGAATATGATAAGACAACATTTACAGTTTTTGCAGAACTTTGTTAAAAAGACCAATAGATAGGTTTGTCTTAAATGTTTCCACTGTGTTACAACACATACATCGTGTTTCCATATTTTATGACTACTGGTGACACATCAGTATTTCATCAGAGTTGCTGTTTTGTATTATTTTGCTGCTTCCATTTTCTGACCAGCCAAACACATTGAACATGACACTAAGCAGAATGAAAGGGAAAGAAGCTGCATTAAATTGGATATGCATCCACACAATGATGCTGTTGACAAGCCTCTTTACAAAAGCCCACACTTGTCTTCGCTCTGACTGACAAAATGAATCCAACGTTGCAGTAACAACTAGAGGACATGTGACAATGAATACTGCAAGGGAAATTACTTTTTCTGTTATGTAAAAACTGTGTAGCCTTACTGTGGAAAAAGGCCTTAATGTGCTCTTGTCAATTTTATTGCCATCACTTCTTCATCGAAAAGCAGCGTCCTCATCATTAATAAAACATGTCATGGTCAGACGGGTCAGGGTTGACTGGTGTGTACTTGCATGCATCTGTGTGAACCAGGTTTTTATATCCTTGTGGGGACATGTTTCTGTCTGCATTTGTAGGGACAAATCCTGGTCCTCATGAGGGGAAATACTGTTTTTGGGTTTGCAGGACCTGGACTACTGGCAGCATCATGCTTTCTAATGTAAAATATCAAAATGCAGCAGTACAACTTCAAAGACACATTGAAGAGGATGCTATTATGGGATGCTGAGAAATAAACAGGTTCAGTAGACTACCTGAAGGCTTTAACTGATACATGTCTTGTACATTTGGGTATACACATGAATGACTTTGGCACACGGACCAGACGTCTCGTTCTCACCTTTGATATTTTTTTTCTACCACTGCATTATGAAATTTGTCATTAGTGTTGCAGAACAAGAAAGCTGCTGTAAAGCCATTGAAAAGAGCTTTTTTACTGGTGTAATTAATAACATGAACAATAGCTGCAGTCAAGAGGTGCAGTGTTGGACAAGTTGGCTTACTGACTTGGCCCTCAGTGAAACAAGGGCTATACAATGGTCCAATCAATGAAATTGTTAATTTCAAGGTTTGCCATGTAGAATAAAATTGTACTTGCTAAAGAATCTTTCCAAAAATTATGTTCATCAGTTTGTCAAAATCATAATCAGGAAGGCTTTGCTGTGTAAAGTGGTTAACTGCTTGCAGCTCTTAAAGCCGTTACGACAGTAAGACATTCTTAAGGCTGCTGTCATTCTGAATGTTGGCACTTTGGAAAACACCTGTTCTGTTTGCTGAGATCACTGAGCATCACAGTGCTCTGCTTTGTCATGAGCAGGTGCATGGAATTGGGAATTAAAAGTACATTCAACTTTAGTAGGTTAGAACGTACATTCTGATGAGGCTCGTCTGTCAGATTAAAAGCACCTTTTGAAAGTAGCCTCTAAGCAGGAATTAAAACTATTTCTAAAACTAGTTTAGTCTAGTGGTTTAGACTAGTCTGATGTAATATACTGATTTTAAATGTTGTGTTTTCATTAGCTGAAACACAACAAAAATAACCACAAGTACCATAAATAAAGGCTCGGAAACATCAGTTATTTTTTTTAAATGTTAAGTAATTAAGTTACTGAAATAAATTCACTTCTCAAAAAGATTCTAACTTGGTAAGCAAGATTAAATGCTCAAAAAGTATTCTGAAATGGTCATATGTTTTGATTACCTGAAATAATTAGACTTTAAAGGATAGTGTGAATTTCACCTTCAGTTCCAGTCTGAATTTTGGGGATTAGTAAGTTGTCCAATCAGCTAACTTTGAGGACCAATGTGTCTCAGTGGGTACAATAAATGTATTGCAATCTTGCAAGTTGCTCTGTAAATACATATGTGTCTGTGAGAAGGATTATGTGAATGTGGCTCTAGTGTAAGGGGCTTTAGATGGTCAGTGTTTAGTACTACTTACATAACCTAGTCCTAGTGTAAGATCAGGTAATGTTCGTCTCGGATCAATAATGTGATATTTGGCATTATGTCTTCCAATGCCAGAGATGAAAAAACAAATGTACAATAATGTGACAAAGGTATAACTCCTTCCTGCTAAGAAAGCATTTTTCCACCTCTTGTATTTGTTCTCATTCATCAAAATTCCTGACTACGGGTGACAGCTTGATTGCAGGATGACATATTTACTTAGAAAGAGGAATTTCTGCAGTCAAAGGCCACATTCATAAAATAGACCAAGATGAAATCAAGATACCATTTTATCGTTTGAGTGTGAAAGGACAGAGAGCTGAATTAACCCTCTACTTTTACATTCTTCACCAGCCAAGCAACATAATTACAGCCACATAACAGCAGAGTTGGGGAAAATGTAGATCTCTGTTGTGACTTGAGTGTGAGATATTGCAATGAGCACCAGTCCATGCTGCTGGTTGTCCAGGAATTAGGGTACAAACATTCAGGGACCATGAATGTATGGTATGCATTTCATGCACATCATTTCTTACTACTGACACAGCGATGAGTCAAGCTGAAGCTCACCAAAACACAACAGTTGGCTCTATCTTTTTTCTTTTTGTCTTTCCAGCCTACCTACTGTCTCTGCTATTTTTCCCCTCACTTATATCCTTCTGTTCGGCATTTCTTTTCTGCCACATATCCTAACTTCTATTCCTTCTAAGTTGAAAAGGTTGGTTCTATCAGGGAGATCACCAAGTCTGACCAAGTTATTCCGGTCCTGTCATGAAGAATGGGTCAAACTTCTTGCAAAGTGTTGTACCATGTTTCTGGAGGGAGACTCGAACAGTTTAAAAAAAGAAAAAATCAACCAAAACGTTCACTAAATATCAAGGAAATGTATGTTTAAAGAAAGACATTTTCAAAAAATATGTCATTCTGGAATTTAGCAGTTTGAAATTATTTTGATAATCCTAACTGATCTAAAATGGGATGCAAGGTCGAAAAGCAAAGAATAAAATGTGGCCTTTGAATAAAATGTACGCAGATCTCATTTGCCAACTATATTGTGCAGCTGTTTAGTAGTTTTTTGTTAATGTATCTAGTTTGCTTTTTCTTTGCTTATTTTGAAGATGATGCCAGGAACACCCCCAGTGTGTGGGAGCAACTGAAGGTGAAGTGAATCTTTTGCTTTTAAAGAAAACTGCCTCAGTTTCGTGACTGGAAGAGAAAACTAGAACATTAAGTTATGACACAAATTTATCCGAGTTCCACATCTCTGTCTTTTCAAGGACTTCACATTCATACGTATCCACTCACACCGCAGTTCCGGTCATTCGACTACATGATAACCAACTAGCATCTGGTGACGGACTGGCTAACAGAGAAACAGCCAGCAAACCTCTGAGCTCTTTAAAGACATCACACAGGAAGAGCTGCATGTCTAACCTGCCAGCTGCACCGACAAGCGTTGACGTTTTCAAAAGACACTTTAAAACAACGCCTTTATTACTGCTCCGTGTGTGTCCCACAACAAATAAGTCGCATCAGCTTTATCAAACAATCCACCCTCTAGTGCTCATTCTCTTTCGGTGTGTGTATTTGTGTGTGTGCATGCTGACTGTTCCTCTCTGCCTTTCCTTGCTGTGGACCCCTGGGATGCAGTGGGCTGCTATTTGAAGCCCAGGACCTAGTTTCCCTCCTACTAGGGGCTCTGCTTTAGAAGCAGATTGAACAAAAGAAATACAGAGAGAGACTGGGACAACAGGACCAAGGAATTATCACTGAAATTGAAACTTCTAAGAATTTACCATAAACAGTACAAGGAAAATAAAATATGAAGTCAATCCAAGTAGAAATGTTTTGTTTTCTAGTTAAAATCATAAAAAAAATGAATGTTTGGTTGTTCTACACCAGATGGCTGCAGTCCCATGATAGAACCTCACAGATAGAAGAAAAGTATCTATACACATCTTTGTGTTTATAATGTAGCTTCAAGTCTCCATTTACAAAATGCTTGAGTCAAAAAAGGAGACCAGAGATTAGAAAAGTCATTGAGGAGGGTAAACGCTTGACAACATTAATATTTTGTGCCTTTATGTCAGCTTGTAATCACTGAGCTTACACAACATACTTCAGCGTTTTATAAAGGACCTCTTGACATAAAGCTTACATTGAATCCCTCTCAGGAATCACTTAACAAATCCTTCATCAGAAGAAGAACTTTGATCCTTTTTCTACATGTGAAGTTTTGTTATTTTGAACTTGTATTACTGAGTAAGAAAAAAAATCAACTGAGAACAAAAAATACCTACTACTAATGAATTATGGAGGATGTGGGTAAAAGTTTACATATGCTCATTATGTACATAACAGCATCATATTTCAAGGTCCTGTTTATTTAAGTTGTTCTGTTGTCAGTGTTGTAACACGGACCCTCATTCAGGAGCACTGCAGGGTCAAGGTGAAGAGAGAGACCTCAGTGAACTGAAAAGCATAAACACTAAGAAAAACAGGAACACAAGCCAGATGAATAGTCCAACAGTTAATCATCTGAGAATAAAGAGAGCATGGAGGACATGATGATCCAGAAAGTTCTGCTCCAACGCTGCAGTTAAATATGACTTTAAGAGCAAGACTTATTAACACCACTTGGAAACACTGAACTGAGCCTGAAATACCATTTAAGGATTCGGTGGAACATAATCAGTATCAGACGAAGCTGTAAGCAGCACATTGACCTACTTAGACTGTGTGATGCATGGGAAGATAAGAGACAATCAGCTTGGTATTCTGGTGCTAATCAAACATTTTATCATTAGTGAAGAGCCACATTTTTACTGTTTTTTTATTTGTTTTCATCTTACCAATCAAAAGCAAAATTAAAGTTTTGCACATAGCGTTCTGATTGGTTGTTGTTGAAAACGCTCCTGGTAAAAGCGATGTGGATTTTCGGTGCTGGGGCCAGTTAGTCTTGGCTGTGGTTTCAGGGTCGTTATGGATCATAAATTGAGCTGGAAATCTCATTTAAAATATATAAAACAAAGACTGTAAAAGTATATGACTTCCAAATAAAATGGAAAAAAATCTAAACTCCAGGCATACTATTAATTTATTGTTCTACACTTATTGCATAGCAGTATGGGACAATAGTAAACCTGTGTTTGTAACACTACATGCATTTCAGAGCAATTCATAGACTTTATCAAGCTCATAGCTCTCAAAAGAAAGCTATGAGAGCTTAAAGTGAATGCTGAGAACAGAGAACATACTAATACATTCTTCATTCAATCTTGAAATGAAGGGACTTTGTTAATTTAGAAATTCTATTTGTCCTCAGATCAAGTGATATAAATAAATCAAGGAAGTATGATTTATAAATAGTTTTATCTGACAGTTGTCCATGTTTTAGTTTTTTTTTTATTATGAAAACTATGTACTTAATCTACCAACTAAGTATGGTGAGATTTTAATGAAAAAAACAAAACAAAACAAAAAAAAACAATAAAATAAATACAAAAACCAGGAGAAGACAGGGAGCATGAACAGGAACAAACTCCAGCGACGAGTGGATGTGGGAGAGGTAGCCAATTACTGAGTGTTTGAATATGATACAATGGAACAAGGTACAGCTGTGAGGGGGGGGAGGGGGGGACAGAGAGAGAGACAGAGACAGAGAGAGAGCGAGACAGAGAGAAAGACAGAGAGAGACAGAGAGCGAGACAGAGAGAAAGACAGAGAGAGACAGAGAGAGAGACAGAGACAGAGAGAGAGCGAGACAGAGAGAAAGACAGAGAGAGACAGAGAGAGAGACAGAGAGCGAGAGAGAGAGAAAGACAGAGAGAGACAGAGAGAGAGAGAGAGAGAGAGCGAGACAGAGAGAAAGACAGAGAGAGACAGAGAGCGAGACAGAGAGAGACAGAGAGAGAGAGAGACAGAGAGAGACAGAGAGAGAGACAGAGAGAGACAGAGAGAGAGCGAGACAGAGAGAAAGACAGAGAGAGACAGAGAGAAAGACAGAGAGAGACAGAGAGAGAGACAGAGAGAAAGACAGAGAGAGACAGAGAGAGAGAGAGAGAGAGAGCGAGACAGAGAGAAAGACAGAGAGAGACAGAGAGCGAGACAGAGAGAAAGACAGAGAGAGAGTGAGACAGAGAGAGAGACAGAGAGAGACAGACAGAAAGACAGAGAGAGACAGAGAGAGAGACAGAGAGAGAGCGAGACAGAGAGAAAGACAGAGAGCGAGACAGAGAGAAAGACAGAGAGAGAGACAGAGAGAGAGTGAGACAGAGAGAGAGACAGAGAGAGAGCGAGACAGAGAGAGACAGAGAGAGACAGAGAGAGAGACAGAGAGAAAGACAGAGAGAGAGACAGAGAGAGAGTGAGACAGAGAGAGAGACAGAGAGAGAGTGAGACAGAGAGAGAGACAGAGAGAGACAGAGAGAGACAGAGAGCGAGACAGAGAGAAAGACAGAGAGAGACAGAGAGAGAGCGAGACAGAGAGAAAGACAGAGAGAGACAGAGAGGTCAGGGAAGCAAGGAGGAGTAACACAAACAGGGAAGGTTTTAGACATTATGCAAAATTTAAGCTTTTTCTACAATCTCCAATGAAGTGATGACTTCAGTGTTTTGATCTACAGGGTGGGCCATAAGTTTCCATAGAATGTAAAATGTATATTTCTTTTAAATTTGATACCCGAGGAGATGCGTTTGACAAGAGTAAAGAATTGAAATTATACAGATGGCTGGACAGGGAAGCAGTCGCATGGTTGTACAAAACTTTAACAGAAAACATGGAAGGAGCATCACACATGACACTTTGGCTAAACTTATTTGCAAGTTTAAGAAAACTAGAAATGTTGCAGATCAACCAAGAAGTGGTCCAAGACGTGCAGCGATTACAGAGTCACATAAAAAAGGTTGTTGTCGGTAACACTGTATTTGAAGGGGTGTGAATAAGACCGACATGACACTGTCATAAACATGACATAACACCTGTCATAAACATCAATAAGTCTTTATGAATATTTATGACTGTTGTCATAAAGTGTCATTCGGTAAATTATGAGACTTTTAATACAAAGTTGACATTATTCAAAATGTCTTTATGACAACTTGACATTAATCAAGAAATTAAACTTTACCTTTAATAACATAAAGATACCTAATTTTTAAAGTGCAATCAGTAATACTTTTATAAAAAATATATATCAGTATATCAGCAATAATTTATTGGTTAATGTCAAGTTGTCATAACAAAGACATTTTGAATAATGTCAACTTTGTATTAAAAGTGTCATGATAAACCGAATGACTCTTTATGACAACAGTCATAAATAGACTGATTCATGTTCATGACATGTGTTATGTCATGTTTATGAAAGTGTCATGACAGTCTTATTCACCCCCCTTCAAATAAAGTGTTAACATGTTGTCCAATATAAAATGTTAATTTTTTCTATGTATGGAAACTTATGGCCCACCCTATACATACACCATGGTGTTAGCTTCATGGAGTAAAGCCTATAAATTGCTCTAAAATGTGTATTTGTTGTTTATTAAATGTGATGGTTTTTAAACTGGCATACCGAGTTATTTGTGTGAATTGTTTATTTGAAAAAATACTGTCATCAATATTAAAAGTTTTATAGGGTGAGAGAGCAAGGACAAAACAGCTTTTATTGCATTTCATGTTCAATGCTCTTAATGCACATGCCAAATAAATGTGTACCTATTAACTAAGTGCTCACATAATGAAATATTACCTTGAATAAGACCACATCCTTTCATTTACATTTAAGAATGACTTGTGTAAAACAAGCTTGTATATCTTTTGAACAATTACTTTACTCCTACAGTCAGTGTTCGTTGTTTCTTATTTTAGCTGGACTAAAATATTTGCACTAGAAACTAGATCAAAAATACTTAGTAAGGTTTTCTGTTGGTGAGCAGATCTTGAGCCTTGTGTGGTATTTACCCTGTTTTTGGTCTTTGAGCCAGCAGTCTTCCCCATTCAGTACCATAAATATTCTTTATTAAAAATGCATTTTAGTTTATTTGTTTTATAATGGAATATTTTTACTCTCTTAGAAATAGATTTTTTCTTGAAATGGCTACAAACAATGACCTTCAAAATTATATGTAAATAGTCTATATGAGAATAAATATTTAACTTTTATTGTGAGAAATGTACTTTTTCGTGATATTCACAGTTACTGAGATGCACCACTTTTGAAGGCATTTGGTTGCATTTGATCTTTAGGATATTAAAACAAAAAACATTAAACATTAAAACATTTCCTTCCACTTGTCAACTATTTGCTACTAATCCCAATAAAAGTCATTACATTTGCAAATGCAGTCACAAAGTGTAGTTCCTCTGCAAATAAATGTATGTTGTTAAGTTCAAACTATATTTCATGTCTATTTTATCATTGTCCTAAGGTAAAAAAGTGATTTTGAATGTGATCTGAACCGGAGTCCAGAAATGGATGGAGCAAATTCTGCTTTCCTTTCAGTCTCTGTGATTGCCTGCTGCTGTAATTGTGCCACTGTGTTGAGGTCCAGGAGCTTTTGTGAAAGAATGAACTAATGGGAAACAAGCCCATTTCCATTCTGTGACATTAATAATTTGCCAAGCCAAGAATAGTTTCATTATATATTTTTTAAAGGGGTGTCTTGAATGACACACACAAAGGAAGGAACCAGCAGGAGGAGGTGGCTCAGCGATGGAGACGGGAGTGGATCTGGGTATTTGAGTTGCTGAGAAGCTGGACGGATGGGGATGTGAGAGAAAGGCATAAATATGCATCATATGTGATATCTTTGTAGAGGAGCGTTCACGTTGGATGTAAGCCGACCCTCTCCTCCCCACACACACCCTTTTTGTCCCTCCTCTGTTGCCTTTATTTTTCTTCTTAGCCGATTTCTGTTTTCATACTACAGATAGGCACATGAAGCCATGAGACAGCAGTCAGCCGGCGCCGTCAGTGTCCGGAACATCAGAACCAATATCAGCTCTCCCCAAATTAATTAGCAGCTCTCTTCCTGGCCTGTTTCAGTAATAAGTCTCGGAGGGAGTCAGGTGATAGACTACACTGTAGCTCCCCCCAACCCCACCTCCATACCCCCATCTCCTCCCAGCTGTAGTCATTCAGCACTGAATGCAACCCACCACCACTATGTTGCTGCCCCCATGCTGTATGAGGAGAGAGTGTCCCTGTAAAATAATCACTCCCTCGATTGGCTTTGTGTCAAACAGAATGAAGCCGTATTCCATAATGGGAGCTGGACCGCAGTAACAGCCACCGCATGCCATGCACTGGCAGGATGTAATGACTTGTATGTGATTTGGAGATCAGCTGATGTGCAGGTACAACATGTCTCATGGTGCAGTGGTGGGGAGACTGATCAGTCATGCTCCTGGAGTCCAGTCAATACGAACAGAGCAGCACTGCTCAAACTGCAATTCAGCTTTGTGAGCCAGGTGTCCAACAACTTGAGTACTAAATGGACACTTTCCACAGCTATGAGTGAACTTGCAAGCTGCTGACCTAAAACAATGTCTGCTGTGCAAGCTTCAAAGGTGAAAAGAAGGTTTGCTGAGAATTACAAAATTGAAGATAAGCTAAGGTTTCAGCTTTCTGGCATAATTCTGCTCACTTCTCATTTCCCTTCAGTGCTCCATTTGGAGTTCCAGCCAGTGAGTTTGATTTCTCTGGTTAAATTTAAATCAGACTAATCAGCGAGCAGAAGGAGTTGTGAACGAAGACATCGATGATGTCTGCCAGGACAGGCTGGTTATAGTTTGGTAATAGTAACAAAAGAAGTAAACAAAGCCATTCAGTCCATGTCGGCCACGCTTCCAAATATTGAGAAACTGAAGTTGGTGAACAGGAATGTTTTAAGACATGTTATTGCTGGTAAAGATGGCCCTTCTCCTCACTGGGTGGTTTGCAATGCACATAATTTCCAGTAAGCTTGACAGAGTAGTTGCCACATTGCATGCATCACGGTCAAATGTTACCGATTGGGTAAGATCAGATTTAATTATTTAAACTTAAACAGAGTCCACGGCTCCAGCAAGTAATATCATCAATATCACATAGCAACTTAAATCTGGTTTTGACTTTCTGATGCACTTATTTTCCATGTTCAGTGCGTGCATTGACTAAACGCAAAGTGTGCTTAAATGTTATGTTTTAAATCAAATAAATGCAACTTTCATCTGTTTGCTGCCAAATTATATCAATCTGTCCCTCCAGTTTCTTGGGAATTATTGTGGAAATTCATGCAAAATCAACAAATCCCTGCACTTTTTTGCGTTAATATATAATTGGTAGTATATCTCAGATTTTTCTCAAAAATTGTCAAACACTTGTACTAAACAGCTGCCTCAGCCTTAATTGATGCCCATGATCTATGCAGCAAATAATAAAAAGTAGCATTTACCATCATAAATTAGTGTACATTTTTCCAAATTAATAAACACTTTCAGTTTTATTACAAAAAATTACAAAAAGTACCACGAAATCCTGGAGGGATTCAAAAGATGTTTAATAATATTATGTCATTTTAAGAATCCATTGATATTCTAACAGTTTCTGAACAAATTTTATTGATACATTTTGGCATGAAGGGCATTCATGATCTTGATTCGGCCCAAAATGAAAATGAGCCTAAATTAACCATCAGCAATAATTAATGGGAAATACTAAATATTAATATTGGTAAACAATTAAGCAGGGAATCTCCCTTTCTGCCTAAGCTGTTGGCAAAGGGATTCTACTGGCAGTACGGGAGGAGCTGTACCTCACTCTAATCCACATGTAGCAGTGGCAAGGATTTCCAATACTCCATAAATTCAGGGCTTATCTCCAGACAGTGACTAGTAAATGGTAAGCAATGCTATCAATCATGGAGCTCCCTGCTGTGTGATTCATAGTAATGTGTTTCCATTTAAAATCCCCCTGGGGCTGGAGGAGAGTGGAGAGAAGAGAGAGGAGAACAGCAAGTCTCCAGGCATCAAATTCCCCACAACAATCAATATGTGGAGCTCAAACAGCCCATGCCTTAGTCAGCCCTGGGAAAATAAATGTATTAAGGTAAGGAAAATGCATTAAAGAGGAAGGGAAATGTGCTACAGTGAAAGGAGAATAATCACGAATGGAGAATCAAAGCAAAGGCAAGGAACTAAAAAAGATGTATGGCTGCTTGTAAGCAAGGCCTGAATAGAGCAGCTACAGTGCCAGACGCATTAGTTAAAAGGCAGCAGATATGTTGTGAAGCAAAAAGCAAAGGAAACAGACAGCGAGATAACAGTGGCAGTGGATAGAGATGGCACTGAATCTTAAAGACTTGAACAGCACCAGAATAAAAAAGGCTGTGTATGTGTATGCATTGGTGTGTGCTGTGTGGGGCAGAGGTGGACCAGCCAATAGGAGGTTCCCCAAACGGACGGTATAGTTGGAATGTGTGTTTTTTTTATTTATTTATTTATTATTCCATAAAGTGCAGCAGCGCAGCCGCTCTCATGGTGCAGTGAAACGTCAGACTGGGTCAGTCTGATGGTTAAATACTAAAGGGGAGATACATGTGGCTCCTCCCAATCTGGAAAAGAAAAGAGCGAAAGAAAGAGGAGTGGGTTCAATTAGACAGCTTGCCAAAAAGAAAGAGGGAAGAGGGACTTAAAGATTGGAGATGCGACAGTGAAGCATCTATAAGAAGATGCAGAGAAGACTGGACTTTTTGAGGGAGCTGAGGCGACTGTGGAACCTCTGGAGATGATGATGCAAAGAATGATTTTTCAAAAAATCAAGAAAATTATGGACAACTCTGGCCATCCTCTTCATGAGACTGTTAACAGAGTCAGAGGCTTCTTGAAATTCACTGCAATACAGACTGCTACAGGAGATCTTTTCTGCCATCACCATCTGTAATAACTGATGAATTTGAATTAATATGAGTTGCAACAACACTCCCTTTGGGAACAGTAAAGTATTTTTGAATTTGAATCTTCCGTCTATGTATGGCAGGACCTCACTTTAATGCAGCACCATTACACCTGGAACACCAACCCAACAGAGACACAAGAGCTTTGATCCTTTTTTCTGCTAACCTGCTGATCAGGAAGAAGATTTGTTTCAAAACCTTCTAAGCCGCTTTCATGGTTCTCACTGGAGAACTTGTAGAAAGCAGTCTGCATACCCTGTGTTGTTGCGTTTCCATAGAGACATCAGAAGTCTCTTGATGTGTCTGTCTGTAGAGGCCCGCTGTGACGACCTCTCCATTTCTCCACCAGAACTTGTCTTGGTTTTCCAACACAAAGTCCTGGAGGTTCTGCTGTGAACCCATCTGGGACGCCAGACAACTTTACACCTGCTGCCTGAAAAGAACAAGTTTTCCCACTTCCATCAATTTTTAGACATTGCTTTGACTGGACTGATGCTCGATTCAAAGTGAGACCATTCCATAATCTGGGCTAAATTACATGTGAGTTTATTTAGCAGATTATTGATTAGCTATTACTGAAGCACAAATAAGTAGATTCAGTATAACAGTTGAATTTTTACTAAGATCTGTCTAAAAGCATGGAGAACACTGAAATGTGACAAAACACAACAGGACTAAAAGATTAAATTTTTTCACAAAAATGAAAAAGAAATCAAACTAATGGGATCAATAGTTAGTAATCTCAGTCTACCTGATTTTATTTTATTTCCACTCAAAGCATCAAGGTTGGCACTGGAAGCTGCTACAGCAGGAACAAGTACATTGAACTGTGCTGACCTTACTGTAGGTCAGCACAGTTCTCTGAAACACACACAGTAAACAGCACAGGAACTGAAGACCCATGTTAGCTTTGCCACTGTAAAGATAAAAAAAAAACTCTCTGCTGGGCATTTTTTCAACAAGACATTATGCTACTACAATATAAAACAAATTTATTTTAAGGAAGTGTTTAACATCTTTACTAGGGGTGCCAGTGAACATGGCCAACTCTGTATTCTGCTGTCGTAAGTTTCTCCTTAAAGGGCTGGTATCAATAAAACTAATGATTTTGACCTACTAGTTATTTTCATTAGCCTTTAAGTTATTGCTTTTCAACTCTTAATATGCTACAGGGAGCTGAGCTGCTTTTTTCAGCTTACAAAGCATTTGTGCTTCTGGTAGCCCTAATTTGAAGTAGCTGTGTGCAGAAAGAGTGGAATTCAGATAGTTGGAATTAATTATGAATAATAAACATGCTCCAGCCCTATACAATAGATGAATGCTTATTGAGGATGGCATCAGAGCAGTGGAGAGCCAGGCACAATCATATTTTAAAATTAGGGGTCATCTATTTTTGTGTGCAGCCAGACATCATCTCACTTTTTATCTATTTGCTAAATAAAGAACATTTTCTATTGTGTAGCATTCAAAATATAATAAATAATGTTGTTACGACTTTTTAAAGATTTGTTTCAATTTAATTTCTCGGCATCAGAAAAACGGCAGAAAGCAGCAATTTAATCTCTAGCCTTTCACAAATTGATATTCTTGTTCATTGTTTTATTTCCTCATTACATAAGGGATTAGACAATGTAGCTCCATTATCCATGAGAGGTTGGCTCCTTGGCGTACTTCTGCATATTTTAATGCTGAGAAACTGGAGAGAAAATGTTGCTCTACACGTCTGAAGAAGTCGTACTAAACCTGGAGAAACTGTCTGCTGTATAAAAACATCCTTCGCCCAGCGACATCGTATTTTTCATCACTGGAGTCATGACTGCTAATCCATTAATTCTCCTAGCCCTCGGCTGTAATACTTCAAAATAAAATAAATTATATGAAAAATAAATTTATTGGCAACCTCTCGAATGTGATTACTTGATCATCAATGAGCAAATCATCAAAAACAATTAGCTTCTTCTAAACCTTCTCTTTGACTACTGATCCAATTTTATATATGATTAATCTATCTCTGGTAAATGGACACGTACTGCCAAATTTTTACAAACTCTTTACCGTCAGGAAGTCCACAAAGTAAAATTAAAAAGCCTTCAGCTGATCCATAATCCTGCAGCAAGACTTTGGATGGAAATTCAAGAGAGAGATTATATTTCTTCTATTATAGAGTCTCTTCATTGGCTCCCTGTTTAATCCAGGATAGAGTTTAAGATTCTCCTTCTCACATCTAAAGTCCTTAATAATCAGATCCATCATATGTTACAGATCAGATTCCCATCAGACACTTTGCTCTCAGACTGCAGAGCTGAGGTTATCCTGAGCCAGCGCTGTAGTTATGCTGCTACAGGCTCAAGCTGCTGAAGGACAAACTGAACACTTTTCCTCACTTTGCTACTTTCTTCTTCTTCTACTCTCCAGTTTGAATCATTTGCTGTTATTTGAACTGTTGACTTCATGTTTCTATGTTTAGACTTTACATCTGGTCTGGCCTTCCATTTGGCTGTGATTCCTTCCTGAAGGAGAATATCGACAGATAATGCTGCTTCATTAAAACGTTATTTTTAATTGTTTTTAATTTAGAGTGCTTCCACATCAGTTCATCTGTTTGTTTTTTTTTGGTAGATATGGTGGATATAGTCATAATTGTGTCTTTAATAAAACAGAGTTTTTTTGACATCCACTTTCACTTCAACTTCACCTTGGAAAGGTGACTACCTCTCCTAAAACGAAAATATCGGAGCAGTGTAACAGTATCAGTTTTAACACGGTTACTCTCTTCACTGTAAACTGAATTAACCCAACATGCAAATATATTCTCTGGGATGTTGTGTATCGTTGTTTATCATATAAATAATCACAATAAAAATGCTAAACTCTAAGATGTAGCTTATATGAGAGGATATTTGAATCTGATAGTACACTGATGTCCATGTAGATTGATGGATATTTGTGGAATAAACTCCTTCCTGCTCCTTTTAAAGATAATTTTATTGGATTTTTTTCAGTCATGCCCATTACTGGAAGTGGATTCTTGGAAAAGGAATAATTAGTAAAGTGCATGATTGACAGAATATGCTGTATTTGGAGATTAGAACCGTTTTTGCTCACCTTTCAGCAATGATAATATCTCCCATATTGTCCCCTGACCTCCGTACCCCTAAAACCCTCATCCCAGTGCAGTTGGTTGGCATCTGGTCACATTGTTGGAATCTAAGCGACTAGTGACAAATGGGCAAGAACACTGCATAGGATAAATATGTTAAAGATTGTAACTGACTGAGTGATTAATTAAATAGTCTTTAAAGTGGTGACAAGCAAAAAAAATCTACAGACAAAAAAAAAAAAAACTAAAATTATACCAAGAAGTTTTTAAGTGTAACTTTGGCATTTAATAATTATAATTAGAGGAATTCCTCACATAGTTTGAGGAGAACAGCTGTGTAGCCTGAAGAAGAACCGGATCAATGAATGTGATTAAAAAAGCCTTTAATTTGCTTGAAGGTCTGCAGATTGGATTTAGGAGAAATGAAAAAGGTCCTGATGGATTCAGATTGAACCTGTTCTACACGTGTGATAGAGGATTTAGATCAGAGGAGCAGGAGATAAAATACAGTTGTTTATATCAGCAGGAAGCCTTCCTAAAATAAAACCGGGGTCTATTCCAACTGCCTAGTCCTAAACACAGGTTAATATTATCTAATGTAGGCCATTTTAGTTTTCCCATTGATTTTTAACCTTACTTCTAAATATTCAAAATGCAATTGTTGATTTCTCACTGGCATCACAAACAAGGATTCTAAACAATGAATAATTAGAAAAAGGGTTGAGCCAACAATATTATGGTAAAGTTACTGGATCACAATAGCGCCTCTGAGGGTGTTTTTGTCAGAATCTATTATCGGGTCTGAAAAGGCGGCAAACCTTTCAGCTTACAACCCATTCCAGGTTACATGAAATGATTTTACATTTTATCTGCTTGGTTAGTTCCTCGTCTTCCACACACTGGGGTGATCTCCACTCCATGGAGGTCCACGCAAACTCAAGGTGGATTCAACGTGGACACGATCACTAAAAGGTCAATTTATTCCACCGTAAGCTGCTCAGTGGGAAACGCCGTTCACATCAAAGGGTTTTGTATGAGACTTTGAACAGACGTGGCAGTGCACACCACCAGATAACAGAGGTGCAGAAAAAAAAAACATTATATAGAAAATTGCAATTCTTAGTCCTGGGAATTCTGAATCAATTCAAAATGCTCAAAAAACAATTTTAAAATGTCTAAGTTGAACGTCTTTGCCGTTCCTATTTGTAAGTATGCTGCAAATCACATTTTATTTTATGTACAAACTTATTTTTGTTCAACTATAAACTGATGGAATTTGATACAGTATAGAACCTATAGAGTTGTTTTAAATAAATGGTTGATTTGTTTACGCTGACTTCCTTTTGTCAGTCACATCATTTAACTGAATCTCTAGAATAGAAAAATCTCTGAATAGAAAAATTGGTTTCCGAATCAAAAATTGTTTCTGAATTGAGTCGTGACTCTAAAAATTTAAATTAAGACACTGAAAGATTCACATCTATACTCGATAAATATAAATCTTTAGGAAAGTTCATTCTTTCACTGACAAGAAAATACTCACTATTATCTGATGAGTAGAAAAGTCAGTAAAAGTGACGTGTTGTGATTTGATTAATTACATTATGTGGCACTACTCTAAACCAATACTCTGACATGTTTGTATTAAAACACAAAAAGACCTTACAAACATGTCAACTACCAAACAACGTCTAAATGGAAAAGGTTGCCTTTCATTTAACTTTCATTCTTTGGTAATTGCTTTCCGACATGAGGGAAATGAAGAATGAGTGACGCTTGAATACAAAAGACCTTTACCTTGTGCAAATGATCCATGTGGGCTTTGCCCTCACTCTGTACTTTCATTCAGTCAACACGGTCACAAAACTCATAAATATATTTTACCAATCCCCATTAGTGACGTATTGCACAAAACCTTTTGAATTAAAATTTCAAATGATCTCCCCATCTCTTTCATAGGGCTACAATGTGAATGATGTATTCTGTGCAGGACAATATATATATTTTGCCATCACACAATCTAGCCCCGCTGCCTCGTCGAACTTCAATTTGGACGGTCCGGGGATGTGTTAAGAGGCCATGTAAAGAGAGATGGGAAGGATAAATGGATGGCTACTGTCATTCTAAAGGCAGATTTCTCATTATGGCCCAGTTAAATCAAACCAAGATGACAATTTAAGACTGATTAGGGCAACACATTAGAGCAGGAGGGAGATTTTGAAAGGGAGCCCAATCATAAAAATGTAAGAGATGATAGATTAGCTACCATCAGGATAAATACAACCACTTCATGATAATGGGTTTTGAAGTGTCGTTCCTTTAAACAAAATTATTTCAACTGATATTTCATTAAAAAAAAGACTTTATGATTCATAGTCATTCAGATTGTTTGCTGTCAAGAGAATAAATGTAAAAGCCTCCTCCCTAAGTGATGAGAGATTGGACAATTTGGCAAAGTTTCTGAGATAGAAATCAATGTTGTATTATTTAGTTTTTACAAAGTGTCCCACAGTTTAGGGCTGCAGACAGCTTTCTGCATTTAGTCTGTTAACTTTCTGTAAAGATTAGTGTTGCAGGTTGCAGACTGTGAAAGGACCTCAACAATTTTGTACATCAGTGAATCATAAGTACTCAATCAGCTACAGTCAGAAACATGCATCCACTATATGACATTAAATTGCAGTAAAGATTGACACCTCTTCAGCTCTGCCATTATAATTTCAGTTAAATTTATCAGGCCATTGTGATGGACGCCCCTTTTATCTTTATTCGTTGTAATTAAGCCACTTTGTAGCAAAATTTTGGAGTATGCTCATAATTTACTGTCCATTTTGGAGACTTTATTTGTACCCAAGCTTTAATGTAGTGGTTGAAGTCTTAAAATGTTACATTAAAATTTCCACATAAATTTCTTTCCTCATGATGCCATCTGTTTTGGAAATGGCACCAATCCCTCATGTTTCAAGAGATTCACCCAACATGATGCCGTCACCTCCGTATTTCACAGCTGGGATAGAGTTGTTGTTGCAGGATATAATTCTGATCGCTGCTGAACACAGATGCCATGAATCAGTGTCTCCTTTTAACTCGGATGTGGTGAATTAACCAAACAGAGACTTACAAAGTCATGATATCAGGGCCTTCTTGAAATGTTTAAATGTAAGGTAATCCTATATTTTAAAAGTTTGAATCTGTAGAAGGCAATAAAAACTATCCATTATTCTGGCATTTATCAAATTGAGATAATTTTGGTAATCCAGTCTAGTCAAATGTATTGCCTGACAGTAAGAATAATAAATTTTTTTTTTTAAACACAGTGTAAGTTAACATTAGGTGTCAGTTGCATGTTGTCACTTGGTTTGGCATATAAAGTCTACTGTTCATGCTGCACTCATCTGGATAACCTTGGTTTTACAGCTGAAATGTTATACCACACATAAATATTCATTCATTTCCTGTGTTTTACAATCCCAGCAAGACAGAATAAAGATGGAATAAATCAAGCAGATCCTGTCTCTTTAGAGGATGTGCTATGACAGTGCATGCCAAGAACATTGTTAAATTTTGTGCAGAAAGCACCAGACTGTGTCAGAACAACCACAAAACAACCCCAAGCTTCCCTGCACATTGAATTCTCTCAGATATGAACAAGACTGACGCACTGAGAAAAAAGACGGAGCAAAACACACTTCAGGGTGTGTTGTTATTTACCACTTTCTCTTTTAAATATTACTTGGGTGAATGTTCATATATTTGAGTCATTTGACAAAATTTTAACATTTGTTGCCCAATCATTAAACCCTGCTGAAATGTCACCAATATCACCCATTGAGAGCCACAATTTAAATGGAATTCATAAGTGTACAAACATCCAAAAAGTATATTTTAAATGAACAATTTGGCGTTTACAGAATAAATAAGACACACTAATGAGTAAAGCAGTGAACATTTTACAAAAGATAGATATTGTAGAACAGCATATGAAGAATGTAGTCTAGAGATGGTAAGCAATGATATAAATGGAAAAGCTATAAATGCGTCAGCATCTTTCAAAAGGGATGGGAAAACGGAAAATAGTGTCTGTGGGGGAGAGGAACAACACCACCACAATAAGAGGAATTCAAACGTGTAAATACTTGCTTGTTGTGTGTGCCAGATATGTTCAAGGCAGCAGCATGCTGTTCAGGCAAGAAAAACATTTTTATAAACCTCTCACTACCTTGTCTCCCTTCAACTTAGAAATGCTCCAGAGCAAAGTAAACAGCACTAAATACGGGCTTAAAAGTGGTCAGAATGCCTAAAAGGAGGAATGAGTGAATATTTCTGCCAAAAAGAGAAGAAAAGCCCTTAAGACAAATGGGAGTTTGTATCTAAAATAGAACTCTTGAGGGAATAAAGTGATGCTTTAGTACTTTGGTTTCAAAAAGCTTAACACCAGCCTTGGGGAAAATGGCTATTGGTTATAATCTGTTTAATCTTACTCTAGAGACAATGTCCTGATCTCTACCTACACTATTGATCATATATGTGCATCCTGAGCAAGTAAAGCTCGACGCACATCAGCAACAGTCCTCTTGCTGATGTGTAGTCCCTTTTATTTTAAAAGTTATTATAGAACTTCTTGTTAGCTGAATGTGGTAGGAGAACGTGCTATGCAGGAAGCTTTATAGGTTGCCACTGCCATTTTCTTGAAATTTGATTTCCACTTGAAGATGCATATATTAAAATAAGACTATGCCAAACAAAGAAGAAAACCCAGTAGGTTTATTTATTTATTTTTTTACATGTTTTTGTCGGTCACTAAAAAAACCAAACTGATTAATATGTTACACAAAACCTCAGTGTGATGTGTCAAACCAGAAAAATAAAACATTGAACCTAAACTCTGGAAGGTAAAACATTTTCAGAGACCAATTTGTGTTTATTCATCCTTATGCAGACCTAGAAAATGATCAAATCAATTTCAATACGTTTCCAGATTTTGTATGGGAACCTTCAAAGAGCATTTAAAACCAGATACATTATGTTTTTAATTCTATGGAAAGATAATAAGATACCCACAGCTGGAGGGTCATTAGCCTTGATTCTTGAAACCAACTAATCAAATCTTCGAGGTGTGAATTTGTACGGTGTTGAAATGAAATTACAACGTGACAACCTCAGCCACACATTGGTAAAATGAGTTTGTATTGTTTTGCAGTTAAATGAAAATTTTAGTCATGTTATGTAGCAATTAATTGAACAGTGATGTTGAAAGTGTTCACATAATGCACTGAGTTTTTTTTTTTAAATTGTATTCTGTTATTTTTAATATTTTTCTTTTTTGGGGGTTACCAGGTTACCTGCTTCCTTTACGGAAAAGAGGCGTGGCCAAGAGCTAAAGGCTGAGAACATAATGCCAGCTCAGCATGTGCTAGTCACTGAGGGGTTTTGGTTAGGTAGGATTATTTGGTCCTTAGGTAACATTGATATTTAGTTCTGTTTCTCCTATCCTGTAAGTGGTTTGGCCAAATAACAGTATAAGTTACTCCTCTTTGCCTTTGTGTTAGGTCAGCTTTCGAGTAATGCTGCATTTTAGTTACCTTGGTAGTCTGAACCAAGAGCTGGATTTGACGTCACAGCCGAGGTAACGGCGCTCCAGTTAAAATAGTCTGAGGAGTCTGGATTTCAACATGGTGACTCCCAGGTAGTCATTGTTCACAGTACCTTTTACGTAGATCACTTAAAGTTGTACTTTCCATATGCATATACCATTTTCAATTTGTTCAGTTTTGAGTTTAATTCTTAGCCCTCCATGTAACAGTATTAGCAAATGTTTATATTATTAAGTAGCACTGAATCTGTCAGTAATGTCACATAATCTTAGCTAGCTGTTGCCTCTCACTTTGAATGGGAATTTGTATCTAAAGACTGGAGACTTGTGGCTGTGGGTCTTTATCACCATCATCAAATGTCATATAGTTCTCAGTGTTCAATAACACTATCCATCCCTTAAGAGGAGAATTAGATATTGTGGGTGTTTTAATAACAAAGTGAGTCTATAATTGTATTTTTGTTAATGTGTTGAGTGGGTCCAAGGCATTTAGTTCCCTGTATTTCCTTTTTATTTCTGCTCATAATTGGTACCCTGTTCCTCAGTGGAATTTACATATCACATCTGGGTTGTTAATTGAACAATATTAAAATCCATGCCTTACAAAGAACAATGAATTACATTTGAAAAAAAATCTTTACTGGACTCTTTACTGAGCTTAGATCAGATTTTATTCATA
The DNA here is from genome assembly GCF_904066995.2 of Poecilia reticulata. Lineage (NCBI taxonomy): Eukaryota > Metazoa > Chordata > Actinopteri > Cyprinodontiformes > Poeciliidae > Poecilia > Poecilia reticulata. Next base: position 31,123,375 of record NC_088833.1, read on the forward strand.
AAAGTAGGGATGGTATTTAAACTCTCCATCTGAATGGTTCAGTATGGACCTGTGGAAACATGGGAATTGGAGTCGTCATACAATAGACCCCCGGCTATTCATGCTTGAGAATTTGTGGATTTCTTTTGTGAAACCTGTTTTCAAATTATTTTCAAATAAATATTCTAAAAACTTTTTTCTAAAACCAGAAAAATCCCTTGAACTAAATGCTATAGCGTTAGTATCATCCCTCTGTTGGAGAAACTATCGTCCGTTAGGGGATCAGACCTAAAGTTTCAGTGAAATGTTATGAGATGGGTGAGTAATGTTGTTTTTGCAAAATGAGATTGTAAAAAGATCACTATTGATAGTATGAAACTGGGTTAAGATAGGAATTTATTTTAAATCTGTGTACATGAATTTAGCACATAACAAGCTGAATTACAGTCCAATGAAACCAAGTCCATTTCAATTGCTTGTCATGCAATATGCTGCTGTAAACTACATTGATAGAGGGGAAGCCAGTTTTCAAAAAGAAGGTGTTTTGCTTTCTTTAGATGAAGATCCAATGTTGATATATTTTTGAAATACCTCAAAATAAAATCAGGGAACTTTGAAAAAAAAAAGATCATATTCTTTTACTGAACAAACATCAGTATGGCTCAAGAATAACGTTACGTGGTGACGGTTAAGCATTTTCATTTGAAACCCACAACAAAGCTCCGTATTAATCTTGGCTGGATATTTGAATGAATGAGGAGCTGTACAGTTCAGGTAATTGGAAGCAGGGGAGAGGATGGATTAATCGGAAGCAGCCTGCCAGGCACACTTATGGAGAACCATGGGGAGATGAAGGAAAGCAAACAAGTACAGCAGAAAAGGGGACAAGACACAGCAAGACTAAGAGATACTGACGGTCAGTTTCAACAACACTGACTTAGAAGTTGTGTCTTCCAAAAAAGTTAACTTGCTGCTTCATCTGTGGGATTTTGTAACAGCTAACCCCCGAACCCCACATAACCACACACTCCCATGCAAGGTTTCCATCCATCCATCGAAACTCACTTAGAACCCATTCACATAGACACCAATACTGTGGCTGGGGAGCTAGTGCCTCTCACGTCTCTCATCCAATGACTGCTGGCTACCAGTCTTTCGATGGGAGGCATGGTACACTGAGGATGGGTAGCCAGTCTGCCAATGGGCAACACAAATACACTAGACCAGGGGTCACCAACCTTTTTGAGCCTGGGAGCTACTTCACGGGTCCAGAGCAACACAAAGGGCTACCTTTCTTGGCTCAGCCTTTATAATAATACATATGATTACATGCCGTCTAATAATATTAATGTTAGGGACTATTCACAATAGTTATCAGTAATTATTACCATGGCAGCTATGGTTAATTGCTATTATGTGATCAGACGTTCTTAGTTCAGTTTTAAGTTTGATTCCCTTTCTTAAGCTTTTCTGTGTGATTCTAAATTTCCCACAAGTGACTGACAGTCTGGATTACTGCAGCTGCTGGACGCACTGTGAGATTTTCCTTTAAATAATAAAGAAAAGTTATTGTATATTTTTATCATCCAACCCTCTTTATTATTAACAAATTGTGCAGAGAAAAAAATGTCCGACAGATTATAAGGTAGCACAAAACTATCCCTGCACCTGACCTGTAAGTGCGCATCTCTCCAATGCGCATCATGTGCGCGTCACACAAAACCAGCGCAAACTTAAACCACTAAAGCAGCGAACCCTTTTTTAACACAAACGATGCTAAATACTAATAAATACATGGAAGCGGAGCCGACCTGTGATCCACGTGCAGAGGAGGAGAAAGTGAAGCAACAATGTTTGCTTAGTTTTTACTCTTTTAGAAAACGTTTCAACTAGATTAAATTGTTTAACACACAGTCTTAGCGCGACGCTAAGTAGGAGCGGCAGATGTCAGCTAACGGGTGACCCGCTAACTGTCCGGTTCGGGAAACATCAAAAAGCTCATAACCGGCGACCCGTCAGAACCGAACATGGTAAAAAGCTCAACCGGAATCCGAACCGCTCCTAGAACTGCGATAGGTTCAAACTCCGCTCATTCAGTTTTAGCTTACAGAAAAAGCGCCGAGACGCCAAATAAACAAAAGCAAACTGACCAATAAGATTTAAGCTTTGGGTGCCCTTTGACCCCCACAGACTCAGATGTGCACTACGTTCGATAATTAAAATTTCAGAAATAATTTTTTTTTACTTCAAGTTAAAAAAAAAGACCTAAGAGCTGCTCCCACTCTAAGCTAGGCAGAGGGAGCAGCAGGCGCTGCTGCGCTCCAATAACGTCCTGCAGGAGCATATTCTGAACTTTAACCATAGAAGAGTTTTATGCATAAAATTTACATTTTGAATTTGTTTTATAATTAGCTTTTTTTTTTAATTCTGAATATAAACAAATTTTACTGCTTCAATGTAAAAATATAAAATAATTTATTTGGCAATGCTCCCTAATGAGAATGGCTATTTTTAGAACTTGCCCCGCGGGTGACAGGGGGCCTGCAGGTGACAGGGGGCCTGCAGGTGACAGGGGGCCTGCGGGTGACAGGGGCCTGCGGGTGACAGGGGGCCTGCAGGTGACAGGGGGCCTGCGGGTGACAGGGGGCCTGCGGGTGACAGGGGGCCCGCGGGTGACAGGGGGCCTGCGGGTGACAGGGGGCCTGCAGGTGACAGGGGGCCTGCGGGTGACAGGGGGCCTGCGGGTGACAGGGGGCCTGCAGGTGACAGGGGGCCTGCGGGTGACAGGGGGCCCGCGGGTGACAGGGGGCCTGCAGGTGACAGGGGGCCTGCGGGTGACAGGGGGCCTGCGGGTGACAGGGGGCCTGCGGGTGACAGGGGGCCCGCGGGTGACAGGGGGCCTGCGGGTGACAGGGGGCCCGCGGGTGACAGGGGGCCTGCAGGTGACAGGGGGCCTGCAGGTGACAGGGGGCCTGCGGGTGACAGGGGGCCTGCGGCCACCGCGTTGGTGGCCCCTGCACTAGACAAATAACCATGGAATAATTAGCCCTACAGTCATGTTTTTGAACTTTTGGAGGAAACTAGAGTACCTGGATTTACCACCCGCATAGCTGGAGATAGGCACCAGCACCCCCCGACCCCACTAAGCACTAAGGGACAGAAGGTGGGTGGGTGGGTGGGTGGATGGATGGATGGATGGAAACTCAAGGCACCAGGCTGAGATTTAGTTTTGTGAAATTCCTGCAATCACCATCTGTCTCTGTCATAAGGAAATGTACTTTTGAAAGAAGGTCTATATCAAAACCAATTAATTAGTTAGGCTTTGGAAGTTGCTCTGCTACTCATCTACTCAGTTACAAATCAAATTCAATGGTTTTTAAAATAGGAGGACTTGCATGTAAGAAAAGGGTTATTATTTGGATAATGCCAAATGTTATTTTAAAGTGTAAGATCATTGTCACTCTTTAGTAATGGGGATCATCTTTTTCAGTCTGAACACAAGGTGAATACAAATAGCGATATTTCATCAACAATACAAATTACCACCCAGTGAGACAGTAATTGGTTGTGATGAATGTGCATCAGCAAATTTACAGTCATAATATGTAATGATACAGTAAACATAGCTGTGCACAAATAAAGTAGATTCAGCAACCTCTGTGTTTAACCAACATACCATCAGTGTCGGCATGTCATCACAGAATGAAATGGGAGAGTTGTTGGAGATGACAGAAAGGCAAAAGTAGCTCAAATAATGACTTGTTGCAACCAACATAGCTGGTTAATCTCTGAATAAACATGTCAAGTGTCAGTGTTGTAAAGACTGCCTAACATGACACCAAGTGAAGACTAAGACTGAACCAATAAGATGACTATGTTGCAGCAAATGCTTAAAGAAAATCAAGAAAAAAACTTTTTGTACTGGTTTGCCAGTTATGTTCACTATTACATTATCAACATTTATTTAACCAGGATGAAAAAAACTTACTGAGAATAAAAACTGGACAATGGTAAGCAGAGGCATTTAGGTGAACACAAACGTGAATGAAACAGACCTACACTACATGTCACTTGTTCAATGAATCAGCCCAACAGATATGAAGTTAAACACACAAGCCAATAACTCTGCAGAGTGCATACATCCAGCATTAGCTGAGTAAGTTAACAGTGACAGCAACACGGTGGAGGTGCTGGACTCACCTCATTGGTTTTTTTTCCCTCTTGTGTTTTGTATTCAGAAGAATGTCTAAATATTTGTCCTGAAAATGTTTTTCCCTCTTGTTGTCTCATCACTCATCTTCTAACCTTATGTACAAAGTGACACAAGTGGCAGTATTGAAATTATTGAGAACAAAAACTTGAATTTCATTTAAGGAATATGTCACTAAGTTGTAGTTGTTCGTGGTCTCAAAATGATCTTGGGACCAAGATGCTCTTTAAGTACCAGAGCAAACTACCACAACGTACCTGGATACAAAACAAGGTCATCCTAGTAAATTCCTAATCACCTGTTCTTGCTTTACCTAGACCTGAGAACCCAAAAGCACTTCACACTGCATTCAATCACTAACACACCCATTCACACAATGGTGGGCAGCTACTGCAGTCACAGCTGCCCTGGGATTCACTGACAGAGGTGAGGCTGCAATGCACCGGTGCCACCAGGTCCTCTGACGACCACCAGCAGGCCAGGCTGGTGAGGAGTTTTGTCCAAGGACATAACGACAGAGAAGAAGTGGAGATTGGACTGGCAACCGACCGGTTAGAGCACATGTGTCAAGCTCAAGGCCCGCGGGCCACATGTGGCCCGCCATGTCACTTTATGTGCCCCCGCCCCCAGCGTTTTATAGGCCCATGATTAACTTAAAATAGGTTTTGAGCACGAATTGACTTCAAACTAATAATGCATTCCCATAATGCATTCCGATTGTTACCAGCCAACATTACGGTTTCTCGCCACTAGAGAGCAGCAGAGTCACCTCAAGCTGCTTATTGATTTTCCCAGCGAATAAAACTGATATATCGACAAGCTAACATCAAAACGTACAAGAAAAGAAAAATTGATTTACAAGTAAGACTGTGAATGAAGATGTGTGTGAGTTGGTGTCAGAGCGGCAGGTCGCACTAGACTTTTTTTGTTATCCGTAATCTGGACCGACAACATAAAAAAAAATCGGTCATGTAATATTTTTACCTGTGAAATTACAATCATATTAACATCGGCTATTTAGCCGCATTTTTTGCGGTTTAGTTAATATTCACCGTGAATCCAGATCCCATCACAAATTAAACAGATAAATGCATCTACATTTTTCTCCGTAGTGACAAAAACCACTGACTGACTGGCCTCAATAACTTATAATAAATTAAATTAAGTGACTTCACTTAAATTAGCATCACTTCACCCGCTGGGGTCTCAACGTACTTCCTCCTGGTTCCCATCTGCAGAAAAATCTGCACTAATTCATCAGTCAATTGAATCTGTCTGATCCAAACAGATCAACTGAACTCTGTGAGTGTTTTACCATGTGCGCGGTCCGGGCGTTTGCTTTTACCAGAATTTATTTATTTTTATTTTTTATTTTTTTGCGTGGTTTTGCTTCTCCGAAACGGACAGATGTTCAGATGTTACGTCTGCAGCTCCTCCAGGACGGCCCTCTCCTGGGTAACATGCACCCAGGAGGCTCCATTTGTTAAATCTTCTGGATGAGTTACTTCCAGCGGTTTTTAATTCTTCGCAGCGGTGGAGCCGCTTCCGCAGTGGTTGAGCTGCGCAATGCGCATGTTAATTAACTTCTGCGTCGTCATTTATTTCCTCAAAATAAACTGCCGGCTCCTCAAATGGATTAACACAACGTTGCATTCTCTTTAGTTTTCTCTGGTCTGTAATGGAGACTTGAATTTAATGCGCCATTTCAACCAAAGGTTTTGAATGCGCTTGATAACCAGACGCTCCAAAGCTCCAGATTTAACAATATGAGGTGTTGTTTAATTTATTTTTAACATTGTATTTTCATACATTTATGCTAGGACTGCCCAAGTCTAGTTTTCCAGAGCTACCATCTGCAACTTTAGATGTGTTCCTTCTCTATCACACCTGGATCATTGACTCATTATCAGCCTCTACAGAACTGAGTTGCTGCTAATGAGGGAAGTCAACCTTTTGTCTGGGGTGTTTTAGCAGGGATGCATCTAAAAGTTGCAGTCTGGAGGACTGGACCTGGGAACTCCTGATTTGTACCGTAAATGTGGCCTGTTGATGGTGGCCAATATGCTGAAGTGGCCCTCAGTGAAATTGAGTTTGACACCCCTGGGTTAAAGGACAAACTCCTACCACTGCTGCTCCCCATAAGAAAGTGGCCAGTAAATGTATGCAGTAGAAGTGCAGGTCAAATGCTCACAATGACCCAGAACTCTGCAACACTGAATTGTCATCTTCGATACATGCAAGTATCGACCATTCGCCCAAATAATAAATGAAATGGAGTTTGTTGATTGATCGACCTGCAGATATTTGATTGGCCTGCTGATTTATCAGTGCACCCCTGTCTAGTTAAATTCTAACTAGCATTATGATCACTGTGCTTTGGCATTTCAGGGCATAATTTTCATTCCCTCCAATGTTCCTGAACTGAAGTAGTGACTTGAGCCACCTCAGTTGAAATTATTACATAAACATGGCTCTCAATTTTTTTTCCTCTTACATGCTTAATGTTGCTTACAGGTCCTGTGCTACTTTAAAGTATAATGTGTTATGTATAATATATATACTGATATGTCTTGGTAATTATTCAAAAAGTGTCAATTCTACCTTGGGCTCTCTTGGACTGTGGAACCGTCAGCCAATTAACCTTTTTCAAACTGTTCATTTTTTTAATCGTACCATAAATTTAACACAATGTCAGCTGCTTCACATACAGTGTATAGTCTCGTAGATTATAAAAAATGAATGTGAACATTAACAAAGCAGACTTAGCCTTAAAATGAGAACAACTTTTTGGACCTGTCATTATGCGGTACCAGCAGGGCCAAGCAGCGAGGTGTATGGGGGAATGGCTTGACACTCCCATCTGACACAAGCCTAATGGGCCAGCAGGGTCATGCTGTTTAAAGGCAGTTAGCTAGCTGAGTGACAGCACTGTACCAGGCCAGAGGCTCAGCTGTCACGGATCGCAGGTGTGCAGCTGAGTTATGGGTTGTTGTACGAAGCGATAAGGTCGACAAGAGACCAGGAGGAGAGAGGAAAACTGAGGGAAAAAGACAGAAATAGACCACAGAGAGGAAACGCTGTCTACAGAGATGAAACCTGAATATGGGTTTACATGCAGCTGGTGAGCAAATCCTACAAAATCATCACCATCACCATTTGGCTGCATGGAAGAGTTTGTCCTGTTCTACTGACAAAGATCTTTAAATTTGCTTTAATGAAACTCTAGTATGTTTTCCTAGAAAGTCTGGTTTGTTTGGAGAGGTGTGAATGTACAATCAAACTCTGATGTAGAACTCTGGTCCACCTAAAAACCTAGGTCTCTATTCAATTGAAGTGAATTCTGGCGCAGTTCAAATGTAGAGACTGCTCCAAAAGCAGGAAGCATATTATAGTGCAGGGCATTCTGGGTAAATATAACCAAAATAAACGCTCAGGCCAAGAGCTAGTGGAAGAAATGGCTGTGGTCTTAAACACAACAGAGAAATCCTACAACCAAAATCTGACTCTACTCCACTGTGAAAGCCGACTTTCTGTTCAGTGTCTTCTTCCTTAGTGTCTTCCTGTCATTTCCTTTAGTTGTTCTTGGTGCAGCAAGTAGAGGGGAAATGCCCAAGCAGAGTCCTGAGTGGCGAATTAGCTTTAGCTATATACTTTGTGTTACGGCCCTGGGCCTTGTAAGCTGGGCTGCAGATGTCTTGTTGTCTGCCTTTGTGCTCCTCCTCCTCCTTTACAGGTGCTGCTGATCAGGTTGATTGGGAGCGCAGAGTATTTATACCTGGCTATCTCCGTCTTCTGGGTCGCCTTCAGTGTCCACTCTGCCGCTTGACGCTTGTGGTGTTTTGTTGCCAGGCCTCATCTCCCCTCCTTTTTTGCACATTTGTGTTTGTCTTTGTTTTGGCACTTCAAGACTTCCATATGCACTCATACAACACATCCAAGCATTTGCATTACACCACTGATGCTGATATCGACAATCCATTGTTGTTTTTGTTAATAAATATTCATTTTTCTACACTTTAATCCCTGCATGGTCTCCCGTTTTTGTTATGACCTTGAGCCAGTAGTAAAATTTGTATAACACATCAGTTACAGACTCATTTCATTCTACGTTTGTATTAGAGATGTGCCGATCAGGTTTTTTCCTGCCGATACCGATTCCAATCATCCATGAGGGCCGATCACATAATTATTATTTATTTTAATCATAAACACTACCGGTTACATTATGTGGAAAAAGGAATCACGAATTCACCTTAATTTAGACAAAAACTTGTTTTTAATAACTTTTTCCAAGAAAAAAACAAAACGGACATTGTACAAATTGTACTGCTATAAGTAATACTATCTTTAACAGACTGAAAACATATGAAGGCTCTGAAGAGGCTAAATAATGCAAAGAGTCAAAATAAAACCTCTCAACATTGCCAAAAAGTTCAAGTATAAAACTTAACATTCAAAGGCAAATACAGGTTCCATTACAATAAACAATCCTCAGTTACTGAATGAAAACTTCCTGATAGCATGGCGGCTAGCTGATTACTGCTAGTTCTGATTGGCTGTTTCTGACTGAGCAGAGTAATTATGCAGAAAAGGGAGGAGGCAGAGGAGGTCGATTATTTTTTCTGAGATTATCTGTCTCATGTTAGGACAGCGAAAGTTTTAATATGTAAAATTAATTTTTTTAGGTTAGATGCTGCAGCTTTAAACAGGTTCGGTGTGAGAGTCACTACCATGTGGAGCAGAAGCGGCGCTCAGTCTGTGAAATATTACTACCTGTAGCGCGTAGCAGCGGTTCAATAGCGAGATCAGAACCAGCGTCTTACATCGCAGCTGGAAGACTTAAATAATTTTGCGTGTTATTTGTTTAGCTTTCTGACCGTCATGCTAATCTGGGTGAGTGTTTGTAGCTGTGCGCTGCTTTACCTGCTATCTGATCCTCCATGTCTTTTTTACTGCAGTGAGCCTCGATGTAGCCAAACTCCGTTAAGTATGGCATCGTTTTTATGTCGTATTAGATTCGTCGTGTTGATGCATTTTGATGTGCTTCAATTTTCCGCCGCAACACGCAAACTTCCCCAGTCACTCAGTGCGTTATAGTTCCACATCGCTTAGGATTTGTTGCTGCTTGTTTGCGCAGTGTGAAGGAAAGAGGAGACCAGCTGCACAGGCAGGCTGCAAAATGAGATGCAGGTGATCGGTTTGTGTGATCGGCAACAAGAGACTGTGATCGGCAATCACCGATCATACACTTTTTCACGGAAATCGGCCGATTGTGATCGGTGGCCGATCGATCGGCACACCTCTTGTTTGTATACATTGTACCACCACAAATAAATAAATGAATTAAATATAACAAAAGTTGCAATTTTAGTACCAAATCGAACAGAGTCTACTGGACTTTCACCTTTGTCAACTTTAGTTGTTTGAGTGAAACAAGAGAAAGTGGTACATGACCTCTGTCAGCCCACACACTGTTGACAGAGGTCAGCAGTCTGTGGGCATTTATCATGTGCAAGACTCACCTCTGACCTTTTCGAGAAGAGATTACTATATGGATAATGCTAATCTTGTTCATTATGACAATACATAATGCTTTCTTTAATGTTCAGTCTGTGAATGATCAAGCCTAAGTAATATCTGAAAGGCATAAGCTGATGTGAGTATTAATGTCAACTACACCTCCCTATATTCATAGGACTATATTTCCTATGACTATTAGATCAATTTCAATATAAAAATATTTTCATTTTGGGTTTTATATAGAGCCCCTCTACAACATACTGAAAAACACTACAGCCAGAAAAAAGCCCATGAAGGCTTATGTGTGCAACCTAAGTGGTGCACTGGAGCAAGTAATAGGAGACAGTGATTGGAGAAATGGATGACTCCTCAAGTAACCTTGAGTGAATGGAGCTCACCATTCACATGCCAAACACACACATAGACAAAATTTGCAACAAAGCGCCACTGACCAAGGTCTTTGTCAACGCCAAGGGCTTTCATTACGCACGTCTTCAACCCAGTCTGCCATTATCACAGCTAAAGATGAAAATCCTGGCAAAGATGTCATGTCTTCAACATCGGCCACATCCTGGTTTGTTGTGATTTATATATGATCGTTACTTTTTTCAGGCCACTTATTGCTTTAGTTGGGAACTTAAAAAGGGAAAGATCAACTAACATACTTCCCAGCATGATTCTGAGATTTTTCTGATTTGATATTCAGGTTTTAGGTCAAGTGTGTATACTCTGGATCCACTATTTTTAAATGTGGAATGGACTCAAAAGGTGAAACACCTCTGTTCAAATGTAAGGTTTTACATGATGTACTAAATGTCTGTTTCCACCCAATTGCCATGTGAATTTTAAGAGAAATTGTGAGATGTGCCAAAAAACAAAAGAGGAAGATGTGAATTGTGTGCGTTTTCTTGCACTGGCTTGGAATGAATCAACCAGGCCATGTAGAGTGTTGACATTATGCATGGCTGTTATCAACAAGATGCAGAAGTTGCAAACTTGTATGGACCACATATCTCAGAAAAATGTTGTGAGTCCTCCTCCCTGTACTTTGGATGTTGAAATTTTGACCTGATGATGGACCGGACCTGATGGTGTTCCACACAGGTTTCTATACAGGGAAAGTTATGCAACTTCCTGAGCTGCCTGAGATACTGTAGGTGCCACTGGCAGCACTGTTTTCCACCTTGCTCAGAGAGTAACTTCAAGATTTTCTTAGACACCTGCTTCACAAGTATCTCTCTCATAGCAACAGACTACCAAGTTTCAACTTGGGTTCGGTGAATGCACATATGCAACTGGGGGGTTTGGTACCTCAAAAAAGGTTAAGAACCACTGCTCTGGAACATAAAAGTACACAAAACCAAACTTCTGACTCCATGACTGAGAATCAACTTCTGACTGCTGTCTTGTGAAAACAAATTGTTGTTGAAGTAAAATATTGTCCAACGTATTTATTGCCTCTTTTTTTCTCATCCTAGATATCCTCCTACCAGGAAAAAATATTGTCCAATCACCATTTTTTTTAAATCCCACAGTCTTTGTAAGGTAATAAAAGGTTTTATGCACTTACTTTGTCTCTTCCCATGAAAAGTGTTATTGCTGATGAACGCCATTTTTAGGAATTAGAAAAAGGTACGTACAAAAGTCCCACCCCTTCACATGTGGTATCATTGAAAAGTCCTAAATGTCCTCTTCAAATACCAAAATGAATTAATTCAGTAGAATGCAGGGGGTGGGAGATATTCAAGTTTAGAAATGTCCTCTACAAAGGGCAAAAATGAACTACTGGTAGTAAGGAGGATATAACAGGGTTAAATATGTTTTTTCTCTCTTAAAATAAAAATTTATGTCATATTGGGTTATCAAAAATCCAAGTATGTACACATCTCCAACATCTTCCACAGACAATATGGACAGACACATTGTTTTCCACTTCCTCAAGAAATCCATAATGTATTCAGCTGCATCATGTCCTGTCGGGGTAAGAGGTGTTCTCCTTTGCCCAGTCCTCTCGTCGTGAAAATTTGATCCACTGCACTGAGAGATCAGCTGAGATCCGTCATTTGCAATTCAGAAAATATCCCAAAAGGAATATCCAGACAGTAATAGGCACAAAAGCAAATGCAGGCCAGACAATTCTTGTAAATAAATAAGACATTTTGGAGACACTTTGATTTGTAATTTCATTTAATTTTTCATAAAATAGTCAGGGCAGCTATATTGGGATTAGCACTCTGGTTTTGGGAGCAGTGATTATCAAGAAAAATTCAGTTTGATGGAAGCCGCCCTCACGCAAAACAACTAATATAGCGCATTACTGACTGTTCACAGATAGAAGGGAAAGAGAAATATTTAGCAGAATTAATTTGTTATTGAACAAGAAAAACTCAAATCAGGCAGAATCAATATCAGAAGATTGGAGCTTTACAAACCTGCTTATGTGCCTTTATCTGCACAAAGCAACCTAGGAAATGTTATTTTTTCAAGTTGCTGCTCCCTTTAAAAAAAATAAAATAAAAATAAGGACACTTATTTCAACACCTCTTTACAAAAATGCATCACAGGTTTCAAACCGCATGTTAGAGCTCTGCTGATCAGGACCGATGCTGTGTGGGCTGTAGCACCAAGGTTTCATGGTGATATATTCACTTTAAAAATACCATCAAGCTTTTTTTTCTAATGATGAATACATTTTCCTGTTTTACCCACTGTACATTTTCTGATACGTCTCTGGTGTCTTGAAATTTTATTATGCAAGAAAAATACATTAGTGTTTAACGGAGGTTTTAAAACATCGGTGTGGCCGTTTCTGGCATTAAATCCATCTAATTATGTCAAAACAGCGATTCCTGCCTGCAGTACAGGGCTGCTTAGTGGCAATAAATGAAGACCTCATATCTGGATGCACAAGTTTAAATGAGGTGAATATTATTATATTATTATGACATCTACTGTAAATAATAAGGCACAGTATTGCAATTATATGTTATGCAAGTTGACAGTGTCCCAAGTATGCATCCAAGCAATTGATAGTTGTAATATTTTGGAATCGTTTGATTGTTCTTATTATTTTTCCTCTTTAGAACTTTCAATGTACGAGTTAAGTGGAGAAAATATTTAAGTCAGAAGCTGAAAAGTGGACCAAGTAGAATACACTAGTTTGGATGTGCAGTAGCGGTCTTGCAGGTGAAGACTTTACATTTTATTTTAGCTGGCATCTCTATAACATGTACGCTGCTCTGGCAGTGCATCGTCCATCATTGTTCTGGTTTATATTAGGCTGAATTCATGCCTTCTCTTTCCATGGCAGGCCATATATTTTTGTGTGGATGCAAGCTGCAACAGTAACACACATTTCAGACCGGGTCGTGAAATAAAAAGAAATGCACCCCTGTGGTAAACTGAGGTTACTGTAATTTGCTCCTGCATGTTAAGGTTAATAGAGATCTAAAATAGTTCAAGTCAGGACACAAATATATTAAAAGCAAACTTTTTATTTTTACTATGGCATATCATTGGTGAGAGCTATGGATTTCATATTCTTGTTTCTGAAAGAAATAGAATAGGATTCACTTTCTCCACTGACATTACTAAACTACAACGACAGGCAGACCATAATTCTAAAACCATAAAATCAACGTTATCATTCACAATTTAGTTTTTCTGCTCTCTAATTGGCCCCGTGGAAATTCTACTGGAGGAATCCAGATCAATGGCAGAAATCTCAGATGGAACACTGAAGAGAGATCAGAATCTCATGAAAATGTGTCGGGAGGTAACGGCCAGGATAAAAATAAGAATGTTTAGTTCTTCAAGCACGTTGACCATCAGCCTGTAAAAGCTTTGTTTCTGCTGGAATGATTTCAAGGCCGAGATGCTGTTTAAGTTCTTGCTGCTCCAAAAAATCTATTCAAGAGTCACCAGTAAATAACTCGGCTTATTTATGTAATCCCTTGATATCTAATGGGCAGGGGCGGATCTAGAAAAATATTTATGGGGTGGCAAGAGGGTGGCAGGGACTTTTTCAGGGGTGGCAGCATATATATATATATATATATATATATATATATATATATATATATATATATATTGTTTTTAATATTTCGTATTAAAAACAATACTAAATATTGTTTTTAACTTGCATTGTTTCAAAATGAGCTTCATGTAGCACCGAGGCTTAAATACAATTTCTTAATGTAGTATAGTTAATTATTTTCACATCTTTCGTACTCCTGCTGATTGATATGCATTACTGATATGCATATCAATTGACATGCATTGTGTCCAGAAAACCATTTTATCCCAATACAGGACAAGGAGAAATCTGTCACAAAAATATTAGTAGCGCCATCATTTGTTATTGGTTATATCTATTAAATACGACTTAAAATAAAGATTAGAAAACTGATGTTTGATAAATTCTCCATGATACAAATTTGTAAACAGTTCTGTTAGTTCTGTCAAGATGCTAGAAAGGGCGAATATCTACTTATATTGGTAAATTGTTTTATTTTAAATATGCTGTAGGAGCCGTAGTTTGACAACTGTTATAAATATCACCATGTTTTTAGAACACAGGGGATTTGCTCAGTTTTTGTCGCTTGTTTTAGGAATTGCAGCGGCTGCAGTGCGCCAGAATAAAGGTACAATAAAGCTGATAAACAGGTGAAGAACCAAATAGAACCACTTCTGGCTGTTCGCAAAGCCAAACATCCAATAAAAGTTCCACCAAGCCACTACTAAGGCACTGGGGTCATGATTCTCGACACGGGCAAAACAAGGTTCAATGTCCAAACTTATTGATTGTTCTTGGTGATTTATTTTCTTCTTTCACCAAACATCAGACATCAAACTTTAATTTGTTCTCATGCTACCACTCTTAAAAACCATCGGCCCCAAACCCAAATGCCTGCTGGTCCTTCACCAGGCCCCTGGTGGACTGACCCACACTACTTCCTGTCTAAATGTAGAAAATAAATAAGAAAATAATAAAGCAAAAAAATTATCAACCTACAAATAAACTCTGTAAATAATACAAAAAATAGAAATTTAAGAATAAAGTAACAAAATTAAATTGGATAATGAAATAAAGAAAAAAATAGCTCCAACTTTTATTCTGCCTTTTCTCGCTCAACGTTAAAGGTTACACATGACCCGTTGCCATGGCAACCGACAGACAACAGCTCAACGAGCAGACAGAACAGAGATTATCGATCAGGGGAATCAACACCAAAAAACAAACATTTCCCACACAAAAAAGTAGCAAAAACACTAAAACAGAACATTCAGTCTGTTACATTATGCTGTCAGGCTTAATGTCTATATTATGATTATTAATAAGTTTTCGCCTGAACACAGCGGCGGTTAATTAGCTGATTTAATAAACAGCTGCTCTACTGATGACGTGGTGGGCGGGTTGACCTGTTTTAGTGCCAACGGAACCAAAACACACCGAACTGCGCAGCACATGTTAAGGTTATCAAAGTCAGTAGCAGGCTAACAGTTAGGCTAGTGTAACACTGTGTAGTGATCTAAATCAGTGTCGCCGTAAAATAGGAGGTCGTGGGTAGAGACTGTATAACTGTATAACTGACCCACTGCTCACTTGTTCAATCTTTTCTTTAAATTAAAAGTTTTCCTCACCTGTGAAATCTGAAGCCCTTATTACCATTATCTATGGTTGAATTAACTGCTAAACATTGCGTCCATTGTTCTGATTCTTTGCGTGATTGTAGTATTTTCCTGACCACCGATATTCCTGACTCAATGGACAGCAATGCCGCATGTGTGACTTACGATAAATCCCATAATGTCCAGTCCAGTAACATATACATCTATCAATGCTGCTGCCTCGCGCTCTGTCCTTCTCTCGCACTTCCCGCTACTTAGCAGTAAGTGTCAGGTTACATTGTGTTGCATTCAATGTTGTCGGGGAGAAAAGAGTTTAATGTCCGATTTGCCATAACTATTTATTGAATTCATTGTTGCTAGCTGGGGTGGCAACAAGGGTGGCGAGGCTCTCGTTTGGGGCGGTAACTGCCACCCCTGCCACCCCGCTAGATCCGCCGCTGCTAATGGGTGATTGGGACCCTTTAGATATAGCCTCAAACAGGCTGCCTCTGCAAATACCTTGTTTATTCTCTGACTTTTATACCCTTCAAAAAGACTCTCTGATATGAAACAAGACACCACAAAGCATCTCAAGATTTACTCTCTCACTCATTTATGCTAAAGAAACCAGCTGGCTGCAGTCCGCTGGCTTCTCAGTCAGCGACATGCATCATTAACATCTTTAAATGCTGAAGCGTCCTGCCTTTACAATCTTCAAACAGGCTGTCCTTCAACCCCCTCTGCTTAAAGCCTCCCACCCACCACTCACAGTCTTTAAAGTGTTACTAAAGAGGCTTAACAGCCCATTGCAAAGGGTCTGCATGGGGTGTTTGTACTCCATAAAACCCACTATAAGTAATAGTATTTCACCAGGAACTCTTATGGAACATACAGTGATTGCTTTACGAAAACGGTTAAAGGCAGCAGGTGAGTAAAATGATTTTTTTCCGGATTGTATTTGTTTTCCAATAATTGATCAAAGAGGCGAACTGGAAAAGTGGTTAAAACACAAACTTCTCTTAGCTGACAGAAAGTATGACTACAAAAACAGGATTGAATTCTTGGAGCATCACATGACATAAACAGCAATGACGCGTTTAGCAGCAGCATGCTAAGAAAACTATAACAGAATACATTTAGTACACTGTATACACAAAAATGTTTGGATTCCAAGATATTTCGCATTGTGTATGTTTCTAAGGTTCAAGTATGAAGTAAACGAAGGGACTGTTTATCAGCTCTATTCAACAGTATTGTTAATAACCACTTCAAAAAGCTTTACCAAATGAAATCAAAGTAAAAAGAAAAATAAGCCGTTGGTTTTTAAAAAAACAGCTCAGCTATATTTGCACGCAAGTCTAATGAATCTGGTGTTAAATGAAATCTTCTCCAATTGTTGATAATATTCTCAAAAACATTTTTTCACTACTGATTTTACATAAACGGAGATAAAAAAAACAACAAATGTTTTCATGTTTTCCAGCGAAAACGTTAATTCCGATTCTGTTCGCATGGGTATGTGAAGATCAATTCTCCGATAAAGAAATTCAGACATAGCATAATTTTCTGCTAAAGACAATAAATACAAGTAAAGTGCCGAATGAGATGTGTAAATTTGGATAGTAAACCCTGGTCAAAGCTGCATCTCTCCTTTAAACAACTATCCAAAAGATTCTGAGAAAGCATCCGCGGTCAAAAAAGGTGCAGTGTGTCTTTAATTCCTTGCCTTTGTGGTGGCGGCAGCGCTAGCAAGGGCATCTCAGGCGAACCACAAAGCTAAGGGGTTAAAGACGGTACCATGTTGGCTCTTTGTGAGTGGGATTCCACGCCATTTTTCCAGCTCTTTATTTTCAAGTCATAGCTAACCAGCTCCAACTTCCTGCCTGCTCAAAAACCACACGCCATTCGAGGACAAGGATAAGAGAAGCAGAGCCGGGACACAAAAAAAAAACAAACAAAAAAACAGGAGGAATCAGTGTTTCAGAAACATGAAGGGAAGGTCATTGTCTGCAAGCTTACCCTGGGAGAAAAACAGAGGGCCTGAACCTGCCAGAACCTATCCACGGCGACCAGGAGGTGGACCTGCAAGAGACCAGAACAACAAAGACAGTTTGTGACAAAGCTGAGGCGCCGCAGTCCGAGAGGAGTGAAATCAAGTCTGACATTTTTCATTTATTTGTAAATGCCTCCTTGGCGGCACACTCACTCGAAGCGACAGTTGGGCTTTTACCAAGTTAAGGGGAGATGATGGTAGAATAGAGGGATCCTGACAGAGGTTGTAATGAGATGCCGCATTAGGGCCGCTCTCTCATCCACTCTCCCCTCTCTCGCCCAGGAGCACGCCCTTCACTTCTAATCTGCCACCCCGACCATTTGGAGATGGTTAACCCCGC
Organism: Poecilia reticulata; assembly: GCF_904066995.2. NCBI lineage: Eukaryota > Metazoa > Chordata > Actinopteri > Cyprinodontiformes > Poeciliidae > Poecilia > Poecilia reticulata. The sequence continues at coordinate 31,141,087 of NC_088833.1, forward strand.
GAAAAACTACACTAACCCTCTTTGGTGCTCTGATAAAACATTCTTTCTGGGTTTATTTTGTCGAAGAGACTTTGATGCTTACAAATGCTTTTGTCAAAGGGATTTTAGAGCTCTCAGAGCCTCGGGAGGGTTCGGGGAAAGAATGGCGAAATGCATCACCTGCTCAAAATATGAACAGGTGAAAAGGATGGAGCTAACGGCGGGGAACTGGAGTAAAAAATACCAAGTTAGTGAACAGTGAGCATAAAGCAGACCTACTGTGACCTCTGGGAAACATCAAGTCATATTCTTCATCATGTACACTTTTACTAATTCTTAGCAACATAAAATAAACCAAACCAAATATTTGTTAAACAAAAGAAATGTAACACATTTTTATATGTAAACAGATCTGTTAAAAACTTACATTGTATTTCCATGTTCCTGCAAAGTAAGTTTTGACATAAACATAAAGAAGCAGTTATTTAAACGGTTGCCCTAGACATGCTAAACTTACTGTAGCTCACAGCTAATTCAGTATTTAATGCTTCAAATCAGAATCAGTGTTCAGTTTTTAGGAAACTCCAAGCCCATGTGTGGTGTTTTCTTTATTTAAAACATTTAACTTGCCAAGAGGATCCAAGTCTGCAGAAAAAGTCCAGAAAACTTCTGACTCAGTGAGAACAATGTTGTCACTTCAGCTTCTCTCCAGGTAAACAGCGGTTAGCATAAACGACAAATAACTTTCTGATGCCATCCAGTTGTTCAAGTCCTAAGCCTATTCAAATTTCAACATTTTTTAATTTTGTCCTGAAAATTAAAACACCAAAGAACAAATCTGCTTTGTCTCCTAAAACTGACTCAACTTTCATTTAAACTGCTTTATGTTTGGTATCATTTTGTAAATTCATTTTATCGGTTTATATTTGTTGCTGTTAATGAATGGTTTAATGTAATGTAAGCATAGAATGGTCCAATTAAAGTATATTGCAGGTGCGACCAGTACCTTCAACACCAAGGCTTGGTAAAATACTACAGTAATAATGCAGCCTAATGAACAGAATGGAAGAATATAAAATACAGTGGCATTACTCTGACTTTACTAATGTTCGATTTTGAAAATCAAGGGTTAACATTAAAATACATTATTGTTACTTTACCTTAGAATGACAGAAAAAAATGTGAAAGCACAAAGGACTGTTTATTATGCTGGACACACGAGCCTGCAGCAGACAGGAAAATCAGAATTCAATACTGAAAACATATTTATATCAAATTCACAAAATATCCCCAGTTTCATTTCATTTCCTAGACTTTATTGATATAGCACTTTTCAGCAACAAGACAATTCAAAGTGCTTCAAATGAGGAAAACAAGAGCACAGTGCATAGCATAAAAGTATAAAAAGTTGAGCTTCACGCTAAAATAAATGATGTTCCAGTTAATACTCTAAATAAAAGCGGAACTCACAACAACTTTGTTAAAGTTGATTTCAAACAACTCAGGGTTTCAGCATTTCCTCGGTGTATAGCTATATATATATATATATATATATATATATATATATATATATATATATATATATATATATATATATATATATATATATATATATATATATATATATATATATATATATATATATATATATATGGTGGGGCTGATAAATCTACACAAACCCACTTCTGTATCATAACCATTAACAGAGTTTATGCATAAGTGCAATTTCCACATCAAGTGCTGCATTAGAAAAATTCATTTGTTCACTAATTCATTCACTTCATTTCACCTCACTCTTTTTATACAATCAAGGACTTTCCCTGGACAACAAAGACATTCAGTATAATTTTAGTCCTTTTAAAATCAGCTCACCTACATATGTTGAGGAAAAGAAGAACCATTAAAGTAGTGAATTAGGTTGTGATTGAGTAGGCAGTTAGAACGGAGCGGTGGATTTAACTTTGGTCATAATTGCTCCTGAAGTATGTCATCATCCTTGTTTAAATTTGAATACATAAAACTGTTGCTTAAAAAGCCTTCCCACTTAGTTTGCAGAAAAAGAAACAGTGCACCTGTTTTTCTACCTTGAAATTAATGAAATAGAAAAAAACCCTCGTTTTGTGGTGTGGTTCTGCTCTCCTCAGACTGTAGCAGGTTTGTTCTCTGCCGTCCATGTCTGTGCATCACTGAAACCCCCTCTCTGCTGTAATCCGGTGGTATAGCCCTGGTTGTTGTGAAGGCTGGTTTTGCCTTTGATATGCCATTCAGCATATCTCCGGGTCAGTTTGTCCCTCGCTCTGTTCCTATCATTTTCAGACTCATATTGCTGTTTCATAACTTCCTACTTCCATTTTGTCCATGTGGAGAGAAACGTACATGTGGACATAAACCATTCTACACCAGGTTTTGTTGTCATATTTACATTTGAAGGTTCTCACAAATAACAGAGATAATTAATCTTAGAAATGTTCAAACATACTGAATATACATTCCCCTTCAGTACAAAGTGACTCACTGTTGGCCCAATGGTGGCTTGATGCTGCCGTCCAGCTGTTTCTTGTACTTCATCCCTTCTTTTGCTTTTGGGAATTATCGACTCCAGATCAAATATTATACACATTCCAGTTTTCATTTTGTACTCATGTACTTAAATAATTGAAGTTTAGTATAGTCATAAGAATGCTCAAAACTCATGTGTAATTTGATCTAGTTGAATATTTTTAAGTTCTTATCCGTTAGGGCCGGTTGACAAGTTACAACCTGTAATCACACTAAAATTACTCCCAGCATGCTCCTGCCTTTACTCTGGACACACAATGAAATGTCATAAGTGTAGGATATGAGTGGTGCTCGTACAAATTATTGGATAGTCAGAGAGAAACATGCCACAGACGATTGCTTGAATTTCTCCACACAACTGTGTAAAATGTAAAGACCAGCTAACATGAAGGCATATTGTCATAAGTCAACACTAATAAATTATTGAATAAAGAGACATACAAGCTAAACAACAAAGATATTTAATATCTTAATTCTGTTATTTAAGTTCTTCAACCATCAAATTGGTGCAAAGTTCTATTCAATTTGTTCATTTTTTAAGAGTTTCAGGAGCTCCTGATTATTCATGGAACTTCTTTAGAAAAGTGGACTGTGGACACTGACAATAGCATTAGAGACGTCTGTGCTGATGCTATATTTTTAGCATTGAGATGCTATTTTAGGTTTGAATATCTTCACTGATAGGCTAACTCATTCTAGCACAAACTGAACACAACAGTAGTCTTTTCCAGATACTACAGACATTTTTGCCTCCAAAAATATGAATTATTGTGATAACGTTAAATATTGGAAACTCTTGGTGTCGCACCCTAATCATGTAATAGACTCTAAACGTTTCCTTTGACTAAAGTCTCTCAGTCTGGGTCAGCACGACACAATGATGACCATAAGACAGGCATGGGCATGAACATCATGTCCATGGCACCCCCACCTCCACACAGAGGGGAAGACATCATTATTGAAGAAGCTGGTTTTTCACAGAGTTCTGTAGACAAGCTTATTAACAGGAAATTGAGTGGAAGGAAGAAATGTGGTAGGAAAAGGTGCACCAGCAACAGGGAGAACTGCAAGCTTGAGAGAACAGTCAAGCAAAATGTTTTCAGTCTGGGTTTGGGTCAGTCACATTTCTGCTGCAGATGAGTTTCTCATGTCAGTCCACTCCTGAACCAGACTGCAGTGTTTCTCAGTGGTTCACTATCCTCTCTCACATGAAAGGAAAGTTCACATTTTATTTGGAATTTCAGGTCCCAGAACCCAGTCAGGGATGATTCAGGGTGTCATGACTTTCCAGCAGGACTTGGCAGCTGCCTACACTGCCAAAGTCACCAAAAGCTGGTGTGATTACCATCGTGTTACTGTGCTTGATTGGCCAGCCAACTTTCTTGACCTTTAACCCCAAAGAGAATCTATGGGACTCTCCTAAGAGAAGCTGATCTCCTCCACAACTCGGTGAAGTGCCCTCTAAGCTGTCCTCCCAGACTGAGTGTGTGTGCCATGGACTGGGCAGCATGTGAACAATGAGTTATGTACTTCATTAAGCTGAAGTCATTTCCCTCCCAGATATCATGTCGCCTTCGAGCCTCTCAGTAATCCATCCCAGCCGCCATCAGCTAAAATTAGCTCAGTGAAGTGGAGTGCTACACCTCGTCAGGACGCTGCAGGTAGGGCCGTCTGGCTCTACAAGGTGTCATTAAAATAGAAGCTTTTAGATTCAAATTATTGTTGGTGCTGGAGATACAATCTGTAGGTTTTCAGTGGCAACCTCTTCATCATCCTAAACTAATATTATCCAAGCATTGCACTGCGATAATTACTGAAATCATAACCATGAGTTCAGGTCTCAGAAGGTGTCTATCCCTATGACAGCTTGTTTTTTGGTAGACTTTCATTAAATACTTGCTTCTCTTGCTAATACACCTTGAAATATCTACTTCAAAAGTAGATATTTGTGAGGGAAAATACTTTAATGGACAATAACTGTCTTGGCAGTTCAAGTAGAAATGGAATGAATAGACATATCTGTTCCATTTTTAATTTACAGCAGTTCCCATAACCAACTCAATCATAGCTTTATTGAAAAACAAAACAAAAAAAAGTTTAAATATTTTAGTTAAATTGATTTTTCCTTCCTTCTTTCCTGGTCTACTTGACACAGTCCTTAAACAGCAAATATGACATAAACCGCAAAGGAGTTTCAAACTGGGAATTTGTTTTCCAGAAACCCTGTAGAAGGTAGTCTACAAATAATTAATGGTTTCACTGAAAGAACAGAACAGTTTTGGGGTTTTACAATTTGGTTTTAAATCTCTTCACTGAACAGAATCTGCTCTTTTGAAAGTTTTTAAATTTACGGCAGTGTTGCCCAGACATTTTTGAGATTTACATTCAAATACACGCCTAGAGGAACATTACATTTTGTTAGAACTCATGTCATCCAAGGGGTGACGCTGTGGGCCTCAGCCTGCAGACTGAGACAGTCTCATGTCTGTCCTGACATGCCAACAGCTCAGTCATCATATTCTACAGCAACATGTCCTGGGTGACACCATCAGTTGTTGGCAGCCTCTGCTTATCGTCTCATTTGCTTTTGCCTCTCCTTTTTAAATCTCTGTCTGGTTAGAAAGTTGGCCACAGTGACATGGAATCAGATATGAAAAATGGCCTTTGGAAGCTCCACTGAGCCCCTCCCCATGTGGTCGGGCCCCTGGCTGAGGGGTCAGAGTGGATGCTGAACCCAAGTTAGGAAATCATTGTCAAGCTTTTTTTTTTTTTCTTCCTTTTACATTTGAGGCAACTGGCCAACGTGAAGCCAAACTTTAATCAAGCCTTTTTCACTACTCGCCTTGATCACTGCACCAGACTTTAGAAAGGACTCGGTGATTCCTGTGTTTCTCGGCTTTAGAAGGTACAGACTGCTCCTTTTAACTGACGCAACAAAAATGACCACATTTCTGCAGCTTTAGCCTCCCTTCACAGGCTGCCTACATGTTCAGGTTCATTTAAAAAAAAAATGTATTTCCTTTTAAAGTTCTTAAAAACCCCGCCCCGTCTGCCCTGTAGCTGCTACATCCCTACACACCCTTTGTTCCCCTCAGTAAGCTGATCAGCTGCTCTTCACATCAGCCCAGTGCTTTTGCTGCACCAGCTCTGAAGTGAGGAGGAATTTCTCCCTGTACATCAGCCTCTTCCCTGCCTCTCTCTTTTTAAAACATCTCTTCTCCCCAACCTTAGCCACCATCTAAGATGTTGGCTTTTGAATGGTTTTTATTCCAACCTTTTATTTTTTGTGTCTTGACTGCTCGTAGGGTTGTTTTTGTTTCAATACAAGCCTATCTTATTTATTTTTAAGTCCTTTTAATTCTATTATTTCTTTATTACTGTATCATGTAATTTTTCATTGTTTTGTGTATGGCATGTTGGTTTGTGGGTGTTTACAGTGTTTTATAAATAAAGCTGCTAGCTTGTCACCACTGGTGTAAATTCCCATTTTGTATGTATTATTTCGGTGTCTCATCCGTTGGTTTCATCCTTAAAGATGATGATCATTGGTATTTTGATCATTTGTTAGCGGGATAAAAATATGCAGGTTTTCTGCGCAGAGTGCTGGAAATTAAAGGAGCAAAAGAATCACTGGCACAAAATCAAAAATCTTTTGTACAGAACATTAAGTTCATACTGAGATTACTGTAAAATGGTTTAGCCCTGATTAGGTGAAGGGTGAGGATATATTTAACTAATTGTTAATTTTCCTCTCAGCCTATTGAGAGGATCTGAATGGCAGAAAAAGCTCCAACCTTCTTTGATTCCCAGGAACCAACACAGTCAAACTCTGGGCCTGTTTTCATTCCAACACCAGGACAGTGAAACGCAAATGTTTCATTGTGTTTCAGTCTCTCATTTACACGGTAACAACAACTTGGCTGTTACCATGACAACAGGCTCCAGAGTGAAACACAATGCAAGGCAAGTCCATGTAAACAGTGATGTCAGTCATTTTGCCCTTACACCACCAGGCTCAGTTTTCACCGGGACACATCACAACAACGGCTCCATGTCTGCTGCTGCACCACTTCAGATTATTTGGCAAGTTAAAGCAAAATCTGCTTTGTGGAATGTTTATGCCATCAGCAAATCAGATTACATGCCCCAGATGTTGTGTAAAGGTTACGAAAACAGACTTCTGCATTGGAAAGTTCACAAAGTGTTACTGCCTCCTACAGACCTGGCTTGTGCACTACATCATTTTCAGTGCCATTTGCGTTTTCATCCCACTGTTGTGGAAAAATTTTTTTTTTCTTCTGATCAACAGAAAACTATTTTGGAAACTTTGGTGATGTGAATGAATGTCACGGTCACTACAGCCGCAGCAAGGAGTCCGAGTAGACGGCACCAAGGCCCTGCAGAAACCCCCACACTTTGCTGACTTACAATTAATCATAGTTCATGAAAAGCAACATGCAAAAGAACTGACAGAAAAACAATCTGACTTTTGAAGAACATATACTCGGATTCTTTTTTCATGTGTGTGTTATATGCACAAAACTTGCAGGATATTTGACCCTTTTAAGGATTAAGAATATTTTATTTCACTCTAAATTCCATGCATTCAGCCATTGTCTGTTCCTGGTTTTTCTTAACCGGTCGTGGGGTAACTGGTGCCTGTCCTTAACGCAGAACAATAGAGAGACAAAAATGGGACAAAATTGGAATCGACAGATGGTAGAATGGGCTGCACAGTGGCGAAGTTGATAGAGCTGCTGCCTTGCAGCAAGAAGGTTTTGGGTTCGATTCCCAGCCCTGGTCTTTCTGCATGGAGTTTGCATGTTCTCCCTGTGCATGCGTGGGTTTTCTCCGGGTACTCCGGTTTCCTCCCACAATCCAAAGACATGACTGTCAGGTTAATTGGCCTCTCCAAATTGTCCCTAGGTGTGTGTGAGTGTGTGTATGTGCATGGTTGTGTGTCCTGTCTGTCTCTGTGTTGCCCTGCGACAGACTGGCGACCTGTCCAGGGTGTACCCCGCCCCTCACCCGGAACGTTAGCTGGAGATAGGCACCAGCAACCCTCCTGACCCCAGTGACGGGCAAAGGTGTAAAGAAAATGGATGGAGATTGTAGAATGTGGAAGTTCAGAAAACTGTAATCAGAGCATGTCTTAAAGTTAGTAAGTATATTATCAAGTTTTGGATCTAACAACAGGCTAGTTTGATTTGCCAATTTTAAGTCAAGATGAAGTTTTTTTTACTGCCTACAACAAATAGGAACAACAAAATGAAATCAGCATAAAGAGTAGAGTAACTACAGTAAGAATGCAGTTTGGTTTATTTTCTAAATGTGACAGTAATTTTTTTTCTTGCTGTTTCGTACTAATACAAAAACAGTCTGAAGTAAAGATAAGAAAAACTGTCAAAACAATGACACCGACATTTAGCAGTATAACTTTAGGTCTGTATGTCACTGTATGTCATAAAGGTCTGCTTTATTTCAAAGTATAACTTGCTGCTCACATGGATTAAAAAGGATATTTGAACTTTAGCTTGTGGGCATAAATTGTTCACTCAAACCAACTGGGCTCAGTTTGAGAAGAGAGAGAGCATCAGGACCACTAGTGGAGTGTAAAATGTAGATTATACCCCTGTGAAGTGGCTGTCCATCAGAACCTGAGCTCTTCCAGGCAATATGCCAATTAGGACATTACCATACAGACTGCCACTGAAATTATACCTACATCAAGGCTGAAAAGAAATCTTTTCAAAAAGCTGGCAGATGTGGTAACTGTCAGACTCCCAGATGTCTCAGTCAGAGCAGCTGAATAAAAATAACTTTAAAATAGCCTATAACCATGCATGAAGTTGCTCACCTTGTATGATGATGGGTAGCTATTTTTATAAGCACTTTGACATCTTGACTTCCAGTGTAATTCTCACAGTTTAACAAAGTGGATGAAAAAGGCAACAAGCAGTGAGATTCTTGTATATCAGTTTATGTTATGAAATGGTGTAAGAAAAACATTTGTAAGTTATTGTCATTCACAACTCATGATATATAGCATAATGAGTTGTGAATGACAAAGATTAAGGTTTAGTCAGCACATTACCAGCGTTTAAAACCCCTTAAATACTATCTACATGATCTCATTCACCCAAGAAAGAGCCCAATCTGAGCAAACTTTAGTTTTACCGCTTTAGCTTCTTGTATCTGTCCGCCAGTCTCTGACATGGTCTGAACCAGGTTTGCCTCCCACTTTCAGCTGGGAGATGTCTGAGGATTCCTGATTTATGTGTCCCATTTCAAGTGACTCCATATTATCCAGATCTAGACTTTGACTCAACCCAGAAGTCCTTAGCTAGTTCTTGGTAGATTTACCAGCAAGTTTTGGCTTGGTGCAGTTTTTTAACAAATTGTCTCACATTTTTCTTCAGGTAGCCTCAGCAGAATTCATCATAAATGCTCTGGGACTAACGTGCCACAGGTGTCGGATTACAAGTTGCGTATGACTGGGTCGATGTGTGCATAACTGTTTCATTTTTAAGTGTATTTTCATGATTTATGAGTAGCGCTTTTACATCAAGTTGTCATATTCTACTTATCAGTCTAATTATTATGATTCAGAAACAAATAAAATATACTTACAATTAGTTATTTTAATCAAGGGACAGGTGATTTCAAAGGAACTGGAAGAATTAGTTTAATTAGTTTAACTGGAAGAATTGTTATGCAGTTATACTGATAGAGGAATGAAATTGTCCCGTTACAGGGTTGAATTTAAAGCAACCTAAGCAGCAAAGAAATTCATATTAATGTTTGGGATTTCATACATAAGGTGGGGAGACATGTTTTCTTGGAGGTTAAAAGAGTCCTTCAATAGATGCAGTGCTCAAAAACTAAATTTTTTGTGGTATATTTTAAAGTAACCATAGACCCCAAAAGGCACCGAATTTTTGTTTTGTTTTTTTTAGCTATCAGCTAGCTTTAGCTTTGACATGGATTTTTCACTCTGCATAGAATTTGTTACTGTAGGTTAACATGATAGTGTAGCTATGATTATAACATTAGTATTTCAGCTAGCTTTAGCATTTTAGCTAATTTGAGCTTTTTGGGGGTTTTTTCCCCCTCAGTAACATACTTCAGTAACATACTCCAGTATGTTACTGAAGGTCACCATGTTAGTCCTAGATATGTTATAATTTGTATTTTAGCTAGCGTTAGCTTTTTAGCTCATCTTACCTTATAAGCTGCTATGACTGGACAGTATAGGTTTGAAAACGGTATTCTGCAGTGATTTCTAATAGCCTTTGGGTGGCTTTTATGCATTAACTGAAATGTTTCCCTCCTCTTCAGCAGGTTTGTGCATTTTTGACTGTTTTTTACATTTCTGCAAGTTTTCTGCAATTGGCTTCAAATTATTCTGCAATTTTCATCAAAAACATTCAGCTTTACAACATTCACACTACATTTTAACAAGAAATGCATTTTTCTTCTAGTTGTGTTTTATATTTACCTGCATGCCTATCTGCTTCCAGTCAGGATTTATACAGTCTGACTTAAGTAACAACAACCTACCATAACATAAAATTAAAAAGACAAGCAATAATGTTTTTTTGCGGGTTTGTAAGAAAGAACTGCTGCTGCCAATTTTAAATTCCTCTCCATCACTGATGCCTGACGGGCGGTAATTTCTATTCTCTCAGTCCAGTGGAGCCTACTGAGCTGGAGATTATGAAGTGATGGTTTAGATTATTAAGCACCGACTTCATCCGGTTTTAAATCTCAAAAAAATATTTGAACATAAATAAAAACAGATGCATCTTATAAAACAACCAGGCAGTCGAGCTAAATCACCCTGTGCTTCAGTGAACTCACATTTTTTACTGTCACCGTTGAGTGAACATTTCCTCTAGTCAGTGTCAGCCTACATATCGATGGAATTCCTGTCTGACTAATGGCTGTAACAGAACTTGGAGTGAAAATCTTGGGTAGAACATTAATTTTCTAATTTCCCTGTCAGTCTCAATTTTGTCCTTCAGCCTGTCAATAAAGTTGCATTGATACTGCAAAAAGGCCATTTAACACATGGCAGTTGTTAACTGATTATTGACAAGAACTGCTTCTGTCTAAAGGGAACAAAGTCTCTACAGCTACTAGAGTTAGCTGTTGGTACTGCTGATTCAAGTTACTTTTATTTTTTGGACTTGTGTCAGAACAGGGATATTCTATTGAGTATTATTAATACTGTTATTGAAAGTGGCATTTTACTTACATATGGGTCTGCAGTGTTGACAGGCAGAGGGACAGTCAGTGACATCAGAGAGAGGAAGCTGTAGGGAACAGCAAGAGAGAAATGTTCTGATTGTGTAGCGGTCCATTTGGAACTCAAATGACACGTTCCACAGCAGAGGTGCATATCAATATCTGTATCGGTCTAGATATTGAAAGAAAAAAAAACAAAAAAAAGCACTACATCAAGTATCTGTGACAATGTGAACAATCCATAAGGACAGATCGATTCAGTCTAGTTCCATACTTTGTGCTCTGAGCACCATCATGGTTTATTATTTATGTTAGATTTACAGTTCCTAATTGCACTTTCAAACCATTTGGAAAAAAAAAAGGTTTGGTGCCGTTTATTTTTTATGTGTTTGACCAAGGTAGTCAGTTTATTCAGTTTCTTTTTTATTTATTTTGCATTTGCTGTTGGACTCCTAATTGCACTGACTGAACACATTTTAATTTGTTGTGTTGTTTTTAGCTTGTTTGAACAAGCTTGTGAAGCTGTTGGTACTGTACTGGAGCAGTTATCAAATCAATTTGTACACACACACACACACACACACACGCACGCGCGCGCTTGCGCACACACACGCACACACGCACACGCACACGCACGCACACACACGAGTCATGAGGTTTCTACTGGCAAAATACAGTTGATAACTTGGCGGAGCAACAGAAACTGAGACAGGTTTCAGTAGACCAGGGCACAGGTGAAAACAGGGCAGGGTAATCAGGCAGGCTCAGGTGGGTGGAATAAGGCTGATTAGTGATGTGGTATGAAAACATGAGGGAAGAAAAAAGCAGACGATGCATGACCGGAACGTGAATCATAACATATTTATTGAAATGATAAATGAATCCCCAAAAATGTGGATGCATTTTTACAGAGCCTTTCATACATTTACCAACTTCAATGGAGTTACCTTGTGTGATTGAAAACAGCTGTTATATATTCCAACTATATTTGGGTGTTTGTCATTTTTCCCTCAGTGGTTGATGTTACAGTGTTTGCACTTTGGGTTCCATTGTTTTCTTTTTTGTCATTAGTCAAGGCATTTTAAGAAAAGTTAACAATTTTCCCAATTTTAGTTATAAGCTGAAAGTGCTGGGAAACCCTAAAGCTCCATATATTTTCATTCAAATATATGCATCTGTTGGGGCAGCAGCATCAGAACCAGGGAGATAAAAAGGCTCAACAGCCTCGTAAAGAAGGCTGGTTCTGTTTGGTTCTAATCAAGTTCTGTTCTGGGTATGACTGTGGAAACTCTGGAGATGATGATACAAAGAAGGATTTTTTATGAAATCAAGAGAAATGTGGAAAACCCTGACCATCCTCTTCATGAGACTCTCTTAGAAAAACAAAATGTGTTCAGTCAGAGGCTTCTTCACATTCCCTGTAATACAGACTGCTACAGGAGATATTTCCTGCCAATAGCCATCACCATCTACAATAACTCTTTCAAGAATTTGAATTAATAAGAATTACAACAACACTTAATATTTCTTTGCGATCAATAAAGTATCTTTGAATTTGTATTTGATGCAATGATACAGTTGATAATATCAAAGCTAACAATAAACTAACCAGCACCTCCCGACCCCACTAAGGAACAAGGGTGTACAGAAAATGGATGGATAGTTGGAACAATAAACTATTTAGAAGGAAGTCCACTTGTCAGGCTCTGTCTGAGGTGGTGAGGAGTGCAGTCCAGAAAGAAGGCATTTGACATTTAAATGCCATTATGTCAAAATAACTTTATATTTTATATTTTGTTTTTATTTCCAAGCCAATTTTTGGCACCTGTGGTATTTGTGTAACACCAGGAACTATTCGTTAATAGTTGCAAGAACAAGTCAATATATAGAGACGAAAATACACGCTCAGAAAGTCCTTAAAAGCTCTGGGGCCTCATGCATAAAAGAGTGAGCCGTTTTCACACTAAAACTTTGAAAAAAATTTAGAAAAGTGCGGCGCGCAAAAAATTCGGACGTATAAAGCCAGGCGCACGCGTGTGGCCGCGCACCTTTCCTTTGTACATCCCAATTTGCGGTAAATTCAATCCTCCTTCTGAATCCTTCCATTGGAGATGTTCTCCATCAGAACCAAAGCGCTCCACAATTGCGTGGCTCACCTTTATGCAGCTATTGATACGTGATTACACACCTTGATCACATAATCAAATCTGCTGATCCAACCCCGTTTTCTTTTTTCAGTGAGAATTAAATTACCCCACAAATGTATTCAATGTGCTTCGGTGCAAACTGAGGATGTATTATTTATATTCTAGTGAGGTTTTCGTATCCTTTTATTTTTGTTTCCTTTATTTTGTATGCATGTTACGTTATTATATGAAAATAAATGCGGTTCAGTTTCATCGTTTACATTTAAACAATAAAATATTAAAATCATGAAAGAAACATCGGGTTCAATGCGTCCTGGTCTAAATAACTGTATGTAGTCAGATTTCAGTGTTTTTAGGTGAGTTTTGATGCTTTGTAGTTTGACATTGTTCACAGAAAAAATTTGAGTAGCTGCTGCACATTTTCACGCCAGGGAAAATGTGTGCGTATATTTACGCAAACTTTGACGTAAAGTTAATTTTTATACATGCCGACTTGTGCGTAAAATATGGCGCATCAGGCCCCTGAAACGCTAATCTAAGAGGAGGAGCCCTCCGGGGCCTTGTGGCACCCTGTGGAGGCTGTCATGCAGCAGGGCTACCACTAGAGGGACGAATGCTCCGGCTTCCCAGAGCTGTAGTTCCTCCTTTGTCCTGCTGGAGCTGCAGCTAGACGCCCCGTGTTGGTGCTGGTCGTGCATGAATTTGCTCTGGCGAGTCTGCATGTTGGATTTATATCCTAACGTGACTGTAGGCTTATTTGATACTTGCATGTGTTTTTCTTTTATTTCTCTGTGTTAAACCCTTAAATAGGTTGGGGAGTGTGTAGAATGTGCTATGCTTCTCCTTCTGTGCCTTCTAAAAACTTAAAAAGTCCTCATATTTTTTAAAGTGCAGACAAAACGTACATTTTTTACAAACTACATATTCCTTTTGGAATCATTTCTGTTTGATTTCATTGTGTGTGGTTCATCATGAGTGTTAGCTGAACTAAAAGGTTCTTCAGGTTTGTGCAGCACTACCAACACTCTGAAATCTGGCAGTCCAGGTGAAAACAAATATTTATGAAATCCTGTCTGCATTAACAATCCATTCCTTCATGTTTTTAATATGACAAAACAACAACACTCTTTGACCATGTGTGACACTTTGCAGAACACCTCTAAACATTTTTATCCTCAAACATTGGAAATGGAAACATTATGTGCTTTTCTCACAAAATCTTTCTAAATTTCCTTTCAGGTCTGCAGGCACAAGAAGGACCTACTGAGGCCGTTTGAAGTTCCTCTTTACTTTAGGTACGACCAGAAGCTTTGTCTGCACACCGTGTTGCAAAAATTGGTTCATTTAATTATTCCTGCTTCTTGTTGAATAGATCACCATGAAGTTATCAGCTTTATCTTAGATTTCAGAATAAAGAAAGCTTATTACATACAATATGCACACAGCACTTCAGATTTTCTACAGAATTTTCAAAAAATTGTCAATTTTCTTCCACAGTCATACCAAACTGTGTAACAGTTGGTTCTCAATGAACTACACTGAAGCTGCAGTATGTAAGTTTTATTAAAAATATATATTTTTTTACATATCTGTTGAAACTGTTGCTATGGTATGAGATTGATAAATGGTAAAAAAAATCCAGCTCCTCTACCTTCACCCATTGCTGATTAGAAACAACCAATCAGGGTCAGGAGGCAGGTCTTAGGGGTGTCAGTCATGCAACGTTGATTTTCCTCCTGGCCCTGATTGGTTGATTTTGGTTGGGAGCGGTTCATTTCTTCAGACAGCAGTAGTCACTGAGAAGAAGATGGAGGAGATCAATCTTTTCAGAGATCATCTGTCTCATAAACTGCTACAACATGACAGTTTTAACAAATTTGTCAAAACCTGATTTTTTATGAGTTACATACTGCAGCTTTAAAGTTAATGTTTTTAACGTGGCAACAGACCACGAGGTAAAAATTCACAGTAGCAGCTGTAAAAAAGTAATTTATTAGTTCAGTTTTCCTGTACATACACAGCAAATCCAGGAGGCCCAGATTAACACTGTCAGATTTGATTTCAAAACTTTTAAAGTGTCTATATGGGTCCACACCAGAAAGTGTTAATTTGACTCATTTTGGAGTGTTAACTCTTATAAAGTGTCAAATATCAAATCTGCTGGAGATAATAATTTAACACGTACTAACACTAATTCAGTGTCAGATCTTAATATTAACTCTCACAGAGTACTTCTTTAACTTCTTAAGAGTTATTTGTAATTAATATTAAATAGGTACTTAATTGTTTTGAACTTTTAAAATATCTTTGGAAAATAAACATTTAATAGAGGCAATGATTTTCTCAAATGCATTTATTTCAAAATGTGCACCATAATTACAAAACATATTACAACATGGAATAATGTGCATGTTTCACATGTCACTTTTATTCACATATTGCTTATTAAAAGGTCTGACATATCAGCTGTGCAATACAAACTGCAGTATGCTTAATACTTCAATACAATATGCATGAAATTGTTCAAAGTACAAGGTGGAGAAAGTAAAGCAAGCAGTTCATGTAATATTATAGAGTACATATTCTTTTAACAGGTAGATTACTGTATATTACATTACATAACAGACCAACCTGATATTCAGATCCATCATTTCTTATCCAGTTTATGTTTCTGTTGGTAAGAGACATTTCCTCTCTGACTCCACCAAAGAGATGTCCACTCACTAACAGATTGTCTTCGGTTTGTTGTTCTGTTCGTGACGTTTGGCTGGAGACACCAACATGCTCCTCTACTGCATCGGATAGTCTTCAGTCTCTGAGTAGGACAGCCAGTGTCTGTCTCTGGATCATAACAAACAAAAAACATAACAATGAGAAATGGAACGAAGGAATACATTTTTACTACAACTCTAACAACAAGTCTAAATTACAGAATTACAGAAATGTAGAGTTTCAGAGATATCAACACTTACTTAATCATGTTTGGATCTTGAATCTTTGAAGAATCCATGGAGGGATCGGGAGGGAGAGGTTAGGCTGACGACTGGCGATTCATCGGCAACCAAACTGGTTCTAATACAAAAAGGCAATAAAAGGATTAAAACATGCTGCAAAACGTATAAGAAGACACAACAGTGGGAATAATGTTCTCATCGTGAAAAAGCCTTTTATATTTTTCAAAGGATCGATCAGAAAGGTTGATAAATCTGACCAATATGCATGTAAACGTTCAATATCATGAAAAAACACACTCCAGATTATTATGGATTTGTTCAAATTAGCCAATAATTTGATTAAATGTTCACTGGCTCGATTTTTTTCAACACTTATACTCCGCTAACATTCGGCATGCTAAGCTAAAAATGCTAACACCGAGCCGTGTGGCCAACGTGACGTCTATCATACAGGTTGAGCTCAACTCAAAATAATAGTTATAAACCATCTCAGAAAAAAATGACTTATCAAGCGCAGTAAACACCTCAGACAGGTGGAAAGTAAATAGTCCTGAAATGACTTGGCTGCTGTCGCTTCGCTTCGGTGGGAATCTGTGATTCTGGGGCGGAGTCAGTGAATTAACTCCTTCAGTGTTAGAGCCGCTGGTGGAGTTCAGAGTTAAGAAGTCAAGAGTTATTGATTCTATTTTAACAGCTCTAGATTAGGAAACACTTTGTTTTAACACTGGATTTTAACTACCAATAGTATCCACTGCAGAGTTACATAAACAGAATGTGACTCTATAAGTGTAAAATTAACTCTGCTTTTGCACAAAGTCTACTAACACCAAAACATTTAACACTTTTGAATTTGCTGTGTACTGTGATTTTTCCATATATTTTGTGACATTTAAATATTTCACATCATTGAATGTATTCTGATAGATAAAAACAGCCTGATTCAATTAAGGTCGAGGTCATTATCAAATGATTTGCTGTAGGACCTGGCTGATGTATGCTATGACAAATTCTTCTGTTCAGCAGGAAATCCTGAAGGACAATGTGAGGCCATGAGACTAAAGCATAAGGACTTTGCTGTGCACTAGGAGATGAGCAGCTTTGACTCAACAGGAGAAAAATGAAGGAGTGGGAGGAGCCTAACTGAGATGCTGTGAGACATATACGTGCTCTTCATGTGTGAAACCTACCAATGTTGCTGAATTTAAACAATTTTGTGAAGAACAGAAGGATGAAACTTATTCACAGCCTATTGAAAGCTTGATGTCAGTTACTATAGCCAAAGGTTGCAGTAACCAAATAGAGTCTAAAATGATGATTACTTTTTTATATCAGCTCAGGTTGTGTGGATGGCTATTTTCATTTAATAAGAAATTATTTGAAAACTGCATTTTATGTTTACTTTGGTTATCTTTGCTTTATAACACACTTAGTTTGTTGATTGGAAACATTAATTGTGGCAAAAGGTCCCATTCATGACATCCCACAGATGATAGAAAATCATTCATATTTTCATGTTAAAGACGTGATTGTTAATGCAATAATTTCATGATCATTACAAATAATATAAGGAAATAAGATGTTTTCATTTATTTTTTAAAGCTGATTACATGTATTTGATACATAAATCTTGAAAAAAAAATGTACATGTAGACATATAAGGTGAGATGGTGGTAGGTGTTCGTTCGCCCCACAATTGGCAGGTTGCTGGTTCCATCTCTGTTCCACCCGGCTCCTCTAGTGTCTGGCAGCCCCAGGGCAGCTGTGGCTACTATCCAGTACCTCACCACCATGTGAGTGTATGGGTGAATGACTGTAATATAAAGCATTGTGAGGTCCTCTGGACTTGATGAAGCAATACTTATATAAGTCATTTATACAAAGCCATTTACCATAACTTTTATTGAATTGTGGCACTTTTAGTTCACCATAATTCATGCAGCCCAAGCTGTTCATTGTTCATTGCAACACATTTAAGGTAGCTATTGTTCTACACCTAATAAGGTCTCTCTTTATTTATTTGTCTTGCGTTTCCATAAAAGCGGCTCGTTTTGCTGCAAGCAGCTCCACAATATATCAAAACGTGGTTCGTTCTTATCTGTCTCATAATAAACTCTTATGACGTGGTGAGAGTTTTAACAAATATGTAAAAAACATATTCTATAAAATAAGTTACGTTCAGCAGATTTAAGTTATGTGATCTGTCCCAGATAGAATTAAATATTTTTTTGGCCTAACATTTGCATTTGGTAGATTCACATTGTTTTGGTTTAAACATAAGATTGACAGTTGAGTTTAACAAAATAAAACAGATACCTAAAGAATGTCTAATACAAATACGGTCAATGTATTTCTAAAATACATTGACCGTCTAAGATTATTTGCCTCTGAAAAACAATCAGAGGCAAATAATCAAACGTAAACTTGTAAGATTTGCTCAGAAACTCTCGACAGTGAAACTTGAACTTGAAGCGACTATGTAAAGGTGAGTGTCCCTTCAATGAGCATTTCAATTTTAATTATGTGTCAAGCAGACACTGAACATGTTCCCATTCCTCATGGTGTCTGTCAGCACCCAGGGGCCGACCCCCTGCTGGAGGACCTCATTAGATTAGGCTCCCCAGGAGAGCTTCATCCTCAGCAGAATGCAACATTTCCATCTTCCATATCAAAGTACTTCTTTTCTGTTTTCCATCCCCTGACCTCATCCAACTTATTTGTTTCCACGACATTACGTCATAATGTAGTTCGCATTTTTGGTAATAACATAATCTAACAGCATGATGTATATGATGCATACTTATATGCAAATTCAAAAAACTCCGTCAGTCACATTTTTCAACCTGAATTGTTCAGACTGTATCAGTGCAGACCTTCATTAGCGTACCTGGTACAAATTGTTTATGTTTCCAAAGTATTACTAAAGACCGTCACAGATCTAATGAGGACCTTATCTATAAACAGGGCAAGATTAAATACTAGCATTCCTTCAAAGTGCCACAGTATCCTACTCAATCAGTGGCAGCCAAACATTTCTCATTAATTGGATCTCTAAATATTGAAACGAGTCCTTAAATGTTGATCTGTAATCCTTCTTACAATGATCCCAAATCGACGTCTTAAAGACAGCAAGGAGGCCATGTTTTATGCCCCTCTGAATTTAAATCAATTAAGCAAAGAATGGAGAAGCTAAATGACCTGTGTATAGTACATTCGATAAGCCTATAATTACTGCCCACCGATCTTCTGCGCAGTATATTGGCCCATGAATAGGATAAAGGTCAGGATGTAACATTGTGCATCGACTTGGTTTTTACACTAATGGACGTCAATACAGAGTGTGTACTGCCCCTAAATGGCAAAGCAATTTAATTATTTGTCATAAAAATATACTCATAATGGAGAACCATTATTATGTTAAGTCATATTGATCAATCTTTAAGTAGATTATTACCACCTAGTTGTGTATTTCTTTTCACTAACAACTCTGCAATGATTAATAAAGTTATTTAATGAGGTATGAATTTGCACAGCAGCATTTACAATAACACTAGATAAAAAAAATAAATAAAACAACTTAACAGTGAAACTAGGGAAATTTGCACATAGTATATAAACATTAAGGTTGACCTGAAAGACTTTCTTTTCAGAAAAAATCCTTTCATAGATGAATATTTTGAATATTTGAAATACCTGTTGCAAAGAAAACATTAATTATGTATTTATCTATTGAAAAACTAAAATCCAACTCTTAATTTCGACTGATGACAGTCTAAAAACAGGCTGGGACGTTCTGCAGGTATTCTAAAATGATTTTTGTCTTTTTACCAAGTCGCCACGCAGAGTTTAGGAAATAATCACAGACGCCATCTGAAGCGCTCTGCATGTTAGCCTCATCACATCACATGCTGTAAAGGGGGCACACCGCCAGATGTCCTGTGAGCACAACACAGAGCTAAGTTTAAAATTTAACCTCTAAAAGAAATTGTGAATGATTTAACAAATTTATGCATAGTTCCAATATCCTGTCACTGGGTCACTAAAAGATGTGTCATTTTTTTTCTGGAACTTCTATATTCTTGTGCAAATCAACATTTTTTTTGTTCACTCGGTAAAGGTTTGGAGAAATGTGAAGTAATGTTTTTGTTAATGTTCACTAATTCCAAATAAAAGTCATCTCACTTTGGAAAACAGATGAAATTTTAATTTGGTTTTAAGCCATGAATGTCATGTAACTCATTGAAAAATACACTTTTATCACCTCATGCCTGTATTTCTGTAACTCTCATTTGATTGAAATTAGCCTTTAGTTCAGTTACCAAGATGTTAAAGTGGTACTAGCAAACGAGAGCACTAGGTCCACGTTTAGCTTAAACCTGTTCAGTTAAACCCATTTTAAAAATCTCATAATCTTCTTACCCGTTCTTATTTGTCTGAACTGCTTCTCCTTTACTTGCCTCATGGGTCCTGAATCAGCTGACCTTTGACCCAAAGACATTTTATAAATCCAGAGGAGACTTTTGAGCTTTTCACTCCCAAAATGTGAGAAGAGCTGCAGCTGCAGGCTCCATCTGTTGATGCTCCATTTCTTGATCTTTTCTCCATGGTTGTAATCCAGTGTGAGTTTATCATCAGTCTGCTAATCTTTTATCCTTTGTTTGTACTTGTTATACGTTCAGTTTTCTGCAGCTCCTGTGTGGTAACAGGAATAGGTTTTATAGACCTATTCTCTATGTTTGGTCAGCTGTTTTGTTTTTGCTGAAGTGCATCAAAAATAAAGCAGGATGGAATAGTTTTATGAATAAGATGTATCTTACAGGTTAACGTAAACCTCTAAAATTCCCTAAGCTTATATTCAGACATTTATTTTCATCACGATCCAACTGGACGTCTCTTCTTGCATTGCAGAATAATATATTTACTCATTTAAGACAATTGTGAAAAAAAATTAGCTGCAGAATTCTGGAAAAAAGGGAATAAAATATCCCCAAAATATATTTGACAGTCAAAGTGAAATACTCTGTTCTCCTTATTTTCTCAGTTTTTGTGGTTTCCATCTTTCTAACTATTAGCTGTTCTTCCTCTGCCCTGCACAGACCTAAAATGTATCATCAGTCTGTTTCAATTCAGTAACTCCATTTGAAAGATTTAGAGGTTGTTTGTTTGCCGCAGGAAGCAGTTGCTCCTCATTTCCATTCCACTTCTCACTCTGCAGCTTACTTCAGAGCAACTTATCGGCTTTTCTGCCGTGATTGACAGCTCAGAGACACCTTGCGATGACTTCTCTGCCTCTGTCATGTTTCGTCTCTCTCTATCTTCTCTCCTCTTCCTTTTGATGCGCTTTGTCTCTCCAGCATACATGTAGGCCTTTCTTTAACCTCCCCAGGGACCTCTCTGTCCCCTAGCCTTTGGAAGCTCAAGGAGAACAGTCAATAAAATAAACTGGCTGGATAAGGAAATATATATTTATATATTTTCTGTTTCTCTTTATACTTTCCGCCTCCTTCAGGTCTGCTGCAAAGATGCACAGCTGGAGCCCAGGCTGATTGACAGCTCCGGGGCCTATTTTGTCAA